>NC_073693.1:358916118-359145167 GCF_029784155.1 Uranotaenia lowii | reverse complement strand
TGCCGGTTCTAAGACTCAATCTGTCCAGGTCCATGTTCCGATCACTGTTACAATTCTTTCCAACTTCCCTTTTCTTATCCGTCACACAGTCTCTGTCCAAGCGGTGGGTTCCGGTCTTTATCCCTAACTCGGTTCAGGTTTAAATAACTCCAACCCTCAGTTGTGGTGCTGGTTCCGAATCCATACACATTTCTTGTATTTTTAGACCTCACATCAATATACTATGATCACGACATACATACTGTGATCACTCATATGGCCTCGTCCTCTCGTCATGCAACATAAATATTCATACCTACATACAACATATAGACACCAAAAATGAAGTTAAAAAGATTTTTTTATTAATTCAAGTGACGACTTAAGTTTTTACAGCGTTTCAGAACCATATTGCTCAAAGAGAAATTCAAGTCACACTGATTGATCAAATGGATACGATTTTCCAACCATCGCCAAGAGGCACATAAGCGCCAAACTGAAAATTGATAATGAAGATGGGTAAATCGCATCTTTGGCCGCCACTGACATCTACAATATATGCTTGGGGGCAGGTAATGGATTCTTGCGCTGTAGCGGACGATCATACACGTGCCGCAAAAAAAGATGATCGAGAAGCTTCTTCGTCTTCATCATTGCCGTAACAGCCACAACATACAACTGGCCTATCATTGCATTAGAACTTTGTAACCACCATCGACGGACGACGGTTGCGGAAAACTTGCGTGGTGGGGTTTGATTGATCGAGCAATTTGCTGCAAGCGCCAGTCTATCAACACATTTTGATTAAAGTTTTTTTTCCCCGTTGCTCTCGCGGGTCACGTGCTCACTCACTTCTTGAGAGTGATGTGGAAGGTCGTCCATTTCGATGATTGTTGTTGGTTGATTGCTAGTGTTTTCGCAAGGAAGTTCGAAGAGTTTTTCTTTCTGGTTTAAAATAATAATTCTTGTGTTTTTTTTTCTAATAAAATTTGTCACCGTTAGATTTTTTTTAATACTTCTTCTAGTTATGCATCAATTAATAACGTAATAAATAACATAAAGAATCGACTATGGCTCGCTAAGAACAGATACTTGCATAGAATTTGCAATAAGGTCCTATATACAACGTAAAAAGCGCGAAGACTGCGAAACAGTTTTGCTGAAACCAAAACGTCCGCAGCTTGATTATTAGTATTCTAAGCTTACTGACTAAGATCCATTCGCTCGCACATTCGCTCCTATAAGAATAGAACATCATCATAGTTTGTGGTAATACGGTAGTACAAGTAGCATCAGTGTTGCCAGCAGAATCGATTGCGCCGAGTTCCAGAACGCCAGAACGGGGTGGGATGCTTTGTGACGGTCGCCTAGTAAGGTCCAGCTCCTCCCGTTGGAGCACCGTATTCCGCCTTCGGGGGTCCATATTCGGGCTTCTTCTCCTTCTGGGTCTTGTACTTGATGAAGTAGACCTCGGGTTTGCTGGGCTTGGTTGGTGGTGGAGTTGGCAGGATGATTTGATCGGGTTCTTCCGGCTTCTTGTGCAGGACATAGACCAGGGTCTTTTCCTCGTTCTGGACCGGCGGGGGCAGGATTGGGGTCTTTGGCTTGGGTGGAGTTGGAGCCTTGATGAAGATGATCTTGTAGTGCTTCTGGGGTGTACCGGACTGAATCACCGTTGGTGGGTAGGATTCCTCATTCTCTGGCGGGGGCACGTGGACGTAGATATGCTTCTGCACAACCTGAGTGGCAGGCTGGTAGTTGTAACCACCTCCTGAGGGATCGAGTATGAGTTAGTTCAGTGAGAATATGATAGGACAACATTATTTTGATGGCTTAAATTCGAATTATTACAATCAAATTATAATTTGAAAACGAAATTCAACACTACTCGACATAGTTTCTTCAAAATTTGATGGCAAAGTTGGAAAACGTGTAACTTGTATTATAAGTGAGAAAGTTGAAGTTTTTTTTTGCAATTTTTGTTTCAATCAATCGATTGAGAATTGAAAAAATAACTTTGAAAAATCGATCAGAATGAATAGAATCAAATTAGGGTAAAATACCTAGTTTTCGACAGTTTTTGTTTGTTTTGTCAGAAAAACCATGTAAATAAATTAATTGACTAAAGTTTTTCATTTCAAATATGATATGGTTATATGAATCATACATTTTTTCTTCATTCTCTAACTTTTTTTATTGATCAAAAGTTTCAAAACAACGTTTTTACTAACCTTTTACTAAAACCTTCCGATAATCTAGTTTTCGACGTTCAGTTTGAGCTTTCGGCACAAAAAGTTTTAAATAGTTTTCGACAAGAATATTTAGACCTCCTTTGTTAGCTCAGACCAGGCCCACCAATGGTTGCTAAACCTCGAATCGAGTACATTCAGCAACATATTTATCAACCTATCATCGCACCAACAGTTGCTAACTTGATTCGAGAAATAGCATTCGAGCAGTAGGTTGTTACAGGATGCGTTTATGTAGCAACCCGGTAGCAACGCAGCCGGTAATCGCTATCAGAAAATAAACAAACACAAATACCAACCTGGATCGCAACAATGGGTGCGAAAATAAGTAAGTAGATAAAAACGCTACCAATCAAAACATCTAAAATACCGACCGAAATAGCAACTTGCGGTGGGCTTGGTCTCAGGAATATGAATATTTGCGTATTTGAATTGCTTGTCTACTTCACGGCGTTTTTACACCATGGAAACAGTATAAACATACCCAAGAAGATAGGTGTCGAAATTTCAGCGCTAGTTTTCGACAGCTCAAAAAACAGTTGAACTTTCATTAAATGTTAGCAAAAATATGCAATAAATTACCGAGAAGATTGATTTCAGAATCTTATCCATCCATTGATTCCATTTATGTTGCTTTAAATCGAATAGCAAAATTAGAAAAATCTGAACATAGAAAGCTTGAGCCACCAAATAGAAAGATATGCCTTTCATTTTAAATTGGTCGAAAACTAGATCCTGTCGAAATCTAGAGTATTTACCCTTGTCAAAGTAATTCAGCGCTTGACAAGAACGATCGCAAATTTGGCACTCTTTACCTCAGAAATCACTGCACCAAACTGTATAAATTTTGTATATATGAGTCAACAAAAAAGATAAAACCCAATTTAACAAAATTAAGAAGAAATTAAAAAAAAAATTAACAGAGAAATTTTAGTTATATTTTCAAGCATGAGTCAAAATATGTTGCAGTCTTCAACAACATTGGTAATGATTTAGCATTTGTTTATACATAAGCACAGAATTGTCCCTCAGTAATGTTTGGAATAATTTATTAAAAGCGTTGATTTCTGAAACCCAATTTGAAACAATTTTAATACAAATATGAAATGATTTCTAATAAAAAATCAAATTGATATCAACAAGTATCTGCCTTGAAAAAAGACATATTTGAAAATTAATCTTTTTTCTATAATTTTAATTATCTGACTGAATTCGGAACGTGTAATTCAGAATTTTTAGGCTGAAATTCTTAGTTTTCTCAGTTCTGAATCCACAGTTAGGAAATCTCAATTTTAATCGTCAGTTTTGATTTTTCTGTTCAAAATTCTCAGTTCAAAATACTTAACTCAGAATATTTTGTTTAAAATTTTGTTCTGAATTCTGCGTTCGGAGTTTTAAGTAATGGGTTCTCAGTTCTGGATTCAGAGTTCTGATTTTTCAGATCAAAATTGTCAAATCTGAATTTCTCGTTTAAAATTCTCAGTTCTGAATACTCCGATCAAAATTCTCAGTTCTGAATTCTCAGTTTTGAATTCTCAGTTCTGAAATCTCAGGTTTGAATTATCAGTGCTGAATTCTCAGTTTTGAATTATCAGCTCTGAATTCTCAGTTCGGAATTCTCAGGTCTGATTTCTCAGTTCTTAATTCTCAGCTTTGAATTCTTAGTTCTGAATTCTCAGTTCTGAATCCTCAGTTCTGAATTCTCAGTTCTGAATTCTCAGTTTTGAATTCTTAATTCTCAGTTCTGATATACCGATTCTGAATTTTACAGTTCTGAATTCTCAATTCTGAATTTTCAATTATATTATCTCTGTTTTGAATTCTTTTTTCTGAGTTCTGAAATCTCAGTGCTAAATGTTCTGTTCTGTATTCTTATATCTGATTTCTAAGTTTCTGAACCTGAATTCTGAATCTGAATTCTGAATCTGAATTCTGAATCTGAATTCTGAATCTGAATTCTGAATCTGAATTCTGAATCTGAATTCTGAATCTGAATTCTGAATCTGAATTCTGAATCTGAATTCTGAATCTGAATTCTGAATCTGAATTCTGAATCTGAATTCTGAATCTGAATTCTGAATCTGAATTCTGAATCTGAATTCTGAATCTGAATTCTGAATCTGAATTCTGAATCTGAATTCTGAATCTGAATTCTGAATCTGAATTCTGAATCTGAATTCTGAATCTGAATTCTGAATCTGAATTCTGAATCTGAATTCTGAATCTGAATTCTGAATCTGAATTCTGAATCTGAATTCTGAATCTGAATTCTGAATCTGAATTCTGAATCTGAATTCTGAATCTGAATTCTGAATCTGAATTCTGAATCTGAATTCTGAATCTGAATTCTGAATCTGAATTCTGAATCTGAATTCTGAATCTGAATTCTGAATCTGAATTCTGAATCTGAATTCTGAATCTGAATTCTGAATCTGAATTCTGAATCTGAATTCTGAATCTGAATTCTGAATCTGAATTCTGAATCTGAATTCTGAATCTGAATTCTGAATCTGAATTCTGAATCTGAATTCTGAATCTGAATTCTGAATCTGAATTCTGAATCTGAATTCTGAATCTGAATTCTGAATCTGAATTCTGAATCTGAATTCTGAATCTGAATTCTGAATCTGAATTCTGAATCTGAATTCTGAATCTGAATTCTGAATCTGAATTCTGAATCTGAATTCTGAATCTGAATTCTGAATCTGAATTCTGAATCTGAATTCTGAATCTGAATTCTGAATCTGAATTCTGAATCTGAATTCTGAATCTGAATTCTGAATCTGAATTCTGAATCTGAACTCTGAATCTGAATTCTGAATCTGAATTCTGAATCTGAATTCTGAATCTGAATTCTGAATCTGAATTCTGAAACTGTTTTGGTTTTCAAGTTGTTTTCAAATACAACAACGATATTTGAAAACAACTCGAAAACCAAAACAGGTCCCAGTGAAAAGTTTCGATGCAGAAAATTGTTAAACACCCAATATTCATCAGACAAACGAATATTCTACTTAAATTCGTCAACAAAACCCAATGACAGCAGTTCAAGATAAGCCGAATCAAACTTAACAAGAAAACGACTCTTTATCGCCTCTGATGAAGATCCAATAAGGATCGAAACGTTGTAGTAAAAAATAGTCATATTTACTTAAAAATCGGAGTCTAATAGCCGTTAAAAATCCTTAAAAAAATCAACCAAAACAGTCATGAAGAATTGTGAATCTGAGTTCTGAATCTTAAATCTACATATACTCTGAATCTGAATTTGAATACTTAATCTGAATTTTGATTCTTAATTGTGAATTTGAACTCGTATTCAGAATTCTGAATCCTTTTACTTTATTCAAACCATTTAAAACTAGATTTTTTTTTTTAATTTTAAATTTAACTTTTTGTGATTTTGCTTGCTTTTCACACTGAGTATTCAAGCTTGAGTTCCTTTGATCACTTTTTAAACTCAATTCAGCTGTCCGTGCACTTTTGAACCAAAGCCTTCTTTGCTTGTTTTTAGTTTGTTCCGTTTGTTTTGACCGTTTTGTCAAACTTAGCAGGATTTTCTAGAAAAAGCACATGGGATCGTTTTTGAACAGTCCAGTTTTGATCCTTTAAAACCACTTCCACTCAAAGTTCTCATTTGAATTTCAGAATAACCCCACTAATTACAAACGCACCTTGCGATTGGCTGGAAGCGTACGGGCCACCACCGATGTCACCCGCCGAACTGAAGGACGGAGCCGAGTAGGCGTAACCCGGTGCCGGAGGTTCCGGACGGGCCGAGACAGCCACGGCCAGGACACTTAACACCACAAACACCTTCATGATGATGAGTTTGCTGTTTGGTGGATCACCAACTGGAGAAGAAGTTCTTAAGATGCTTCTACGATGTTCTACCGTATGCTGTTTACTTAGTCGGAACAATGCACAATTTGGACTGTGATTGAATTTGGCACTGCAAATGATATTTATACACCGTTCAAACGATCCTCGCTGGAAGCCGCTCGAGTCAGCTGCTGAGGGGGCTCACAGTTTAGGGGTCCATCTCCATCCACGATCATCAACAACGATCATCATCAACAACAGCAACAAAAACAAACAGAACCCAGGGGCCGAAAGTGCACCGCAAGTACTTACTCGTACTTGTATAGTTACTAGCCTAGACCAGTAGCAGTAGAAGCACACTCACACAAACAATCCGGCGCCGTGACACGACGTGGGCCGCACGAAGAAAAGAAGCCACCCGAAAGATCGACCCCATCAACTGTGCCCCCATCTGCGTGGACCAGCAGCGAGCTACCCGACGATGATCACAACGATCATCATCATTCGATCAGCCGAAGGCACCCGGCCGGTCGTCGTCGTCTTCACGATCATCACTTGCCGTCGTTGACCGTCGGGAAGCCTCCGGGAGAACGAGAAAATCCGCGAGAGCTGACCATCCATGCCGCCGGAGATTCCACGAACCGCGGGGAAAGGGTCAACCCGAGAGCAAGCGAGCCAGCGACGACAGGTAAACAAGGTAAACAAATTTAAAATTAATTTGACACTTTTACTATCTACGGTTGATCTTCTTCGTCGTCCGCCGTCTTAATATGGATAGCCGAACCCTAAAAAAAGTGGTTGGTGGCGTTCCGATGATCTCTCTCCCCCCGAGCCGTGCCGTGGCTCGAATTCGGGGAGCCCCATTCGCTCATTAGGGAGGCTCATTTCGTGATTGATGCCCGGCCAAGGTGAAACAGTGCAAGTGCTCGTTATATTACCTTGCCGAAAGGTAGACGACGACGGCATCACACTACTTAACGATTGTGGCGACAGGTGCCGTAATTTTTTTTTCGTTGCGCCCTTCTGCCACCCACAATATGGTGTAATCGACGATTAACTCAAAAAAAAAAAATAAGAAAAAAATCGTTTAAGATGGGTAAGTAAACAAAACTGCGCTTCCGCATGTGGCGCGATTCGATTACAGGTGGCTTATCACTCACGAGGACGTTCATAAAAAAATTGACTATTCATGAGCCCCTATGTGTGAATTTAAGCAGTCGGCAGTAAGATACAAGGGTGCAACAGAAGAGCGTGATGACCTCTGCCCATCGCATTAACTTCTGTAATCGCGATAATGATTATTTATCTGATGGCCGATACGGTTTCATTAGCCGTGATTGTTTAATTGAATAATCGAATAAATTTGACGCAAACTAAACGGACAAGCCACCAGATTGGCAAACTTGTTTGTAATCATTGAAGAGTGAGAGGAAGTTTGAACATAAACTAGGTATATGGGAATTATACATATCATTCAAATTTCTATAAAGTTTATATATATTTTTATTTAAAACTTCATCTGGTCGAACCCAATAAAAGTATATGTAACTTAACGTCCATTCGTCCATTCATCTTTTTAACCTTCGACCTCATAAACCTTTAGACCTAACGTCGTATTCGGACAATCAACGAAGTGCTGTTAAAGTACGCGGCGAAAGTTCTTGTGTTTGGTTAACTGTTGCGGTAAACAATGCCAGAGAGCTAAAGTTCAGTGTCTTAACCAATTCATTGCCAACCGTAGATGGGTTACGATTCTTTTATTGGTTCAATACTAGGAAGTCCTGGGATGAGCTATCAGATTAAAAGCCTAGGTCCGTTAACAAAAACATAACATTTAAAAAAAAGCCTCAAACACGTTTGTGGTGCTCATTTTAAAGCAGCAATAATATTGATCTGGAGCGAATAGGTTGCTGTAAATCACTTCCTTCTGTACCGTTGAGCCGTCAACACGTACGCCGGAGCATCGTATCGTTGCTGTGTACCTGCAGGAACATTTTACATTATTTATTTTATTCTGACCTGTTTTTCAATCAGCACTTTTCAGTGCTAAAATTATTTTCATTTTCTTTTATTCCTTTTTTTTTCTCTTTTCTTTCCAGCATGGGGAAGTCATCGTCCAACTCAAGAGCCGGAAGGAAACGGATTGCCGAACATAATTCAGGTCCATCGTTGAAATTTCCAATTCATTTGATGTCCTTCATAAAATCGGTGATGAGGAAATATTCATATTTAGTTCTGATAAGAATACTAAGAAACCTTCTTCTTCTTATACTCTTAAAAACGAAAAGGTTCCACCAATTACGGTCACAATTCCTGACTTCAATGCCTTTCGGAAAGAAATCGTCACTTCCGTCAAGGATGTGAAGATTTCTTTTCAGATCGGTCGAAGGGGAACTGCTCGTATATTGGCGGAATCTTTTAATGATTTTCAAAAATTTTAAATTATTTGAATAGACAAAAACACAATTTTTTTACGTACGACACTAAAAGTGATCGTCCTTTTAAAGTTGTACTTCGTGGTCTCATCGGCGATCAGACACCGGATGAGATCACAACTGAATTAAATTTTTTGTTAGGTTTTTCTCCGATTCAAGTAATTCAAATGAGGAAAAAAATCAACACGAATAATACCAGTAGTGTTGCTTTTGCTCCTGAGCTTTATTTGATCCATTTTAAAAAGGATCATCTTAATAATTTAAAAATTCTTGAAAAAAATTCTTGTCGAGTCAAATTTGAACCTTTTCGTAAATCTTCTACCAACTTTCTTCAAAATATAACGCAATGTCGTCGTTGTCAAGCTTTTTGTCATGGCACTAAAAATTGTAGAATGAATCCCAGATGCATGCTTTGCGGCTCATTCGATCATGAAAAATCTAAATGCCTTTTTGGTGGTGATAAATCACAATCAGAATTTTTCAAGTGTGCGAATTGCGCAGGTAATCATTCCTCAAATTCCAAAAAACTGTCCCGTTAGGGCAAAAATTATTACTTCTAGGAAAAATCCCAAAGTTGTCAGAAAAGTTTCTTCTCCTCCTTCCTCTTCACACGTCAGGCCGGCAAACAATCTGCCTGTTCGCGGTCAGGCTTGGCCTTCATTAGAATCACGTCTTGGTAATGTTCGAAGTGATTTTAATGTTACCTGTGCTGATTCAGCGCCACAGACTCATTGTTTAACGTTCTCAGGGGTAGTTGAAAATGGGTTGCCTTCTAGTATAACTAATTCGGTTAGTGAAAAAAAACAAGTCTCAACGTACATGCGAAGGCTTGGGAAAATCCCCAAAATTCAACTTAAAATACCTGTTCTTCTCCTTCATTTTCTGATCCTAACAAACAAAGGTTGAATATCCTAATGCGCACTCTTGTTTCTCTTCAATTAGAAATCCCTCCACAATTGATTTGGTTCTAACGGATTTAGGCGAGCATTGTAGTCAACTAGTTACTCATGTGGACCTCGATTCAGACCACCTTCTAGTAACTTTATCTTTATCCCAAAGTCCCATTGAAAACTCTATAAAATCAACTTTTAACTTTCATAAAGCTGACTGGGAGCGATTTAGGAATTTTATTGAACATAATTTAGATGTAAACGTTCCACTGAATTCAATTGAAGATTTTGATTTGGCTGTAGAAAATTTGACAACTTCAATAGTCAATGCTAAAGCCGCTTCAATACCTAAAATTAAACATAAATTTAATCAACCTTTGATCGATGATGATCTTCAGTTTTTGATACGACTGGAAAACATTCGTTGACGTAAATATAAACGAACTAGGGATCCATATTTGAAATTTATTTATTGCGACCTTCAAAAAGAGATCAAACGTCCCCCTGTTGTGTTGTGAGCCTACTTGATTGAATGATTCAATTGAATCAAAGCAATCGAAAGATTCCTCGAAAACGCTCACTGAAGTAGGTATTAAGTTGCTATCGAAATACCGATACGATATATGAACTTTTAATTTACATTGGTTGAATTAAAAGGAATCTTTCGATTGCTTTGATTTAAGATCAAATGTCGTTTAAACTTTATTCGTAACGAAGATTTTGTCAAAGCAGTAGAAGGTTTGAGAGGGTTTTTATGTCCTCTACGGACAAAAAACCCTACTCAAAGCCAGTTTGGAAATTAACTAAAATTCTGAAAAAACCCCAGAAGCCAATTCCTACTTTGAAAGATGGAGATAAACTTCTTTTAACTAACGCAGAAAAGCTCAAAAATTAGCCCAACAGTTTGAGTCTGCTCATGATTTTAATTTAAACGTTGTTAGTCCAACTGATGCTCAAATTTCCCTAGAATTTGATGATCTTCTTTCTAAACAAAATGTGTTTGAAAGTTGTTGTGAGACAAATATTGATGAACTTAAATTGATTTTCAAAAAAATTAAAAATATGAAAGCTCCGGGGGAAGATGGGATTTTCTGTTTTCTTATTAAAAAGTTGCATGAAAGCACTTTTTTAGTTAAATTCTTCAATAAATGTTTTCACTTTGCTTTTTTTTCATCTCTAACTTCAGAGGCTAATCGATGCAGTCTTCCATCGCAGAGATTCGTTCTTTCACTAATTAACTGTAATAATATAAACTAAGTGTAATGATTGGAAGACTAATAAAGACATATTTTAAAAAAAATTGTTTCCCGCTCAATTTCTGAAATTCTTGTATTATGAATTTCATATCATTCTCCAACGATTGGCTTATGAGAATTAATATTTTTTTATAGAATAACTTACCTATCTTACTTATCTTATTTATTAGTCTTATAATCTTCAAGTTCTGAATCTAAGCTCCTTAGTGTGATTAGGATTTTAAAAGACGAGTTTTTGAATTTGAATGAAAAAAAAAATCTTATGCTTTTTTCAACGTTTTTATCTTTAAGTGAGTAATTACGATATCAAGATATCGATATGAAGGACTTTCTTTCCCACCATAGAGGTTCTTTTTGCTTGAAATTCATTTTTTCCTAATAATTCTAGGATCACACCATGGCAAAAACGGGGCCATGTACACATAAATCAATAATGATTCCACCGACCAAATAACTGAAAGATCCCCTATCTTAATTGATGGGTCATTTTCCGCGTTGTAAAATAAATTGACGACCTCACGCGTTGCATTAGCGAAAATATGTTGACTGGCATTTTTCACGTTTACGCGGAACGTGCATGCTTAGATAGGTTAGATGGCTTCTTCATATAAAAACTATAAGTCGCTCTAACTTAAGGTAGATTAGTGTGAATGGTGTTTTTTTTCCTTCAATTTTTTTACGATGGATCCTTCGTGCATTTTAACAGCCTCCAACTAATGTGGCCAAAAGATGATGCGCTCGTCATCGCCAAGCGGAGGTGGTCAGCTCAAACATGATCGTAAATTGCATAGCTTTGCATGCAACCTTTTTTCTTTGCTTCGCTTCGCCATGCTATGCTTAAATACTTAAGTTCTTTTGAACGAGTAGATGAGTGATGGGTCAGCAGACTGCAAGCACTTTTCGAGTCCAAGGGTCGTGCCGTTTTTAGTGTCCAACAAACATGATTCGCCTATAATTGCGTACAAATGTAGAACCGAAATGTTGAAGATTACACGTTGTAAAATTAGACACTCGAACACAAAAGATCAACCCCAATAAAATCGGCGGCGGTCAAAAGTGCCCGCTGCTGCTGATGGTCGTAAAGTGTCCGATATTCTGGGCTCTTCGGTTGTCGACACTGAACAAGAAACACGAAAAAGCCCATCAAACTGCAGTCGTCCATCATTCTCTTCACCAGGAGGGGCAGCCAGGCCAGCCAGCATGTAATATGCGATGTGAATGGTAAATTTTATTCGCCAGTCGTGTGGTCACGAGATAAAAAGTCGACACGGTGTGCCTTCAGATGTTTACTTATGCTCGTTGATGAATCAATCCACGTTTTGTACTTAGACCCAGAACATCCACGCGGGAGCTTTTCATTGCTAGATGAAAATAGGTAACAGTTCAATCATCCATTCACTTTCCGCCATTCATCCATCCATTCATTCATTCTTTATTATTGGCAAACGCCGTTTAAGGAATGTCCATCAATGTTGCATTAGAATGGTTTGGTAATGGAAATTCCAGCCTAGTTGCGACTTTCCTGTAGTGTGTTAGACAAAATAATGCAACTTTTATCTCACTATCGAGATAGTAAATACTGCTACAAGGCCGACTGGATGCAGGGTATCCTCGTAAAGGTCCCAAAGAAAGGAGACCTAACAGAGTGTGGTAACTGGCGTGGCATAACTTTGATCTGTACAACCCTCAAAGTACTCTGCAAAGTGATCCTGAACAGGATCCAGGAGAAAATCGACGCTACACTCCGACGGCAACAAGCTGGATTCCGATCCGGACGATCATGTGTGGACCACATCACAACGCTACGAATAATACTGGAACAAATCAACGAATTCCAGGACTCTCTTCTGCTGGTGTTCGTTGATTTCGAAAAAGCATTTGACCGACTGAACCACGAAAACATCTGGGCTGCTCTTAGACGACGAGGGGTCCCAGAGAAACTAGTCCATCTCATCGAAGCACAGTACGAGGCATTTTCGTGCAAGGTCTTGCACGACGGTGTCTTGTCCGAACCAATCCCGGTAACTGCTGGAGTGAGACAAGGATGTATTTTGTCACCGCTGCTTTTTCTCATCGTAATGGATCGATTGACTTCAGAACAAACCGAGGATTGCCGTGGAATCCTTCAACCATGGAGCAACTGAACGACCTTGACCTGGCAGACGATATTGTTTTGCTCGCCCAAACACAACAAGACATGCAGAGCAAACTCGACGACCTCACCGAAAGCTCCAAGGCAGCAGGTCTCAAAATCAATGTCGGAAAGACCAAGTCGATGGAAATCAATACAGAAAATCGTTCCAATTTCGTGGTAGCTTGACAACAGGTTGAGACAGTGGAGTGCTTCCAGTATCTTGGTAGCCAGATTACGCCTGATGGTGGTACCAAGAAGGACATCGAAACCCGGATCAGAAAAGCCCGATTTGCGTTTGCGAGTCTCCGAAACATCTGGCGGTCACGCCAGATCTCTCTACGAACGAAAATCAGAATCTTCAACTCAAACGTCAAATCCGTATTGCGGTACGGGTGTGAAATTTGGTGCACATATGCGGTGACGACGCGAAAACTGCAAGTTTTTGTGAATCACTGCCTGCGGAACATCATCCGCGCTTGGTGGCCTGGCAACTGGATCTCAAACGTTGAACTTCATCGCCGGTGTCATCAAAAGGCGCTAGAAATCGAGATTCGGGAACGTAAGTGGAGATGGATTGGGCACACGCTGCGAAGAGATGAAAACGAGATTTGCAGAGAGGCGCTTGACTGGAATCCAGATGGGCATCGAAGAAGAGGTTGGCCCAAAAGCTCATGGCGGCGAAGTCTAGCCGCTGAAATCCGCACAGTTGACGAGAACCTTGGCTGGCAGCAAGTGAAGACGCTGGCTCCGGATCGCCAGCAGTGGAGATCTTTTATCTCAGCCCTATGCGCCGGTCAATCGGCGCTGGACCCTTAGGTAGGTAGGTAGGCTACAAGGTTAAATGACAAACCTATGTGTCATGATTTTACGAATTCACTTACACGCGTCGTTTAAAAAACCTGATTTAATACACTTGACAGTGGGTTGTAGCCTTTCTTACATCCTGTCAATTTTGTTTGGAAACATATGACACAAAAAAATAAACAAATACCTACCTACCTAAGGGTCCGGCGCCGATTGACCTACGCATAGGGCTAAGATAAAGGATCTCCACTGCTGGTGATCCGGAGCCAGCGTCTTCACTTGCTGCCAGCCAAGGTTCTTGTCAACTGTGCGGATTTCAGCGGCTAGACTTCACCGCCACGAGCTCTTGGGCCTGCCTCTTCTTCGATGCCCATCTGGATTCCAGTCAAGCGCCTCTCTGCAAATCTCATTTTCATCTCTTCGCAGCGTGTGCCCAATTCATCTCCACTTACGTTCCCGAATCTCGATCTCCAGCGCCTTTTGATGACACCGGCGATGAAGTTCCACGTTTGAGATCCAATTGCCAGGTCACAAAGCGCGGATGATGTTCCGCAGGCAGCGATTCACAAAAACTTGCAGTTTTCGCGTCTTCACCGCATATGTGCACCAAGTTTCGCACCCGTACAGCAATACGGATTTGACGTTTGAGTTGAAGATTCTGATTTTCGTTCGTAGAGAGATCTGGCGTGACCGCCAGATGTTTCAGAGACTCGCAAACGCAAATCGGGCCTTTCTGATCCGGGTTTCGTTGTCCTTCTTGGCACCACCATCAGGCGTAATCTGGCTAGCAAGCCAAGATACTGGAAGCACTCCACTGTCTCAACCTGTTGTCCAGCTACCACGAAATTGGAACGATTTTCTGTGTTAATTTCCATCGACTTGGTCTTTCCGACATTGATTTTGAGACCTGCTGCCTTGGAGCTTTCGGTGAGGTCGTCGAGTTTGTTGTGCATGTCTTGTTGTGTTTGGTCGAGCAAAACAATATCGTCTGCCAGGTCAAGGTCGTTCAGTTGCTCCATTGTTAAAGGATTGCATTGCAATCCTAGGTTTGTTCTGAAGTCAATCGATCCGTGACAAAATACATCCTTGTCTCATTCCAGCAATTACCGGGATTGGTTCGGACAAGACCCCGTCGTGCAAGACTGTGCACGAAAATGCCTCCGAGGAGATGGACTAGTTTCTCTGGGACCCCTCGTCGTCTTAGAGCAGCCCAGATGTTTTTGTGGTTCAGTCGGTCAAATGCTTTTTCGAAATTAACGAACACCAGCTGAAGAGAGTCCTGGAATTCGTTGATTTGTTCCAGTATTATTCGTAGCGTTGTGATGTGGTCCACACATGATCGTCCGGATCAGAATCCAGCTTGTTGCCGTCGGAGTGTAGCGTCGATTTTCTCCTGGATCCTGTTCAGGATCACTTTGCAGAGTACTTTGAGGAGATCAACGTTATGCCTCACCAGTTACCGCACTCTGTCAGGTCTCCTAGTAGTAATCGTATATCTCCATTGGTGGCGGCTCTTTCTCCCTCTTTGGCTTGGGAGTTTGTCCAGGCTCTCTTGTCTCGTCTACAAGCTCGTTTAACTGCCTTTTCCAGCTTCGCATATCGTAAGCGGGCGGCTGCTTTGGCTGACCCGGTACATGCCTGCTCAATTCCGACTTTCGCCTTTCTCCGATCATCGATCATCCTCCAGGTTTCATCCGACATCCATTCACTTCTTCTTCCACAAACTTTACCGAGAGTACCATGGCTCGTCGTAATAAAGGCATTCTTGATTCCACACCACTGTTCTTCGACTGTTCCGTCTGTCGGCAACTCCAAGGCTCGGGATTCTAGCTGTTCAACGTATGCCCTTTTCACCTCTGGATTCTCCAACCGGCGGACGTCGTATCGACACCCGACTTTCTCCTCGCGCCGTTGGACACGCGCAACTCTCAGTCGTATCTCGCCAAGGACGAGGTGATGGTCAGATGCAATGTCTGCGCTTCGCTTGTTGCGGACATCAAGAAGGCTCCTTCTCCATTTTCGGCTGATGCAAATGTGGTCAATTTGATTTTCTGTTTCTCGGGATACCCAAGTGACCTTATGTGCTGGTCGATGGGGGAAGAGCGATCCACCGATCACCATGTTGTTGTTGCCACAAAATTCTACAAACAGCTCTCCGTTTTCGCTCATCTGGTCGAATAATTTTTAGAAATTTAAAATTTTGACAATACAAAAAAGACAATATTTTCAATTTTGTCATTTTGCCAATGTTATCAATTTTGTTATTATTGAGAATTTGGGCAAATTTGGCGAAGTAAACAGATGTGACAAAATTAACAAAATAGCCAAAAAAAAGCTAAAAAAGCAAAAATGACAAGGTGGAAAAATCGAAAACATTCGCAAACTTAAAAAATGAACAAATTATAAAATAAGAATTTCGGCATGATTACAAAACTGACAAAAATGACAAAAATTTCAAATTAGTAAAAATGAAATAATTAAAAAAAAATACAAGAAAACAAACAAATTGACAGATTTGACCGATTTGATTGATAAAATGTTATTTTTGTCAATTTTTACATTTTTTGTCATTTTTTTTATTTTAGAAATTTTAGTAATTTTAGTAATTTTAGTAATTTTTGTAATTTTTGTAATTTTTGTAATTTTTGTAATTTTTGTAATTTTTGTAATTTTTGTAATTTTTGTAATTTTTGTAATTTTTGTAATTTTTGTAATTTTTGTAATTTTTGTAATTTTTGTATTTTTTTGTAATTTTTGTCGTTTTTGTAATTTTTGTCATTTTTGTCATTTTTTATCATTTTTATTGTGTTTTTTTTTGTCATTTTCGTAAATTTTGTAAATTTTGTAATTTTTGTCAATTTTGTCATGTTTGTCATTTTGGTCATTTTGCTCATTTTGGTCATTTTGGTCATTTTGGTCATTTTGGTCATTTTGGTCATTTTGGTCATTTTGGTCATTTTTGTCATTTTTGTCATTTTTGTCATTTTGGTCATTTTGGTCATTTTGGTCATTTTGGTAATTTTGGTAATTTTGGTCATTTTGGTCATTTTGGTCATTTTGGTCATTTTGGTGATTTTGGTGATTTTGGTCATTTTGGTCATTTTGGTCATTTTGGTCATTTTGGTCATTTTGGTCATTTTGGTCATTTTGGTCATTTTGGTCATTTTAGTCATTTTGGTCATTTTGGTCATTTTGGCCATTTTGGTCATTTTAGTCATTTTGGTCATTTTGGTCATTTTTGTCATTTTTGTCATTTTTGTCATTTTTGTCATTTTTGTCATTTTTGTCATTTTTGTCATTTTTGTCATTTTTGTCATTTTTGTCATTTTTGTCATTTTTGTCATTTTTGTCATTTTTGTCATTTTTGTCATTTTTGTCATTTTTGTCATTTTTGTCATTTTTGTCATTTTTGTCATTTTTGTCATTTTTGTCATTTTTGTCATTTTTGTCATTTTTGTCATTTTTGTCATTTTTGTCATTTTTGTCATTTTTGTCATTTTTGTCATTTTTGTCATTTTTGTCATTTTTTTCATTTTTGTCATTTTTGTCGTTTTTGTTTAGTGATTGCTGGATACTGCGAGCAAGCCAAATGGACATGTTTTTTGAAATGATCAATTTATGATATTAACTGTGAATTTTTTTTAAAACTATTTGTTTTTTATTTCCTTCTTTTATAGATTGAAGGGAAACAAATCTATTTTTAAAGATAAAATTCATTTTAATTTCCCCCTTCAAACCCAGTTTTACAGAAACGTCGAGAGCAAAGGGTACAAAAATTCACACGGATGCACACAAATACCCAGACATCGTCTGAATTCGTCGAGCTGAAGCGAAAGATACCTATAATTATAATTAATGATCTCCCAAATCGACCGATAATTATACCTTTCTGTAAGAAAGGCATAAAAACACTTTCTGGTTCCTTTAAAATGCTTAAAAAAACAGTCAATAATGTCTAAGAAATATTAAAATATAAAGTAATCCATTTTTATAATTAAATATATGGTAAAACATTTTCTTAAAACTTCACTTTTCAGTCCATAGAAAGCGTGTGGATTTTTTTAAATTATTTCAATGTTAGTTATCTATACATTTGTATACGATTTTCCCCTTTAAACTCATCCAAATACAAAACCAATCCTTCTCGATCGCTTGCCAGGCCAAAAGCTTTGGATTAACTTCCTAATTAAAATCCAGCTGAAAATTACACCCATCAGCGTCGATTGTTGGTCAGAAGGTTGCAGATTTTAGCCTCTCTCAGCAAGATTGATGATACCGATCAGCGAACTAGCCAGTCAGCCAGTGTGTTAGGTCCTACAAGCAGGAAAATGATGATTGCGTAGAAAAACATCTTTTCGCGTAATTTGATGACTGGTTGTTGTTGCAGCTGTCCGTCCATCCAGTTTTAGTGCAACTAGTCGGTTGTACTAAGAGCATAGCTTTCAGGTACTAGTTACTGAGCATAAATAGCTTAGAATTAGATGGCCTCTTTGCAGCATCACAACTATCAAATCGGACAGTTTCGATTATGGTCGCTGATGATAGTTATAATGAGTGATGCTTACGATCTCACATTAGGAGGGAGGGCAGCGTTAAGGTGTTTGTTGATTTTCTAGATGGGACCCCCCATCAGGGAAGGGTCACGCCACGCTGCTATCTGACCATCTGCTTGACAAATTTGATGGCTCCGATGGCTCGAAACCCATTTGGCAGTTAGGTTTTAGAAAGGGCTCTGATGATAATGATGACACTTTGTTGCCTGATTGACGCAAGATGGATTGGCTACAATGAAGTTGTATGATTGAACATCTCACAAACTAACAAATTAAAAGTGTTGTTTTAACTGAAGCTAGATCTTTTAATCTATTTTAGCTTTATGATCGTTGGCAAATACTGGTCGATGTAACAAACAAAACCATGAAAGCCTATTGGTGAATTAAAATCTTTGATGATTGGCTCAATTCTGTCAGTTTTAGTCGCTTGCCTACAATTGTAATGATGATGATAGCCATTAACATAGGATTGATTTTTCAAATTGAGGTAGAGAAACAAGAGTTTGAACGGTTGAACGTGTTTTCAGATAGATTATTTATATGTTTTTAAATGCATATATCAATCTCGTGTAGCTTAGATGAAACTGTAATCAAAAAAGAAAATTTTGGTAGTAGGTATATTGATCTTAAGAGTCAATTTTATCCATCTACTGGAGTGGTTATCTGATTTGAAGAAAAGTGCAAAGCAAAGGCTGAAAAACGATCGATTAAGTAAAATTAGCCAAATTATCAAGTTGTATCTAGTTGTGAGAGTTTGAACTGATCAATCTTTAAGCTAAATAATGGATCGACTGCTATTGTAACTATTAGGGGAGAGTGGGGATACTTGATCCCCTATTCTTATTTTCACCATATCTTTTTGGAAAAATTTAGCAACTCGATGTCTTTGACATTTTATGACAGCTTGTAACTTCAAGTTTCTATGCTCCAAAAATTAGAACGATACTTGAACCCGTTGATGAACTAGAAGCATTTTCATGGGAGTAAAAAAATTGCGATTTTTCTGAAGTTTGGGGAGACTTGATCCCGTATTGAAGGAGACTTGATCTTTTATTCAGGAAGCCCTAATCCTTGTATAAAAATCAAACAAAACCCCAAGATAGAATGTTAATTGACTTTTTTGGTCATGTTTGTTCTCATTTCACAATTTATAGCAGACATAAGAAGAAAATTTTATAACTTTGTCTTAAGGCTAATAACATTGCATACTTAAAGGCGCTATTTTTTAAAATAAAGAGAAAATTAATTATTTTTGCTCTTTTCTTCAGACAATTGTTTGATAAATATTAGGTTTTGGTAAATATTAGTAATTTCGTAATCAGCAATCATAACGATCAATTCAGAAGAAGAATATGCCGTTTGGAAGGGGGATCAATTGTACCCAACTCTAGGGGATCAATTGTACCCATAATCAACATTTTAGAAAACTTTTTCTGAAAAAAGTTGAGAGTTTTCCATTGCTTTGAAAATATGGCATTATGAAGTTCATTTTACGCTCAAACGATTGATACATTGAAACAAATATTTTTTTCATAATTTTCCCATGTAAAGAACATTTTAAAGTGATGAAAAAAGATCTTCAAGTTACATTTTGTGAAATTTTTCAAACCAAGTTCAATTACGCAAACAATTATTTTGTTAAAAATTTTTAAACTACAAGCATTGTTATTTTGCTCATTCTGGCACATTTTTCTAGAACATTTGATCTTTGTAAGACATTCCAGTTTCGAGATATAGCTAAGGAATCAAGTATCCCCAGGGATCAAGTATCCTCATTCTCCCCTATAGCCTTTATTATGGAGTTTGCGAGTTCGATGCAAAGCTGCGAAAAACCTCAATAAATTTTATCGTCCATCGTTTATCGTTTTGGGAAAACGAACACACACATCTAGGATCTAAATGAACGATTAAATATCGTCAAAATTTTCTTCTACAATTTGTTTTAAATTTTTCAACAGATAAATTAAGCATAAGTTTCAATTTTTTTGATGAACTTATGTTTTCCTGCAAAAAATCAAGATAATTTCTCAAAATTTACTGCTTGCGCCCTTCATTTTTCTTTTCAACGAAATCTCTGTTCCGTTTAAACATACATTGCAGTGATTAGTTCGGCCAAACGCTTCATATAAGTTTTTTTTTGTAAATTGATGCAATGTAAAATCTAAAACTGTTAAATTGTTAGATCTCACCAAATAAATTGTCATCGAGAGGAATAGGGCTTATGAGGTTTTGATACTGCGGGACCTATTGCAACCGAAATTTCTGAAGCCGTTTGGCCGCTTCTTACAGCTTTTCGGTATATGAAATATCCACGTGATTTTCCAATTTGATTCAGCGCACTTCATAATTAGTTAACAATATTCACATTCGCGGTTATTATCAGCTGACTTCGATGTACGATTAATTGTATTTATACTATTTTTTACTACTGGAAAAACACTGATTTTACAGAGTGAAAAATTTTGACGTCCTTGAAAGGTAACGCCTACTTGGACCCCTCCATATTTCAGAGCTTATTTCCCTTTTAAATATTAAGGAAAAAAATCAAGCTTTGTGACGCGAACTAAAGCATTCGAGCTGTTGTAACTCGGTTGAATCTCGACCGATTTTTAAAAAAATTGGCGTTTCAAAATTGTTTCGTCATTTTGAAAGAAGATTTTTTTTGTTGTAAAATGTCATAGTTTCCTTTTTTTGTGACGTGAACTCACTCATTTCCTACGGTTTTTTATCGTTTTTTAAAACACTTTTTTATAGGCTTCAGAACGTATTATGGGAATTTTATTTTTAACTTCATATAAAACGAGGTAAAAGAATTTTCCGATGGTATTGTGTGATTCGAATTATTGAAATCATTGACGAGTTTGGGATTTTTTGATACGCGAAAAATATAAAAATTACTTGTAAGCGGTACAAGTGGTTCCCAATATCGTTCAGTCTAAAGAGCCTACTGTAATGAGGCGCCGTGTGCCGATTGGAATTTTCGTTAAACTGTCAGTGTCATTCCAATCGCGCAAAAGATATGTTAAACTCGTTTGTTTATAAAAAAAATGAAACAGATCTCGCGTAACATTAAAAAATGGTAAAACTAGCTTTACTCGAAACGAGAATGAATGGTCATTAGGCCGAATGGTCGTAAATCCGAATGGATAGGCCGAATGGTCGTAAAGCCGCATGGTCAAATCCGGCCTTGTATCCATTCAGCCTAACAACCATTCGGCCCAACGACCTTTTTGCCTAGCATCAATTTGGCCTGACGACTATTCGACCTGACGACCATTCGACCTAATGATCATTCGGCCTAGTGACTATTCGGCCCAACATCCCTTCGCCCTTAAAAACTTGACCCGATTCAGCATAGCATCCATTCGGCTTTACGACCATTCGGTGTATCAACCGTTCGGTCTGCAGACCATTCGGCCTATTGACCATTCGACCTAACATCCATTCGGTCTAATACCCTTCGGCCTAATGTCGCATATGGGCTTTTGTCCTATAAGGCCGAACACCCGTCGGCCTTTCAACCCATTCGGCCTAGCGATCTTCGGCTTAAAGGGGGGGTAGGGTCTAACGGGTATAAAAAAACACCATTTTCACGATTTTTTTTTAGAGCTATCGTTCAAACAAATGTATTAATTTTTTTTGCATTATACAAAGCATTGTTAAAAGAACATTTAGTAGTTTTTTCGTAGAAAAATATTGAAAAATGAGCCGGTGACGGAGCACTTTCGAGGATGCCTTTTAGAAAACAGGATTTGCGGTGGACACTGTATCTCAGCACAGAATCATCTGAAGTCAAAAAATCAGAGCAAAATTTTTTAAATAGATGTTTTTCTGGACCCCAACGTTTTTTATTTAACTTAAAAATATTTTTATGAAATTTTTGTGGCTGTTTGAAGTAAAAACTACGATTTTTCACTTAAAAATCCGCCATTTTTCTCCTGTCAAATCTCCCCAAAGTAAAATAATCAAAAAAGAAAAACGTTGGGGTCTGGTATTTTATATGTAGAAAATATGTTCCAAATTTGAAAAGAATCGGATTAGTAGTTTTCAAATGACGATGTCCACGGACTTTAAAAATGTGCTTTCGAGAAAAACGCGTTTGAAGTTTCTGCTCTTGCTTTCTTGCAGTATTAGATAGGAGGAGATAAAGGCCTACAACTTCTACAGTTTTGCTTCAAATGACTTGAAAATTTGACACAACATTCTTGAAATGTTTTACAATAAGAAAATGAAAAAATAAAAAAATCGATTTTTTGAAAGTGTTAGACCCTGCCCCCCCCCCTTAACATCTTTCGGTCTGTCGGCCTACATACATACCCCTTAGACCCTTAGAAAATCCTACACAAAAGTAAGTAAAAAGAAGTCAAAACAAACCGTAAGTGCAGGAAGCCACAAAAAGGTGATACGGTCAAAATTTGGTCAAGGGAAAACGCGTGTAAATCGGTGAAATCGTTTATTTAAAAAATCAAATTAAATTTCTTTTTCAAGTTTAATTAGTATAAAGTTAAGGAAAAATATTCAGATAGGCTTCCGCTTTTCCAAATCCGAATTGCCGGGCCTTACGCATAACCCCTGCCATCAGATTTTGTACAGCCACCTTGTCCACCTTCTTCGCCGCAGAAAGCCAGTTTGCCTTGAACTGCTGCTCGTCCTTAGCAGTTTTTTCGGTCTTCTTTAGGTTCCGCTTGACAAAAGCCCAGTATTTCTCAATTGGGCGGAGCTCTGCCGTGTTGGAAGGGTTCTTGTCCTTGACCACCAGCACGTTGTTGGCGGCGTACCACTCCATGGCCTTTTTACCGTAATGGCAAGATGCCAAATCCGGCCAAAATAGTTCGGAACAACCGTGTTTCTTCAGGAAAGGCAGCAGACGTTTATTCAAACACTCTTTCACGTAAATTTCTTGGTTGACAGTCCCGGAGGCTATGAAAATGCTGCTTTTCAAGCCACAGGTACAGATGGCTTGCCAAACCAGATATTTCTTCGCGAACTTCGACAGTTTCATGTGCTTGAAAATATCTGCTACCTTTCCCCTTCCTTTTGCCGTATAAAACTCCTGCCCCGGAAGCTGCTTGTAGTCGGCTTTGACGTAGGTTTCGTCGTCCATTTCCACGCAGACAAACTTCGTCAGCATCGTCGTGTACAGCCTCAGGGATCGCGCTTTGGCCGTCGTATTTTGTTTATCATCGCGATTTGGAGTCACTACCTTCTTGTAAGTCGATAGTCCGACTCGTTTTTTTCGCTCGATGTACGATTGTAGATGACACACCCAGCTTATTTGCTGCAACTCGGAGAGAGAGGTTATGGTTTCGCTTGAAACTACCGGTAACTCTCTTTGTCGTCTTAGCTGCTCCCGGTTTTCGATTTCCCCCCGATCCAGACTTCCTGGCTGTCGACAAACGTTCCCCAAACACTTTAATTACATTTGTAACGGTTGATTTGGCTACTTTTAGCGATTTTGCCAGCTTTGCGTGCGAGTAGCTCGGATTTTCGCGATGCGCGAGCAAAATTTTGACACGCTGCTCTTCTTCTTTGGACGGCAGTTTGACAACTGAAGACTGAATTCCAAAATCAAAATAGGAGCAACATTCTACACACACACACACCTGCAAAATGAGGGGTGTTCAGGGTTTTTAAATGCAAAATTGAAAGAAATGCGTCAAGTTGACATTGACCAAATTTTGACCGTATCACCCCAGTATGTAAAAATGATGGTACGAAAAATTATGTAGAAACGCTTGTACGTACCAGTATGTAGAAAGTACGCAAAAAAACGTAGGGCTCTATAAACTGAAAAGTATGTTAAAATTACATAAATAATAGGAAAATTTCTGGATTCAAATTAGAAACCTAGAAGCAGGGAAATTTTCTTTCGAATTGAATCAATTTTTTAAAGGACTGTGCTAATTTATTACCTATAAATTACAAAATTAAAGCTTTGTAGTGAAGTTTTTCCCATTGGGTACCACCTTAAATATTTCCGGACCACTGCTCAATTTTTTGGCAAACTGGCTCTGTTGGTTCACCCGTGAAGTTCTTCGCTGGGGATCGTTTTGGATAAACCGGAAGCCACCCTAATAGCATTAGTCACTTTGCGACATCGGTTAGCTTGAGCTGGTGTCATTGGGATACAGATTCTGGGGGTGGGTGTCCATGGGACTCAAAAGTCGATTGGCCTGTGAGGTTGTAAATCCTATAGAAGAAAGATATGGTCATAAAAATGGCTAAAATAAATAAACAAATATTACCCAAGCTTTTTGGTTTGCTTGGTTGCGGCCGGGACTATGATGGGCGTAGTTCGTTAATCGGCATGTCGCTTCGGGACCTAGAGAAAACCAACAGCTTTCCTAAAATAAAGGACAAAAATTGAAAAAAAACATACAACAGAAATAAATGTTTCCAAACTTACCTAAAGGAGTGAAGAAATTTTGATGTTTTCGGAAAGACTTCCAGGCAGTTTTGAAAAAGTGGTTATAAGTCTTTATAGGTACGTGCAAGTAGGATGCCAAACACAGACTGGTGATGCGAGTGAGAAGCACAACGCCGTCATCCCCAATTTTACAATTTTTAGTTGTTTCAATTCAACAGAAAGGAACTGAATCAAAGCAATCGAAAGATTCCTTTTAATTCAACCACGGTAAATGAAAAGTTCATATATTCAGTTGAATCATTCAACCAAGTAGGCTCATATTCATATATTCAGTTGAATCATTCAACCAAGTAGGCTCATACCACAACAGAGAGAAAGGAACAGCAGAAACAGAAAGAACTGTGGAAGTATGTAAAATTCACCGAGTCTCTGAAACTCACCGCAAGTAAAACTGAAAGAACTTCAAAGTATGTACTTTTTAAGGTACCAGTATGTAAAAAATTCTTAGCGTGTAGTTGTTAAGAAAAACGATGATTCTGAACCTTAAGCTACCATATTTTCTTCCATATTTCTGGCCGATTTTATGAAAAATTTGAGAAAAAAACAGGGCAAATTTAAACAAAATCTAATCATTTTTCAATAACATACGAGAGACAAGTGATATGAAAAGAGAAGGCGGCTGTGAAACGAAGAGCACGCGTTTTTTGTTCGCTCCGAATTTTGTTCTGGTAAATTAAAATGTTATATTTCAAAATAAAGTGATTTAAGTGAATACCAATGGAATTTTGTGAAATTAAAGTGCTGAGAGTGATTCGGGTCTAGGAAATAAGATCCATGGGCAAGGTTTATGGATAGGTTACTTCATGTTCACCTGGTTGAAATTCGTATCCTGCTTCCCAAAAACGGATGAATGAAACGAGGGATTGTTGTTGCATTTTTGCACATTTAGTGAAAGTGTCTGTTAGTCCAAATCCTTGGATGCTACTTAATGAAGAGATATATCATCAAGTTAGAAGCATGAACATTAAAATTGCTATACTATTTTGAATGTTATTTACAAAATAAACTGGTGAACACAATGATGATGTAGGAAAAAACTTTATGTTTGGACGATCGCTATAGCAATTTCGGTATGCTGCGACCAGTCAAACCTTTTAAATATTCCCGAAGCCTTTTATGGTTTTAAGATAAGTATCCTTTTCAAATGGTAAAAAGGTAAGATGTTTAAAATGTATAACTTTTTTATATTCGTATATTTAAAATAGCTTAACTCTATTCAAGGGGATTCGTGGGGGGTTGGATAGGTCACCAAGCGAACGAAAGACTGATATACAATGGATTGTTGGTTCAAGCCAGCCGGAGTATCTCGGCAGATATGGAATCATGAGAAGGATACTATGGTTCCTTTTCATAATTCTACATTTGTTTCGAACAAGCGGAAGAGAGTTTGGTGAGTCAAACCTATCCCAAACCAGTGGTAACGGACCCCTTGGGTGCACTGCAAATATTGTTGGTGAGTTAAGCATGGACAATATTTGAACGTACGATCGAGACTTCCCGAACCGACTCGAGTCGAAAGACCTATCAGCCACTGGTGGGTTTAACTACATACAAACATACATACATACATACATACATACATACATACATACAACATGCAAGAGACAAGTGATATAGAATTACTTGAAATTTAAATCTTTCATCGAATCACGTCAGCAGCGCTGATAATGTATCTAAGGATTAAACAAAAAATGATGCTCATTTTTAAACTAACTCTAAAATTCCTTTTTGGAGTTCAAAGATGGAAATGTTTATCATTTATATCGTTGCAAATCTTTCAATAACGGCAACACCTATGTTGAAAATGCTAATTTTTGAAAAATAAAGTTTTCTCTTAGAGACACCGTGTGAAACTTACTGACTAGGATGAAACAAGACAAAAATCTTTATCATATGATCTTCTATTCATATGATGTGCTAAAATATCCATCGCATATGAACTTTAAAGAAGGGCAAACTTTTATCGATTCAACTAACCTCGATGGATCATTATAAGTATTTTTCAGAAATGTTTAAATTTAATGATCAACTCGGTGATATCTGTGACAGTCAACTTCACCTTGTTGATTAAGCACTGTTCGGTTATCGAGAGCTGAATGACCCACAATAACTCAACAACGAAGTTCACATTTCAAAATCATACAGCTTGTAGACGGGCAGGCAGCAATAAGCAGCAATGTTAATCCCAACTCATTAGAGCCCGGTGAGAACTGTGTCATTATTCTGTCGAAAAGCTCTTCAGAAACAGATCGATATGCTGCTACTGCTGCCTTTTAACGAATCCCTACTCTGCTACATTCCCATTCCTTTCGGTCGTGTTTTGCTGGGGTGGTCGAAATTTGTCGATGCGATGAACTCTTCTCGGCTTAAGTGCATACTCTGCCGAAAGCTCCTAACCAAACACTCCTTTTAAAACTTGAAAAAATGTTATTAGGTGAAGTACTTGTTGCGTACCTATACTGAAGTGTACTAGGTACCGCACTTAAGCTGGCTCGTTGCTTGCACAGTAGCAAACAGCCATACAGTTCTGTCCCTTTCGCTGGGATGAATCTTTGAACGCTAGAGCTTAACAATCTGATGCAGTTTGCGTTAGCCGGTACTTTTATTCCGATGAGGGGTCGTCCTTTCTTAAAGTAAGAACTCGGTTCAAATCCTGGAGATCATCATGTTATGTTTTTAAGGAGATGATCCATTTGGCTAAATGATATTGTAAATCAACATTCAACGTAGTTCATGAAAGACCCTCGTTTGAAGTAGATTGGAGATTATAAACATAGCGACACTTAATCTGTAACTAACTACCTCTAGAGTTCGTCGACAGGTGAACGTGCTTGCATAGTTCATCAAATTAATTAGATGATATTTGCCATGCTGCCGGTTGCATTTTGCCCGCGACCAAACCAATCATACTGACCTCGAATTATTTGTAGGGGAACATGCCCTATTATGCGCCACCTAAGCGAATCGCTGATTTCCTATGTATTCCACATACAAATTGTGTTAAAAATGGATGTAATCGTTGAAGAAAAGTGTTTTCTACAAATGCCTATGATTTTTTATTACTCAAATTGTTATAGTTGTTTGAAAAACTTGATTTTTTAAAACCATTTTCAAAGCCACAGAACAAAACTGTGTTGCAAATACGCGCCGCTGTGTATTCAATACGCGCCTAGAAGCCGAACACACCCGAAAGCAGCCGAAGACCGAAAACACACCAATACTTACAGACTTTTTGACTGAAAAGAAAATCAAAATGGGCTAATCAAAATTTAAAAAAAAATGAAAAGTAGATTTTTTGGGCTGGATTAACGCTCGAAATAAGGTTTTAGAATTTTTGTTAATTTTCAATGAAAATTGGCCTTTTTGAAAAATTAATGTTATTTTCAGCCTACTACGATTGGCGCGTTATAACGAGCGCGTGGGCCGTGATAGAACATACCCATAAAAAGCATACCTTGGTGAGTTCAGTATGGTTTTTTAGCGTAATATCATAGTTTAGATTCTCCTCTATCGATGTGTCAGAAAATATTGTCTTATTCGTTTTTCTCTGCTTGGTGACACCTTATTGAAAGTGTTTGAAAATTTAGATCGAAATGAAGAAAAACCTAAATTGTGAAATTATCACGACACAGGGGCTTTTTAAGGAAAAATTCATACTTGCCATGACCAATCACAGCATTTAAAACAAATTGGTAATATTTTGCAGGCTTAAAAAGTTTCAGATTCTTCAAAACGAGGATGGCGCGTATTAGCCACATGGGGCGTTATATGAACTTTTCCCCTAACTGATGCTGCGGCTGCTGCTGATTCGAGATATTCCACGCTCGATCTCCAGCAACCGAGTGAGTCAGTCAGTGCCCGCTGCGTTTTTCGATTCGAGGGGAGCGCCACGGCGTCATCGGTCGCCGTTTACAATTGGTTTCGGACTTGCAAAGAGAGCATTGCACAGATTTTAACGGTCGATCAATCAGTTCATCGGCACAATCCCCGCTGCATTTGGGTTGGTTAGGCCTAGTTCGTTATGCGCTACCGTTCTTCAGCTATTAGCGAGTTATTTCAATTGAAAAGAAGTGAATGGACCATTCTGAGACTACAAATAACTTGCGGGACTTCATCATTCATTACTGCATACAAAATGTGCAGCAACAACGAATGCAGGTCTATGGCAAGATTTATTGGACTTTCAGCGCGAGAATTGTCGATCGGCCATACACCATCATCGGGTGATATAATGCATCATCTTCGTTGGCCAGCGTTCGTCCATTCCTTGTGGAGATGCTGAAGTTAGATCTGAAAAGGTAGATTTTCTCTTGGAAGGAACAAAAACAATTGAGGCTAATTTTCTAGCCACTATACAATATTCATCTTGGAACGACTTAAAACAAAAAAAGGTGAGATATGACCATGTTACGCTTAACCAAATATCATGTTTATTACCGTGAATAGAGCATAAAGTGTTGCTCTACTAAATCAGCTTCGAAGCGGTGATGCAGTTGGTGACGTTATAGATCAGCACCTGATGGGAGATTTAATCCGTTGCTGCTAGATTATTTCTGATGCGATTGAATTATTCATAGCAGCAGTATTGTTACTTAGTTCGATATCGATACGCTGCACTGGGTGGCGTAATATTTGTTACGTGACGTTCACCGAGATACAATTTTTTTTTTCTGAAAGAGTGCTTTACATTCATCACTTCAGCAGTAGTATTTGAATCCTAGCTCTCGATTTCATAGTAAAATCTACTTAAAGTCAAATTGGCAAGTGTTATAGCAGACATATGTTGTAGCAGACAGTTCAAGTAAAAATAAGGATTATAATAACGAAAAAAAAAATCAATTCGGTTTTACAATATCCCTATAATCTGACCGCAATCGTGAGGTGCTTTGTCAAGCAAATGCAAAGGAAGTTTCTTACTGAAAATGATTTTTTTTTAATTTGTTGAAATAAACTACAATCATTTACCTATTCTGTAAGGCTGTTCATTTGCTTTAAAGCGCATGACTAAACCAGACTTTCAATAACTGATCCTGTTAATTAAGCTACTGCCCAACATTCGAAAGGTGAACCAACAAAAGCACAATCATCTCAATTCTTTTTTTTAAGTTAAGGGGGGTGTAGGGTCTAACACTTTCAAAAAATCGATTTTTTTATTTTTTTATTTTCTTATTGTAAAACATTTCAAGAATGTTGTGTCAAATTTTCAAGTCAATTGAAGCAAAACTGTAGAAGTTATAGGCCTTTATCTCCTCCTATCTAATACTGCAAGAAAGCAAGAGCAGAAACTTCAAACGCGTTTTTCTCGAAAGCACATTTTTAAAGTCCGTGGACATCGTCATTTGAAAACTACTTATCCGATTCTTTTCAAATTTGGAACATATTTTCTACATATAAAATACCAGACCCCAACGTTTTTCTTTTTTGATTTTTTTACTTTTGGGAGATTTTAGAGGTGAAAAATGGCGGATTTTTAAGTGAAAAATCGTAGTTTTTACTTCAAACAGCCACAAAAATTTCATAAAAATATTTTTAAGTTAAATAAAAACGTTGGGGTCCAGAAAAACATCTATTAAAAATATTTTGCTCTGATTTTTTGACTTCAGATGATTCTGTGCTGAGATACAGTGTCCACCGCAAATCTTGTTTTCTAAAAGGCATCCTCGAAAATGCTCCGTCACCGGCTCATTTTTCAATATTTTTCTACGAAAAAATTACTAAATGTTGTTATAACAATGCTTTGTATAATGCAAAAAATTTGAATACATTTGTTTGAACGATAGCTCTAGAAAAAAATCGTGGAAATGGTGTTTTTTTTATACCCGTTAGACCCTACCCCCCCCTTAAGAAAAGATCCTTTGGTGGTGATTCAGCGTGTAATAGTTTTGTAGAAAAAAATCAGATACTCAAATTGCTTTTAGGGAAAATCGTTTTTTTATCAATTGGCTGTCACTCTCTGTAAAGTTCTAACTGGAGTATCATTTGATCAAATCAGACATACAATAGATGACGAGTTCGACACAAATGTGTTAGCGAGAGAAGCACGTTTTCCTCAATCACTTATTAATGGCTTCCAGCAGTTTAACGAACATTTTTTTCCAAGCTTCATAAGGATTTTACGCCTGAAAGGTAGGTAAAAAGCGCTTTTTAAATTGGACTTATTATGCATGATTTCAACAATAATCCAGAACAGTCTGTTTGTTTACAATATTTCATGAAAAGTTAGATTTCATGGGTATCATGATGGTTTAACATTTTCCCAACCGGTTCGCGGCTGCATTTTGTTTTAATAGGCAATGTCGACACCAGATGGCAATGCAGGCAGTTTTGCGAAGTAGTTTGTACATTTTTCTTCGAAGTATCATGTCTGATTGTCTGTGTCACAGTGTTTAAGAATTCGGTAGTAAATTTTGAATAGGGCGAATGCGCCAAATGTAAACAAATGAAGTTATCAGCTTGGTGATAAAGTACGTTCAGAGCTCTACATTTCGAATGCACAACGTTAAGGGGGGGGGGGGGGGGGGGGTAGGGTCTAACACTTTCAAAAAATTGATTTTTTATTTTTTTATAATGTCTTATTGTAAAACATTTCAAGAATGTTGTGTCAAATTTTCAAGTCAATTGAAGCAAAACTGTAGAAATTATAGGCCTTTATCTCCTCCTATCTAATACTGCAAGAAAACAAGAGCAGAAACTTCAAACGCGTTTTTCTCGAAAGCACATTTTTAAAGTCCGTGGACATCGTCATTTGAAAACTACTTATCCGATTCTTTTCAAATTCGGAACATATTTTCTACATATAAAATACCAGACCCCAACGTGTTTCTTTTTTTTTTTTTTACTTTGGGGAGATTTTACAGATAAAAAATGGCGGATTTTTTCGTGAAAAATCGTTGTTTTTACTTCAAACAGCCACAAAAATTTCATAAATTTTTTTTAAAGTTAAATAAAAACGTTGGGGTCCAGAAAAACATCTATTAAAAATATTTTGCTCTGATTTTTTGACTTCAGATGATTCTGTGCTGGGATACAGTGTCCACCGCAAATCCTGTTTTCAAAAAGGCATCTTCGAAAGTGCTCCGTCACCGGCACATTTTTCAATATTTTTCTACGAAAAAAATACTAAATGTTCTTTTAACAATGCTTTGTATAATGCAAAAAATTTGAATACATTTGTTTGAACGATAGCTCTAGAAAAAAATCGTGAAAATGGTGTTTTTTTTTACGAGTTAGACCCTACCCCCCCCCCCCCCTTACCTGAAGGCAGGCCCGTGCAAAGGACTTGTCCATGGGGGGGGTTTACGAAATTGAAATTTAGCTAAAAATAATAACAATACCAAATTACACAATAAAGAAGGAAATTGATTTCTAACATCATTTCCTTACTAATTATTTTTACACGAACTCAAAAAATAATCAATTTTAGTTTTGAAATGATTCAATCTTTTTAAAACAAATCACAATGGAAGTTTTAAATCAATTATGTTTTCGCTCAGTCAATAGAAAGTCAGGGAATAGAAATAGACTACGAAAATGATGATGATCACATGGGAAAACAATTCCCTTCATTCCGATAGACATCGACACTCGACACTCCTGTAGTAGAATGTTAATACATGGGCCCCGGAGAGGCGCAAGATGTGGGTTCAAGTCCTCAAGAAGTGGGTATATAGTCCTACCGGGAGACAAGGCGAATTTTTTTCGCATGTTTTTCAACATTAATTTTCATCTTGTCTAGTCCCTGAAATTTCGACTTACAGTTGGATTCATTTCCCTACAAAAAAAAAAGTTTTTAGAAATATTTTAATCATTTAATACTTTTATTTCAAAATGTTTTTTTGTTGTTTTCAAGTTTTGTAAAAAATAAGTCCAAAACTTCCTTAAAAGATTTTAACGCAGTGATAGAAAGATTGAATATTTAGATTTATCAGTGATTTAGATTCAGGGCACTCAAGTTAGACAAAATTACTTTTTTAAATTCATTTACCTTGGGAAATGTAGATTTTGTGGTCTTGTGTTATTTATCAAAACCTTTTCAAATCTGATGTTGAGCAAGAACAAAAAATACAAAATGTAATTAAGACTGAAATTGGTTTCTTGAAGAGTATTCCTTATCAGCACAACATTTTTAATCACATAAACGATTTTATTAAATCAAAATTTAAGTAATAAGGTAAGGATATTAGATTTTAGTTTGTTTTTTTTTTTGCTAATTCGGTTGATCATTGTGCCTGTTGCATGGTTTCAAACTTACGATGTATAAAATTAGTATTCGATAAATTAATTTTAAAGTTAAAATGGTTCGTTTCAAACTCTTTTCTTGTTTAGTTACAATTCTTAATAAAAATCCATTCTAAGTTTTGTATGTCAAGTTAAGAGTTTCAATACAAAAGGTTAATTGAATTGCAAATCAAAATTTACAAAAAAAATTGAAAGCTAAAAATCAACTTCTCATTAAACCTGCGACCTCCTTCAAAAAATGTTTCATAATAACTATTTCTCTTCTACCTTCCCAACGATTACCCACCACATTGTACTTATCTATGTCAGAAGCATGTGCCCTCTGACCGAGAATTCCTACTTTTCTTTCGCAATTTAACTCCCTTAACGCTCTGACTCAGTGACAAATTATCATTTGCACCTCGGAAAAAAAACTTGGTGTTGATTAGCTGTGTGATGTAAATAAAAAAAAACGGTGCACAAGTTCAGGAAATTTATAATTACCTACGACTGCGTTGCACTGGCACTGTTACATAATCCTGTGCGCGGTACAATTCGAGCGCTCATGTGCCATTTTAGGATGCCATCACGCGAAAACAAAAATACCTATCATAAAACAACAAACAACAAAAAAAGAGCACAAAATGCATTACGCCGCCCTGAGGTCGCGGTGAGACAAAATGACACTTTATTTTTGCGCAAAAAGTAATAGCATTTGGCTGGAGGCTTTTTCTTATCTCGGGGGTTATTTCGTCGAATCCGCGCGATGTTGGGTGGATTGAATCCACGAAACATAATTACGGCTACATCTCACTCAATTTTGTGTTTGCGATGCGCGATGGCTTTTGGAAGGTTGGCTAGACATATTGGCAGATCGTGTGGACTATCAGCGAGATCAGCAAGCAATTTCGATGGGCCTCATCACATAATCACTCCTCACGACTCCGGATGATCTCCTGAGCCGCAAGGTCGAATGTGATACAACAGCTCCAGGGAATCGTCCTCCTTGAGGTAGTTGTCATCTAAGATTGTCTTAAGTGCCACGAAATCGCGAAAGCCCCAATCTTTCTGGCTGGACCGATCGAAGTACTGCTCGATCTTCTTGTGGATGCCCCGCTTCGAGTCCGGGTGGATCAGCTGGAAGCGGCATTCCATCCTAGAAACCAATTTGAAGTTTGAATTTCAATCCAATTACAATCTTGAGCAATTTGCAACAAATTACAACTCACCAACAAGGAAAACCATCGACCAGCTCCAGATAGATTCCCAGCTGATCGTCCGATATCACACACCAGACCATGATGCGCCAAAGGTGGCCAAAATTGTCAGCGAACTCGTTCGAATAAGCCATTTTGTTGTCGTCAAAGGAAGAGAAATTTTCGATTACAAATATTCCAGTCTCGTAGATTATGGGGATTTCACTGGAAATAATAAAGAGGAAAAAAATTCAAAAATAATAGTAAAATGCGACGACTAAACAAATTATAGAAAACAGAAATTTAGTTTAAGGAATGATTCAACAAAAAAAGGTGTAATGTTTGGTAATAATTGTGTCTTTTTCGTTTCAAACCTGCCTTAATATTTTGGCGTATCAGAGTCATTTTTGTGTTATTTTTGTGTTTTATTTATGTTATTTTTGTGTAATTTTTTTGTTATTTTTGTGTTATTTTTGTGTTATTTTTGTGTTATTTTTGTGTAATTTTTGTGTAATTTTTTTGTTATTTTTGTGTTATTTTTGTGTTATTTTTGTGTTATTTTTGTGTTATTTTTGTGTTATTTTTGTGTTATTTTTGTGTTATTTTTGTGTTATTTTTGTGTTATTTTTGTGTTATTTTTGAGTTATTTTTGTGTTATTTTTGCGTTATTTTTGTGTAATTTTAGGGTTCTTTTTGTGTCATTTTTGTCATTTAAGTAATTTTTGTCAGTTTTGTCAGTTTTGTCATTTTTGTCATTTTTGTCATTTTTGTCATTTTTGTCATTTTTGTCATTTTTGTCATTTTTGTCATTTTTGTCATTTTTGTCATTTTTGTCATTTTTGTCATTTTTGTCATTTTTGTCATTTTTGTCATTTTTGTCATTTTTGTCATTTTTGTCATTTTTGTCATTTTTGTCATTTTTATCATTTTTGTCATTTTTGTCATTTTTGTCATTTTTGTCATTTTTGTCATTTTTGTCATTTTTGTCATTTTTGTCATTTTTGTCATTTTTGTCATTTTTGTCATTTTTGTCATTTTTGTCATTTTTGTCATTTTTGTCATTTTTGTCATTTTTGTCATTTTTGTCATTTTTGTCATTTTTGTCATTTTTGTCATTTTTGTCATTTTTGTCATTTTTGTCATTTTTGTCATTTTTGTCATTTTTGTCATTTTTGCCATTTTTGTCATTTTTGTCATTTTTGTCATTTTTGTCATTTTTGTCATTTTTGTCATTTTTGTCATTTTTGTCATTTTTGTCATTTTTGTCATTTTTGTCATTTTTGTCATTTTTGTCATTTTTGTCATTTTTGTCATTTTTGTCATTTTTGTCATTTTTGTCATTTTTGTCATTTTTGTCATTTTTGTCATTTTTGTCATTTTTGTCATTTTTGTCATTTTTGTCATTTTTGTCATTTTTGTCATTTTTGTCATTTTTGTCATTTTTGTCATTTTTGTCATTTTTGTCAGTTTTGTCATTTTTGTCATTTTTGTCATTTTTGTGATTTTTGTTGATTTTCTAGAATATAGATTTAGATATATAGATATAGATTTTAGATTCTGGATTCTAGATTCTAGATTCTAGATTCTAGATTCTAGATTCTAGATTCTAGATTCTAGATTCTAGATTCTTGATTCTTGATTCTAGATTCTAGATTCAAGATTCAACATTCTAGGTTCTAGATTATAGATTCTACATTCTGGATTTCAGATTCTAGATTTAAGATTCTAGATTCTAGATTCTAGATTCTAGACTCTCGATTCCAGATTCTAGATTCTTATATTTATTTATTTATTTATTTATTTTGAGTCTTTGACTACTGCCATACAGACTGAATATTAAAAACTAACTTATGAATAAGATCTAGATTCTAGATTCTAGATTCTTGATTCCAGATTCTAGATTCTGAGTTCTAGATTCTATATTCTAGATCCTAGATCCTTGATTCAATATGTAAGATTGTTGACTTTAAATTCTAGATTTTAGATCCTAGATTCTAGATCTTAGATTCATGATTTCAGATTCTAGATTATAGACTCTAAATTCAAGATTCTAGATTGTTAATTCTGGATTCTAGATTCTAAGTTCTTGATTCTAGATTCTAGTTTCTGGATTCTTGATTCTGGATTCAAGATTCTAGATTCTTGATTCTAAATTCTAGATTATGAATTCACGAATCTAGATAATGAATTCTAGATTCTAGATAATGAATTCTTGATTCTAGATAATGAATTTTAGACTCTAGACAATGAATTTAAGATTCTCGATACTTGATTCTTGTTTCTAGATTATAGATTCTAGATTTTAGATTCTAGATTCAAGATTCTAAATTGTAAATTCCAGATTCTGTAATCAAAATTCTAGATTCTGGATGCTAGATTCAATATTCTAGATTCTAGTCTCTAGATTCTAGATTTTTGATTCTAGATTCTAGATTTCAGATTCAAGATTCTAGATTCTAGTTAGTAGATTCTAGATTTTACATTTTAGATTCTACAATTTAGATTCTAGAATTCAGATTCCAAAATGTAGATTCTAGTTTCTAGAATTTAGATTAGATTAGATTTTATATAATGAATTCTCGATTCTCTATGTTAGACTCTTGATTATAGGTTCTAGATTCTGGAGTATAGATTCTAGATTCACGATTTTAGATTCTAGATTCTAGAATTTAGATTCTGAATGCAGATTGTGAATTCTAGATTATAGAATCTAGATAATGAATTATTGATTATAGATTCTTTATTTTCTAGCATCTCTTTTTGATCTGCTAGATATTTAATTAAATATTCTAGATTTTAAATTTTATTTTCTAGATTTTAAGTATCTTGTATATAAATTTTGATTCTCAATTCGCAGATTCAATTTTCATATCTCGTGTGCGCTTCCATTACATCGTCACCAATATCCAGCGAAAACGGCGGCAATATTTAAGAAAACAACTTTAATATTTGTTTTTAACAACTAGAATTTGTTTAATAAAAGAAAACAGAATTTTGTAATTTAGAAATATTCTTAATGAAAAGAAGTTGTGACTGATTCATATTAGTTTCTATATTTTTTGTAATAAACTGTTTGTTTATACTCTCTCATAAGACCTGACGAAAACTCACGCCCGATTTTTAGTATTTGATTTTTCATTCTCGATTCTTAAGTATCGATTGTTAATTTTAAGGAGCCTTCATATTAAAGCTCTAAAACCGTGTTGTAAATTTCAAATTTTGTATTCCGAGTTCTAAGTTTTAAATTTAATTTAGTTTAAGGATTTTATAACTATTGAAGATTTAACCTAATCAAACAAGTTTATAAAAAAAAATTACTAAGTTGAAGTTGTTGTGTAACATACATTTTCAAACTGACCGGAACCCGAATTTGTTTGAAGTCCTTGATCGGGTTCATTCGAATTTGAGTGCACTCCTTGAAAAGCCGAGATTTTTTTGCTATAAACTGCGATTTGCTGCTACCGGTCACTTCTGACTCCATACGTTGTAGGGCACTTTCCACCTCCTGCATTTCTGTCGAAAGTGCGAATTTGTGTTCCTGCAATTTAAGCATTTTTTCGCCCACCTGCCGTTCCAATCCCTTGATGGCTGCCTCGGCAATGTCCCGGATTTCCCGTAGCTTCTCATCCTTGACTTTTCGCACCAGCTCCATATTGCGATCGACCTTCGCAATCAAGGCAGCAATTTTCTGCGAGTAATGCCGGACCTTCTCGAATTCTTCTTCCGCGATCTCCAGATTGCTTTCGTAGATCACGTCCAAACTCTTGAAGGTGTGATTCAAATGGTATCGATCCGACACGGCACATTGCTCACATACGCACAATTTACACGTGCAGCAATAGAAATTGATCACCTTCAAATGCTTCGGACAGAAATCTTTCCTCGAGATCATCGCCGATGATCCTCCTCCGTTATTTTGGCCGGGTCCGTCAATGGCCAGTCGACTGGTGGCCACTTTCGGATCGCCCCCACCACCCCCAGAAGAGCTTCCTTTCTGATTGCGATGTTGCTGCAATTTTTCCACCTCCTCGAACCAGCGAACTTTCACAAGGCTGTCCAGTTGAAGGTCCACCTTGCAGTTGGGGCAGTTTCGATGGCGTCGCCCCCTTCTTCGATTTCCAGCCGACGAGGACGATCCACCAGCATCATCATCGACCACAACGTAGTCATCATCATCACGATCACGATCATCCGAAAGCCACTCGGCGATACAACCGTAACAGTAGAGCTTCGAACATCGGGGACACAGATGGGGATCGTCCAGCTTGATCAGACAGATGGTGCACTTGAAGATGTTGTCCCAGTTCTCGAGCATCTGCAGCAGCGTGTCGGTGGCTTCCCGGTGGTCCGGAAGTGGTGTTCCGGCACGGCTTTGGCACTTTTGTTTGTCGGTCATTTCCTGGAACAGGTTGAGATAATAAGAAAATGTGTTTAGACGGTAAGTTTTCTATTCATATGCATTCTAAGGAGATTTACCGAAATTGGAAATTCCAAAACCTCACTAGTTCGTTTTGGTTCGATAACAAATTCTTGTAACTCTATGATTAAACCTGGTCCGTGACGGTAAGTTCCACGTATGTAAGCTTATTTCTCAAAAAAAATCGGACAATAACATTGAAAGGCACATTACTAAGTGTCATTAAGTATGAAGTTGCAGTTTAAAACATCCGGTTCTTTAAAATTTCAAGTTACCATTTTTTTTTTCGAAATACCACGAGATCTCGACGTTTCATACATTTTTAAGTAATTGGGTATGAAAATTAAAATTTGGATTTTACTGATTTCCTTCGGTCCTTACGTAATTTTAAATTGACAATAACTTTTGTTTTCGAGATAACACCAGATTTCTACGTTTTATGCATGATCTACAATACAGATCAATTCAGGCTAAATAAGAAATTTCAAATTAAAATTTTAAACATTTGTCAGCAATGTTTCCAAACGGTAGGGGAAAGTGAATTTCCATGCTAAACACCTACTCAAAGCAAATAATGTACATCGCAAACCACCATAAAAAAAAAACTTTACGAACATATTTCACTTTTTAAAGAATGAACTATAAAGTAGAGGATACTTAGCTTCGGCTCCCTTCATTTTTTCCATTTTGCCAACGAGGCCTGTGCAGACTCGTCCGCAGTCTGGAACTGACATCTGTGGGCCGCTAGGCTACACCCGGCTTTGGAAATAACACAACACAACGCCCCCAAGGCTTGCTCACTCGCACTATTTAGGAAACTCCGGGAAGAACAGCATCGATATTCGACGGCCTAACAGGTTGATCCAGCTTCGCATAAGTGGAAACTGCTCTGTGTAACTATTCCTCCAATTATTAAAAACATTAAAGCAAAAATTTTGGTTTCTTTCCACAATTTTAACACACACGGTAAAAAATGGTACGTCTGATTTCCTTTATATGGCAACTTTCTTGTACATTAGACTTAGTCGAATTGGGTTCATTTTTGAATTTATCAAATCCTGGAGCCTCAAAAGCCTTATTCCATTATTTTTTAGATATTTTTTATGGAACATTTACATGAGTAAATTTCAACATTTATGTTTGTATGGAAAAATTGAATATTTTGTACTGTGTAAGCGTTGCTAGTCATTCGAAGGAGGTCGCAGTGATCTTGCTTAGCTTAGCTTTGCTTAGCTTGATTGACTACTCACATCCACCTTTAATCATTGAGTCCGAAATGCTTCTACAAACATTTTTATTCCGTACTAGCTGACCGGGTGTGCTTTGCTACGCCTTTCCAAAACATATAATATTTTCAGAAATTATTCAAACTTTTATTGTTTTGATGGCATTATTTAAAAACCGCTTTAAAATGAGAGCGGCAGCTGGAGTTTCGAATTGCAACACAAAGATGACTTAAACTCATCTTCTGAATTTTGATCTATAAATTGGTGTTAAAGATCTGATAATTCTAGTCTCTCAAATTAATCGTACGCGAACAATCTAACTTATAAAATATGGTTGTTTTTGCTTGATATTCTCTGGATTTATTCTAAAAAAGAGAGTCTCCCCTGTCCTTCCCTTCACCCCCTGCTGAATGGAGGTCGTAATCTTTAATAACACTAGTTTACAGCATTTTTGAACTCAGTAAACTGAAGGTCATTTCCAATGTGAAATCGGGCGCTGAATCCGAAAATGAAATTCAAAAAAATCTCAGTAGAACCGTTTTTGAGTTATGCTCCAAATATGAAATTTCGAAAAAATTAAAAAAGTTCTTGTACTTAGATTAAAATATCTCGGACGGCATAACAGTAATTTGAAATCCCTCTTTTGCATATTGAAGGTGAATATGTTTTCTATCGATCATCTGAACATTGTTTTTGCGTTTGACCAACAGTTTTGCTAATATTAGTGACTTTATGAGAAAAAAAAATGATAAAAAACGCATTTTTTTAGAGAAATTTTTGTTTCAACGAAAGTTTTAGACTTGATGGTAACATTTAAAAAACCTGATTTTCTTTTGCGCTTAAATTTCAATTTAAAACAAAGATTTCAAGTGGTTATTTATCAAAATCGGTTGAAAATTGAAGAAGTTATTGCTACTTTACAATAACTGAAATTTTTGGAGTTTTTAATAATTTAACAAACCGCAGTACACTTATCATAGTATAGGAAGAATGAAACATGATAAATCTCACTCGCTCCAAGTCAAATCATTTATTAGCTTACCAGAAGGTCACATGCCAAGTTTCAGGAAGATCTGACCATAGGGAGGGGTTGCTTAAGTCTCAAACGTGAATAAAATTTTGAGGTATTTTGCCCGGAAGGAACGAAAAATACTGGTTTTTCATCAATAACTATTTTCATCACTAGCTGATTGTTTTTTATGGTTGATTTTCTTAAAGCCTAAGCTGCGAGAAATATTTCACCCGAAGACTGCAACTCGATTGGATTTGAAACAGAAAAGTTATTGCGGTTCAAAGATTGTATTTTGGTCGAAAATTGTCGTATAAAACGCAATGGGTAAAAAGTACTCATTGCGAGTTGGACAAAATGTGCGGCCTTTGAACCGCAATAACTTTTCTGTTTCAAATCCAATCGAGTTACAGTCTTCGGGTGAAATATTTGTCGCAACTTAGGCTTTAAGAAAATCAACCATAAAAAACAATCAGCTAGTGATGAAAAAATTTATTGATGAAAAACCAGTATTTTTCGTTCCTTCCGGGCAAAATACCTCAAAATTTTATTCACATTTGAGACTTAAGCAACCCCTCCCTATGGTCAGATCTTCCTGAAACTTGGCATGTGACCTTCTGGTAAGCTAATAAATAATTTTGACTTGAAGCGAGTGAGATTTATCATGTTTCATTGTACTGCGGTTCGTTAAATTATTAAAAACTCCAAAAATTTCAGTTATGGTAAAGTAGCCATAACTTCTTCAATTTTCAACCGATTTTGATAAATAACCACTTGAAATCTTTGTTTTAAATTGAAATTTAAGCGCAAAAGAAAATCAGATTTTTTAAATGTTACCATCGAGTCTAAAACTTTCGTTGAAACAAAAATTTCTCTAAAAAAATGCGTTTTTTATCATTTTTTTTCTCATAAAGTCACTAATATTAGCAATATTGTTGGTCAAACGCAAAAACAATGTTCAGATGATCGATAGAAAACATATTCACCTTCAATATGCAAAAGAGGGATTTCAAATTACTGTTATGCCGTCCGAGATATTTTAATCTAAGTACAAGAACTTTTTTAATTTTTTTGAAATTTCATATTTGGAGCATAACTCAAAAACGGTTCTACTGAGATTTTTTTGAATTTCATTTTCGGATTCAGCGCCCAATTTTACATTAAAAATGTTGGTCAGCTAATCAAGTTCACGATTTTTTTTAAAATTTTGTAAACTAGTGTAATCATACCCATTTTTTCATGCCCAAAAATCCTCTTATATCAAATATAACTCCATTGGTTGATAAGTTTTTAAGCTTTACAACATAATTTATAAGGAGCCCCCTTCTTTCTTCCCCTCTCTACACTGTAAAGCGTAAGGGTCTATAACATTCGTAGAAACATATCTCGTAACCAAGTACCTTTCCATGCCATATTTGTTTCCATTTGTTGGTTTCGTTTGCATAAATTTAGAACTTATGCTAACAAAATTGTATTGGGCTCACCTCCCTTCTCCTATGTACCTACTCACTGAAAGGAGGATGTTGTGTCAGAAATTCATAGAATCATAGCAAAATGATTTTCCATGTTAGGTTTTGTCCATTTCTCGGATTTTATAAAAAAACAAGTTAAATGTAAGCCTTCCCTTCCCTTCCTATATTCCCAATTCTATCATCCTACTGCAAGAAAGAAATTGTTTCACATAGAAAAAGTATTTTTCGTACTCAAATACTTTTTGATGCCAAATTTAGTTTCATTTGCTCAATTAATTCTTGAGTTATGCAAAAAAATTGTATGGAAGCACCCCTTTCGCCCTTTATATCTTTCCGCTGAAAAAAAGTTGGAGCTTAAATTTATAATAGAAACATTTCTCGTATCCAAATACCCTCACATGCCAAATATGGTTCAATTTGCTAGAACAACTCTCCAGTTATACTGAAAACTGTAAGGGAGACCTCTCCTGCCCCTTTTCATCCACCTTTTTAAAGGTGTGAGGGATACCAAATATTCATAGAAGCATTTCTCGTACCCAAATATTGTTCCATGCCAAATTTGGTTCCAGTTGCTGTTGTAGTTCTTGAGTTATGCAGTAAAAATTGTATGAAACTTCCCTCCTTCTTTCCTTTCTCCCCGCTGGAAAAAAGGAAGGGTTCTCAAACAATCAATAGAACATGTCACGTTCCCAAATACCCGCCAAATTTGGTTCCATTTGCTTAATTAGTTTTTGAGTTATGTAAAAAATTATAAAAGAGGCCCCTCCCCATTTATATCTCCCCACTGGAAAGCGGAAGGGGTCTCCAATAATCATAGAAATATTTTTCGGATCCAAATACCTTCCAGTGCCAAATTTGGTTCCAATATCTTGATTAGTTTTCGAGTTATATGAAAAATTCTCCCCCCTTCCTATCACCACACTTAGAGGAGGGAGGGGTACCATATATTCAGAGAAATATTCCTCGTTCCCAAATACCACCCCAAATTTGATACCATTTACTTGATCGGTTCTCGAGTTATGCGAAAAATTGTCTTTTGTTTGGGAGGCCCCTCCCCCCCCCCTTTCATGAGAGAGGGAGGGGTCTCAATCATAATAGGAACCTTCCCCTGACTCCAATACCCCCACCTGCCAAGTTTCACTCAAATCGGATCAGTAGTTTCCGAGTCTATAGGGAACAGACAGACAGAAATCCATTCTTATAGATATAGATAGACTTCAAAAACTAGCAGCTCTAGTCGATTTTCCATATTTCAAATTGTATTTGTTGATTTTTCCGGATTTTATTTAGAATTTTATTTACATACTGCTACTTTTAAAAGAAAATATAAATTTTCGAAAAATATATGGAAAAGGCAAAATTCAACAATTTAAAAGCGTGTGTTCTCGAAATAAGCTTTTATGCACCCATACTATATTGGCTCCAAGGGGAGGAGTAGGCCTTGGTTTGACTTTATCTCGTCTGTCGAAAATTGTAGAAAATTTAGTTTATGTAGTTTAGTTTATTATTCGAAATTACGGTAGTCTTGAGTTGAATGTTTTCGGTGAAATAATGCTGAAATTTAACAAAATAACCTTCTAAGAGTGTTGATAACAGATGCTCTTAAGTGGACAAATCGAATCCTGGGTCGGAAGTCAACGGTATTCGAAAACGTTCGTCCTATTTTCTGTGTCGTTTCTTTGCTCTATTATTTGGTTTTCCGCGTAGCATATAAAAGAGTATCCCTGAAAAAGCGACCGAATATGGTTATCTAGTGCTTAAGTGTCGCTTTTCGTTGGAAAATTGTAAATATTATTTGTAAATGTTCCTGTAGTAGGAAACATGTGATCAGTGATGTCAACCTTCCAGATTTTGTCTGGATCTTACAGACTTTTAGGACTTTCATCAGACATTTTTTTAAGGTTTCCAGACTTCCAGAATTTTGTCATTTCTTCCAAAAATTTCCAGACTTTGAAGTTTGGACAAGAATTGTTTTACGAAACAGTGAAAATTCAAAATTTCCGTGGTAAAATGGCAAGAAATGATTAGATATGTAATTGGAAAGTGATGAATGCTACGAAGTTGTATGGGAAACAGGGAATTGTGCTAAAAACGTATACTGCCGCTACTACCACAATGTCCCTAGGATTGATAGTGGTGAATAGAATGTATGGTTATTACACGAGTAATGAGCATCTGCAGTATATAAAAAAAAGTCGCCACCTAGAAAGTCCACACAGTTGACGAGAACCTTGTCTGGCAGCAAGTGAAGACGCTGGCTCCGGATCGCCAGCAGTGAAGATCTTTTATCTCAGCCCTTTAGAAACACCTAGAAAGTTCGTTATCCAGACTTTTCCAGACATTTTTTCAAAATCTTCCTGACTTTTTTGAAAAACAGTTAGCATCTCTGCTTGTGGAAGAGGTTAGAGAGAGTATACAAAAAAATCATAAATTGACTAAGGGGTATTGCAAATTTACAATCAGTGCCTTGGCGACGATGTAGGTATGTATGCTTAGAGTTTAATAAAAATGAATCTCTTCAGGGAAACATCAAGTTTTATAGAGATCCTTAAGTGTTTGTGATCATTCGATCTTTGAACAGATTCCGGCTACGAGATACAGCTGACGCGAATCAAGTTACCCCAGGGATCGAGTGTTCTCACACTCCCCTAAGCATCGATACCAAATATTAATAATTTTTAAGTGCTGCGATGTACAAATGTTGTACTTAATCCTGCTGTTACATGATGCTCCGTTTGACGGTAACAAAAAACTTGTAGCCCTGTGTAATTTTCGGTCAAGAATGAATTCTGTTCGGTATTTGGCATGGAGCTCTTAATATTTTTTTTGTGCTCAATCCTTGAAACCAACTTAATCGATGTTTGTTTTCTCTAAAAAAGATCAAGACCTCTAGATGGGCTTCGATGGCGCACTCTCCAAAGATAGTATCGTATTGTATGTTTTGTTGATGATTTTGGTGTCTAAATTAAAACGGGGGCCTTAAAATATGACGAATTGCTGCATCTCATGACCTAAGGGGAGAGAGCCTCCTCATTTGTTCGGTGTAGGATTTTCGTTTGAATCAACCCGATCTGTCGCCCAAAGCACCTATTTGGTGAGTGTTTGACTAATTTTTGTATATATTTTTTTTTCTTTCGCCGCGCTGCTGATGTTACAGGTTTGGTAATTAAAATTTAAGCACAATTAACGTATGGCATCATGGTAATTTGCACGAGCGCACGCATCCTTGAAAGGTGGGTCTTCAACTTCTGTTTAGAAAGGCACCCATCATCAAAATCATCAACATCATCATCATGAACGAAACCAAGATTCGGGGGTCTGCCGCCATCACACAATAATATGCTTGCTACCTGCGAGGTGTGTTTCGTTTGGGTTCACCTCATCTCTGCATATTTGGCATCATCATAACTTCTGCGCCTCTCAAAGACTTGTCTTGATGCCTAATCACCTCTCTGTGCGCATTGCCCCAAGGACGTTGGAGGTCGTTATAGATGGATGCTATTGAACGTTGCTGAAATTGCGGGGTAATCGAGGCCAAATGTGTCATGGGAATCCATAATAATACGTCTTTCTATATTTTCATTGTTTTTTTTTTCAAAGTTTGAGAGAACCATAATTGATAGAAAACTTCCCTCTTCAAATGTATTCATTTTTTGTACAAACCATTTAAAAAGTCTAATCTAACGTGGCCTAGAAAAAAAAAATCCACCCTACATTACCCCCATAAGAAGAATTTAAATTGTTTTAAAATTTGTGCAAATTTGCTGTCTACCTAACAGGAAACACGTCGTTACTGGCACGGCATGGCGCTGCAGGTATTAATTATGGTTTCCATAATAGCGCGTTCAATGGTCAGTAAAGTAAATTAATCTAGGAATAAAAAAGAGCATCATTCCGGTGGAACTTTTTTCTGCCTCTATTTGATTGTTGTAGGGTCATGGTTTACCTATTTTTGAAGCATCTATAATTGCGTTCTATCTTATGATCTTAATTGAAAATATTGTAAGTAAAGTTTCAACGCTAAGAAATCAATGAAATTATTGTTTATCTTTTTAGAATTTTATTATCTTATATATTTTCATCATTTTTAGCATTTTTCGAATTTAATTTGGTACCATTATCGTCATTCTTGATCACATTTCAGCCATGCAATTCATACTAATTTGAATTAAAAAAATATCATTTTTTTGTTTTATTTTTTGTCGATTTTCAATATAATTCTTGTTACAAAACATTCAAAAACTAAACAATTCCAACAGTTTTGCATTATTTTGTCAAAATTTTTAAAATATTGTGATATTATTGAATTTTTACCTTGGTCAAGCGAATCATTTTCCAATTATTTTCCAATTATTGTTACGCCAGTTTTACAATTTTGACAGTTTTGACAATTACAATTTTGCCAGTTTTTTTCAAATTTGACAATTTTGTCAATTTTGTCAATTTTGTCAATTTTGTCAATTTTGTCAATTTTGTCAATTTTGTCAATTTTGTCAATTTTGTCAATTTTGTCAATTTTGTCAATTTTGTCAATTTTGTCAATTTTGTCAATTTTGTCAATTTTGTCAATTTTGTCAATTTTGTCAATTTTGTCAATTTTGTCAATTTTGTCAATTTTGTCAATTTTGTCAATTTTGTCAATTTTGTCAATTTTGTCAATTTTGTCAATTTTGTCAATTTTGTCAATTTTGTCAATTTTGTCAATTTTGTCAATTTTGTCAATTTTGTCAATTTTGTCAATTTTGTCAATTTTGTCAATTTTGTCAATTTTGTCAATTTTGTCAATTTTGTCAATTTTGTCAATTTTGTCAATTTTGTCAATTTTGTCAATTTTGTCAATTTTGTCAATTTTGTCAATTTTGTCAATTTTGTCAATTTTGTCAATTTTGTCAATTTTGTCAATTTTGTCAATTTTGTCAATTTTGACAATTTTGACAATTTTGACAATTTTGACAATTTTGACAATTTTGACAATTTTGACAATTTTGACAATTTTGACAATTTTGACAATTTTGACAATTTTGACAATTTTGACAATTTTGACAATTTTGACAATTTTGACAATTTTGACAATTTTGACAATTTTGACAATTTTGACAATTTTGACAATTTTGACAATTTTGACAATTTTGACAATTTTGACAATTTTGACAATTTTGACAATTTTGACAATTTTGACAATTTTGACAATTTTGACAATTTTGACAATTTTGACAATTTTGACAGTTTTGACAATTTTGACAATTTTGACAATTTTGACAATTTTGACAATTTTGACAATTTTGACAATTTTGAAAATTTTGACAATTTTGACAATTTTGACAATTTTGACAATTTTGACAATTTTGACAATTTTGACAATTTTGACAATTTTGACAATTTTGACAATTTTGACAATTTTTCATCTTTACGCACAATTTGCCACAATTTTAATCATTGGCTGCAAAATTTGTTTGATCATTGACGTATCTTCTCTCTTCATCTCAGTTCCCCGCAATTATGCAAAATTTCTCTTCAACCTTAAATGTTTAAACAAAATTCCTCAGCTTTACGATGTAAGTCTGCAAGATAATTTTACGAACAGCTCTCCAGTAAATATTACGGTTAAAAATGTTAAGATACTTTGGATATGATTTTTTTCCCTTTTTGCATCTAAATTTTCCAAAACTCCAACATATGGTTATTGAAATAAGGATTTCATTCTCCATTCCCTGATCCCTGATTGTTTTTCAAATTGAATCTACATCCTAAATGTATTTCAATTTTGTCCATGCCAGATGCTTCCAATTCTTCGTCACCAACGCTTATATTCGAAGAAATGTTAGGTGGTGAATAAATTCAGAGGTAATCTAAGGAAAAATTATTGATATAAGTAAATTCGTTAAAAAATGCCGGCAATAAATTGAATAGCAATTTCCCGATATCAGCTTAAAGGCACAATTTATTTCATTAAATCTTTTGAATTACGATTTCATACTTCCATACTTTAGGTACATTTTTCAAGAAATCAAATTTGCAATATTTTTATAATGAAGATGTTCTCAACCAACAATAAGCTGCGCCATATAATCGAAGTTGATTTAAGAATGGAACCCCAGAGAAAAAACGAATCGTGAGACAGATACAATTAATCAAAATTGATCCACCCAATGGAGAAGAATTGTTATAGTAAAGGTACACTAAGTAAATTGTATTTCTCTTGATTGCAGCTTGCAGAAGAAATGGCATTGGACACTTGGCTTTTAATTGCGTTATTGTGAAAAACCCACCCAAAAAAAACAAACAATGACACCGACGATGAAGTTGAGGTTCGGAAACGAGAAAACTAAAGCTAGGAATGATAATTGCTGGACCAAAAGAAGAGCCAAGAGAGAAAAAAAACCGTTTAATGCGAATGAGTCAGTTGTCTGTTGGGGTTGGGAGTAAGGGGGGATGAAGCGCGTGTTGATCTCATTGAAGATGCTTGTGAACTTGGTGATAATTGTCTTTGTTGCCACAGAAATTGAAATGATACAGTACCGAAAAAAACCGGCACAAAACTTGATCAGCTGACGGACGGGAAAATTTAGTGCATTATGATAATGGTGACTCGATTTAACCTGATGATGATGACTGCACCAAGTTTTGGCAAAAACGCAATTGAAATTGTTGAGGTAAAACGGATTAAAGTAATCAGCAAAAAAGCCGGCTTAGTTCAATTAGAAATGCATCGTTATCTGAGAAAAGTTTAATGAGACTTATTGTTAAAAACAACTTACCTTAAGATATGATTAACTCGTTCAACTAAATATTATTTCATTTATCGGTAAACGAATCAGCAATCTTATCACTGAAAAACTTATGTAAGATCAATTACCGGTGATTAGGAACAAACTACAAAAAGAATCGATCACGCACGCACGCACGCACGAGTTGCACTTTAACGAACGACTAATCATGAATGAAGAAAGGAGGAGTGTCTCGTCGTGGATCAGGTTCAACGATTTTGCATGCACTCTTGCTGGGCAGGGGACATTTGCGAAGAAAGATTCACAACAAAGCCGGTAGAAAGAATTAAAACAGGATCAACAAACAAACCGCATTTACATTCATGCAGATGTTCCTTCTTCTCTTTCAATTCGTGCAATGTTGTGCTAGTGAAATGCTTGTGAGAATGATTTCGTGGCAAGAATACAAGACGACACGGGAAATCCCCAAACTGTGAGTAGATGACAACGCACATCTGACTGTATTCAGTGGAAAATTGTTAAAAGCCATATTAGAATAAATAAGATTGAATTGTGCCAGTGTAGCACACTGATATTTCTCCCAAAAATAGCTTGTGCCTACACAAAGGCGTAAAGTGTTGGGTGTTAAAAATGAACTTAGTTTTTGGCATAAAATTAATATCATCACATTTTAAGCATTTTTTTAGTGCCCACAAATATAAGAAATCGACTGAGGAAATTGATGTGTTGTAACGAGTATGCAACGTTATACAAGTCATTTACAAACATCTCCTAGATTTAAGCTTGTTTTTTATTAGATTGAAGCTTTCCGATGTTTTTAAGCTTTCATCTCCAATGCTATCAAGGCAAAAAAGATTAAATCTGATAAAAAAAGCTTAAAAACTGGCAAAACTTATTCGAGGTAAAGCTTAGTTCTTTTAGAAATGGGACACTTTCTTTTGTCAATAGCTCGTTTACTACTAATCGGAAATACAAAACCTTTACAGCATTTTGCTGCCTGTAAAAAGTACTACCAGACCTATTTTTGTCAAAATTTTAAGTTAACGCACTTTTGAGACATGTACGATGCAAGAGAAAAAGAAAAAAATAATTTTGCACAGTTTCCTTCAAAATCCGTCATTATTAAATCAAAAGCTGACAAAACCGTTGATTATTCAAAGAATTACTGTGTGTGAGTGGTGGAAAAGTACGCCAACATTGTTAAAAATGTCCACAAAGTTCAAATCAAGCATTGGAGTGAAGTACATGATCGGTAACTACGGTTAAGGGTCATCAGGGAAGTCAAGTCTTATACCAGATTTATTAATTTTGAATGAGCAAAAAACTAAGTGAAGATCGCTAAAATGTCCAGCAAATTTTTCCTCCGATATGCTGAAAGTGTTGCCTCGTTAGGAGTCATGCAAATCTAACCTCAAAAAACAAAGTTTTACATGTTCCAAAGCTTGTAAGCTGTATAGTCGGTATCGAGGCTATGAGACAGATGATTCTGACGGACGACAAAACTTATGAAAAAACCCTATATCAAACAAATTTCAGAGTTTTAATCCCATAACATATCTGCTCGTGGTAAGGTGCCCAGCATATTAAAGTATTTATTTGATGGTTGTTTGTAAAAAATATAATGATTTACTAAGATTCAGCTCCTGTGAAAAAAAAACAACAAAAATTTTCGAAACGAAAACTTTGGTTTTTGCTGTTTTTCAAAGCCTAAAAAGAGTTAACTTGTATGTACCCTTCGCAACCTACGATCTATACTAACCGATTATACTTTAGTATTAATCTCATGATGGTTTTACTTCGTTATTGTCTGGTTTTACCAGCAGAAATTCCATTAAAAATGCTTTAAAGTAGCTCGAAAATAATCAAGTTTTGTCAATTTCGAAACAGCTGTATCCACTAAATTGCCCTCAGTTTCTTTTGAAAGAGAAGTATTGGACCGAGAAGTAGCAGAAATTGAAGGAGGAGGATACAGCCACCTAAAATACAAATTTGACGAAGTAAAATTTGGAAAAACTGATCAATATCATGACTGAAAAATGTGTGCGCTGGCCGATGGGAGATACCAAGAATAAAGTAAATTTTTTTCTTACAAAAAACGATAAATAATTTTTTTTCAAATTTTTTCATGAATTATCATAAGATTACCTTAATTTCGTTCATAGAAATTATTTCGATCAAACGAATGGTTTTTCAGTTACACGCATTCGTAACTGTCCCATTTCTAAAAGAACTAAGCTTTATGAAGATTTACTGTAAATCTTCAAACCTCGAATAAGTTTTCCCAGTAACAGCTCTATCTACAACTTTAAGTTATCATAATAAAATTGCATAGATTCAGGAGTATGCTACGTTACACGATTACTCTATAAAATGTGTGATCAACCATAAATTAAAGTGAGAAGCAAACGTGACAAAAATGAAAAAAATGACAAAAATGACAAAACCGGCAAAAATGACAAAAATAACAAAAATGACAAAAATGACAAAAATGACAAAAATGACAAAAATGACAAAAATGACAAAAATGACAAAAATGACAAAAATGACAAAAATGACAAAAATGACAAAAATGACAAAAATGACAAAAATGACAAAAATGACAAAAATGACAAAAATGACAAAAATGACAAAAATGACAAAAATGACAAAAATGACAAAAAGGACAAAAATGACAAAAATGACAAAAATGACAAAAATGACAAAAATGACAAAAATACCAAAAATGACAAAAATGACAAAAATGACAAAAATGACAAAAATGACAAAAGTGACAAACAAAAATGACAAAAATGACAAAGATGACAATAATGACAATAATGACAAAAATGACAAAAATGACAAAAATGAAAAAAATGACAAAATTGACAAAAATGACAAAAATGACAAAAATTACAAAAATTACAAAAATTACAAAAATGAAAAAAATTACTAAAATTACTAAAATGACATAAATAACATAAATAACAAAAATGACAAATATCACAAAAATTACATCAATTCAACGACAGAAACGACCGAAATCACAAACACAACTTCGAATCAAATTTTATCTTTTTTTACGATTAAAATAATTAAATGTTTATCATTTATTTCAGTTCTGAGGTAAGTTTCCAGCAGATTGTTGGCAGAAATTTTCCGAATTCTTATAATAATCAATATTTTATGATTATTATATAAATAAAAGTTTTTTATGCTTATTTTGCATTAAAAAAATTGTTGCATGATTTTATGCCCTTTCGATTTTTAATTCCGAAATTTGGTTAATCTCCATGCCGATTGTAAGCCTTTTGCCTTTAGCGTGCAGCAGGTAGTTTTCATTTGACGGTACTTGACGCACCGTTCTTCTTTCCTTTTTATTTACAAAACACATGTGCTTGTTTTGTAATTCCTCAGTTGGCACAAATTCTACTTTTTTGTGCTGAAATCACATCAAAATGAGGATAGAAACGTGTTATTTCTGCTCCAGTAAGATCTTCCCCGGTCACGGGATGGTTTTTGTGAGGAATGACTGCAAGGTAAGTTGAGAATTCCAGGATGAAAAATGTTCGGAACTAACCTGATTTGTTTACCTCGCTACAGGTATTTCGGTTTTGCCGTTCCAAATGCCGCCGTGCGTTCAACAAGAAAAAGAACCCGAGGAAGACCCGCTGGACCAAGGTTTACCGGAAGACTAACGGCAAGGAGCTCACGATCGACCCGGCCTTCGAGTTCGAGAAGCGCCGCAATGTTCCTACCAAATACAACCGGGAACTGTGGAGCAAAACGATCGATGCCATCAAAAAGATCACCGAAATCAAGGAACGACGGGAGCGACACTTTGTCATGGAACGGCTGCGAAAGGCTCGGGATCACGAAATCCACCGGGACATTGTGGATGTGCAGAAGAACATCTCCCTCATCCGGTCACCTGCGGTCGGTCTCAAAGAGCGCCGCGCCAAGGAGGAAGCCCAACAGTCGGCCCTGCTCATGGACGTGGAAGGCGAGGACGAGGAGGAAATCGAGTACGTGGACGCCCGTCAGCTGGAAAAGCAGCTGGAAGAATCGTCCGCCATGCTAGAGGAGGATGCCGAAATGATGAAGGCTTAGGTTTTCGGATTCGCGGCTCCATTAGGTTATGTTTTTAAGGATGTTCTCTAAGCTAAGTACCCCCTTTACTTCCCGTAAGTACCGAAATTGAGATATAATATTTAACTTCTTAAACAGTTGAAAATGAAAAGCAAATGGTACACGAGCGGACTGTATGATTGGGAAAGAAATTCCTTACTAGGCAATAAGTTATCAATGGATTCAGTCAGTCGTCTGGTTTGGAAGGTATTCGAGGCAGACTGAAAAAAAATCGATATTTGCATCGTAAAACGTCACACTGCTGTGCATGATGGATTGTCGTTGGCTTTCGTTTTGTTCGCATTCGCCTACGCACGCTACGCTAATGAGATTACTCGAAGAAAACGAAAACATGCCAGATATGTCCCCTTTTTTTGCTAAGTTTATCGAACTTCATTCATTGAAGTATCGAAGTACTAAGTTGATATCTGAATTCAAGTTTCAATTGTGTTCTTCGTTTTAAGAAATTGATTTCTAGAACATATTTGTTGAAACTTGAAAATCACATGAAAATTTTAGGAATCGATTCTAGAGTACAACCCTTGTTACGCTCATGGCACCACTTTTACATTTTTGAATGGAAGGAAAAAATCGCTGGGCAGTCCAAAATAACTTTTGCCCGATTCAGTATCGCAATCGGGATCGCCTTGTTAACATTGTGTTTGAAAATCGGTCTAAATGGGTGTCCTCCGGAATCTTATTCTGGCCTTAGTCACCCTTCTAGGCATTGCTCTGTTGTTTGTAACGGTAACCTGGAAATGGCTCAGCTACGAATTGATCCCCAATAGAGTTTATGACATTGGCCAGATTCAGAATATGTCCTTCGATTATATAGTTGGTAAGGTTTAATAAATGTCTTTTAACTTGTTGGTCTTTAAAAAAATATATTTTCTTCAGTTGGTGCCGGAACTGCCGGATGTGTGCTGGCCAATCGACTCTCGGCAGACGCGAACCATTCGGTTCTGCTCATCGAAGCAGGAGACGTTTTCGGTGCAGCATCGATTGTTCCGTTGTTCAGCACGGCCATGCAACAAACCGAAGTGGACTGGGCATTCCGCACCACCCCGCAAAAGCATTCCTCGCATGGTCTGATCAACAACGTGAGTATTTGTAGTAAATTTTTAAATTATCAAAAGTAAGCGTGACATTTAAAATGGGTCTCTTTCTCAACAAAAGCAACAATTTCTCCCACGGGGACGTGGCCTCGGCGGGTCCGGTCAGATCAATTACATGTTGCACTTCACCGGCATCGAGCAGGATTTTGACCGTTGGCAGCAGCTGGGAGCGCCGGATTGGGGCTACGCACAGCTGAAGCCATATCTGGAGAAACACGAGCAAGAACACCAGCCGAAATCAGTGCCACCAGAAGGCGTCGACCTTCTGGATGTTGGATGTGGGACAGCCGGATCGAGGAAGGATGATGAAATATTTGAGGTGAGTGCTTTCGGGTTTTTTCTGTTTATTTGTTGGCGCGCACGCGAGTTTGCAAGCACGTGGTATTGCTAATGTTGGCTGGTAGACACGATAATCCTGTTGAACATTGTGTACACGTTTTTTGGGGGACGAAATTTTGTTGCTGCGCTCCTACATAGGTGACAATAGAGGAGTGCTTTACAAGCCCTATTTTTTTTCAAGTTTATGAGTTATCAGGCATTTGAACAAAAAAGGTTTCGATTTCATAAAATAAGAGTTTAACTTTAAGAACCGTAATTTATGTTGGTTACTTAATTAACCGGCCTTATCGGTGAAAAGTCATTTCCTTATTAGTAAGAATATCTTAAGATTATGAAATTTTATGGACGGATAGAAAGTCAGAAGAATTGAAAAATGGTGAAAATGCGCGAGACGAATTATATTTAGAAACATTATTATCACATAACAAATTTTTGTTCAGCACGGGTCAACTACTATGAAGTGGAAGATATTGATAGAGTTGAATCTACCACCGCAAGTTTCCGCTTATGGGGTGAATCATGCTAGGCTAACTAATGTGTGGTGACTTCAATTTTGTCCAGTTTAAATATTGGTTTTAGGTATACCAGTTTTAGCACAATTTTAAATTTTGGAATCGGCTAAAACACGCGCTCCCCACCGGTGTGATAGCAAATTTCCAGGATTTCATTAACTTAAAGTCTTTTTAATGAAGTTTGTTCGAAACAAGTAGAAATGGATTGACGATTGAATACCTTTCTTTTTCTAATTGATTTCGACCGATTTCTTCCAGGCAGTAACGAAACCCCCTGTCAAACCAGTTGAAATTGATTTTTATCTATGATTGAAAGAAGCTTTAATCATGTCAGTTTAGTCAATGTTATCGAACAATATATCATATTTCAAAGTTTTTATATTTAAACCGTGAAATATGATGTATGTTTTGCGTTAATTTCATTAGGTTGCTTCTGTTATTTTCCTTTTCTTATTCATACAACGTTTGAACTCGATAAACGATCGGAATAAAGGCTTATAACTGTTGGGAATTTTGAAATCGATAACTGTACTGAAACAGCAATTTACGCCACCGGTGCCTAACGGACTGTTTTAGCGTGGTCGAAAACCGTGTTTTGCATACACCTTTGGGACAGCCCTAAGAAGGTGCTGCTTCATAATCGCCCAGTACTTCTCAATAGGGCAGAACTCCCGAGTGTTGGGAAAAGGCATGAGGCCAAATCCGGCCAGAAGATTGTTGGGACCTTATGGGCCTTCAGGAGAGGAAGCAACCGCTTCTTGAGGCTCTCTTTCATGTACACCTGTCCGTTCATCGTGTCCTGGGTCACAAGAGGTGCACTCCGCTTTCCGCACGTGAAGATGGCTTGCCAAACCAGGAATTTATTCGCAAAATTGAACATCTTCTGACATGCTCCGGAACGTTGAACTGTGTTGGCTGTGAAAAACAGGTTGCCGGGGATCTGTTTGAAGTCGACCTTCACATATGTTTCGTCGTCTATGATGCAGCATTCAACTTTCGTCAGCATGTTGAGGTACAACTTCCTGGCACGGGTTTTGGCGGACTTGTTCTGCTTCTCTTCGCGATTATAGGCCTTTTGTACCTCGAACGTTCGAAGTCCAGCCTTAGTTTTGGCCTTCTATGAAAACTTCGGCTTAGGTGCAGCTTCTGAGTCACATCCTGAACGGAGGCGTTCGGGTTTCGGTTGAAGGCCCCAACTACGCGGTTGTGATTTTTGATGTTGTATGGAATACTTTTGACGTAGAATTACGTCTTACGGCAACACTATAGGGGGGTAAATTGAAATCCCCGAACGGATCTCGCTTCACGAAAAACGCCTCTTTCAGAGACATCTTTCTTAAAAGACATACCAAGCCTGCTTAACGTTGATTGGCTATTCGAAAATGAAAAAAACTTGGACGCCCCGCCCCTTCATGATTTTTGTTTTTTCCAGCCAACGAAAGTTATAAAAGAAGGAGTCGACTGACGTTTTGTTTCATTTGTTAAGAAAAACTCAAACTTGTGACATGTGCAGCAGCCGAGATGGCCACCAGTGCGCCGGTAAAAAATTGTGACAGCTGAGATGATATATCACACACACACACACACACACACACACACACACACACACACACACACACACACACACACACACACACACACACACACACACACACACACACACACACACACACACACACACACACACACACACACACACACACACACACCTCCCATCACAAAAAAAAACCTCCCATGGAACATCACCCGTCAGCCGCCGCCCTCTTCCCACATCACCCATCATACTTCCCATCCCCACCCTTCGCTCACAATCCACCAGCCACCCATCGCAAACCATCAACCCATCGCACACTACCACCCACCTAACCTCACCACCTCTCGCACACCTCCACACACCCATCTCACACCTCCCAGCCATCACATGCCACCCACTCTTCGCACATCACCACCCACCCATCGCACACTACCACCTACCTATCGCAAACCACCACCTACCCATCGTACACCACCACCCACCCATCGTACACCACACCACACCCATCCATAACGCCCACTCAACGCACACGTCTTCCAAACATTTAAAAAGATCAAGAACAACTCTTTGAAAATTTTTGGCCCTGAAAAGGGCCGTTTATAATTCTTTGATGAAATGAATGTAAACATGGTTAATTTAACGCCTTCTTCGGAATCCTAGGTAAAATCAACATTTTAAGTTAGTGATTGCAATGTGATCTGAAGGGAAATGAAAACATAATACTGATTCCAACGAGACGCATGAGGCTAAACAGTTCGAGAGCTTTTGCACTGAGTCAAGCGTTTAGATCAAAGCAGTCATTGAAAGCTATTCTCGCAAGCGTTTGATGCAAAGCTCGTGTGTTGATAACATTATTTGCATAACTGCCGGGCGCATTCATTTCGACGACATCGGTTTTGTTTCTGCTTATACTTATATTTAATTCGCCTTTTGTTATGCAGTTGAAGAAGCTGCATACGATCTTTATGGGTCGTTTTAGACCATTAATAGGTATTAAAACGACAATTTGGGGAAGACTGACTTTCCTTGAAGATCATTTCCTTTAAAAAAATCGACCTACTTCATTCTAGAATGCTAATTTAAGACGAAAAACACATTGACACAGGACAGACTAACGTAATTCTACGTGAACTTATCGGTCGTTTCTTATATACAACCTCTGTAACTTTTTCCTTTACTTCTGGGCTTCCAATCGGTGGTTAATCGTTCCTCGATCCTTTTTCTCGTGATGAATGCGCAAGATTTTATTACGCAAAAAGCTGTTCTTTCGACTCCATTTCCGCGAGTTTTGATCACAGGACTTTTAAACTTGCAGGATGTAAACAATGCACTATGAACTAAATCCACCCAAATTATCATTAAATTCTACCCAACGGTTAAAAAATTAGAAAATTTCAAAGTGTGGCAATTTCATCGTGGACACCCTTTATCATCATCTTTAACTCACTCAGACGGCTGACACAATTAATGCCATTCGAAGCTGTCAGTTCCTGCCACAAGCGCCTTGTCCAACTTTTCTTCAGCTATCATCTGCCGCAACAGCTGGTGTCTTATATAGGTTGGTGGTGGTGGTTGAGGTTGAGTTGGACGATCTCTATTCTCTTGACGCCCGGGGTTGTACCGCCTGCGCCTTTTTATAGGCGGGGCACCTTTCGCCAGCAGCAAGTTCGAGGGTCAACGCAGAAATATGTGGCAAACTATTATATCCGAAGGGATGATTCCTTCATCTTCAGATCTTCAGATTATCCTGAAAAACATGAACTTGAAAATTATGAAAAGCATCGCAGATTTTATCGAGTCGGCCTAGATTGATATTTAACCCAAGTAACAATTTTAATTTTATAAGAAACTGGAAGAGAGATATAAAACCTCGTTATAAAACGACGTTAAGTTTTTTAAACCCCATTAAAACATGTATAAAACACCTTTAAGAGTAAAAAGGCCCACCTACAGGAGGTTCTGAAGAGAACATTACAAGAACCTTATACAACCAGTTTTTTCGTCAGCAGGTTAGATAATTAATTCTCGATGCACATTATTTTTTTTGCGTGAATAATTTTCATCCGGGAAAGGTTTTGAAGTTGCTTGTATTGGTATAAAACGAAAAATATATCATTCGCCAAGACTAAAAAAACGACTAGCGACTAGTAAAAGTACTGTTGTGTTCATAATATATTTATAAATGGGTTTTTCGATATCTTAACGGGTTGCGCTTTCATTTTTATCGATTAATATTTGAAAAAAACTGGTGAATAAACCGCGCGCCCACTTAGACTTGCGGGATAGTAAATCTTAATATAGAATGATGTATTACAAACCAACTTTTAGGGATTCTAAATCTGTTTTTTTTTCTTAAATTGAATGGATGGCTAAATGCAAAAACCACAAAACAAATAAAAACTCACTAGGTATAGCTGTTTATCATTATTATGCATTTATTTAAACTTTTCACTTCTGTTAAAGAAACACTGCTCCGAAGATGGCTACCGCAAGCTTGGTTACAGGGGTTCTTTACTCGCTTCCGGGCACTTTTCGGAGCCATCTGATTTTTCCAAACTCCGAAAGTTGATGGTATCTGCTTCCGTCAAATTTGACCCGCCTCCGGCAGATTGGGAAGTTTGGCAGGGTTCTGCAATATAACCAAAAAATTAATTTTATCATTTTAATATGAATGAATTGAAACACCTACAAGCTCTTCCTTGCTCTGTCGAACTTATTCCTACAGGGTCCGGCTGCTAACACTCGTACCGCTCCTATAATGGCCAAGCAGTGGCGACAGCAGCTCTTCCCTGAATTTAATTGTGTGTTCGCCGGAAGTTCTTGAACCTGCTCCAGTTTCAGCTCCTCGAGTATTCGGATACTTATTAGAAAATAAGCCTAAATTACAGTTTGTTTACATTGCAAACTGAGGTTTTTTTTCTTTTTCTCAACCATTTGAAACGTCATTCACGCTTATTCAAGAATACCCATTTCGGTTTTATAGCAAAGTTTTAAAATTGCTGTATAGAGGCCTTGAATGCCAATAAATAGACGGTTAATATGAATAATCGTGAACTAGATAGGGGTTTTAAAAACAGGTTGTGTAGTCGTTTTGTAGCTGCCTCGCAGATAGTTTTTATAACGATCTTCGCAAAATAATCTTTACAGCCTTCAACGCTTTTTCAATCCCTCTAAAAAACCTCCCTATTTTCTTACAAAACTATTAGGAGTTTAAAATGTTGCTTGGGTAATGTTTGAATAAGTGATTTTTTTAAGTTCTCACCAAGCTTGATCAAACAATAGTAACAAGAGACCAGAGAGATTAATTAATAAAAAAAATTGGCAGGGCACCTAGGGTTGTCAACAGCGTAGACAGGGCACTTTGTAGTTGGCCGACTTGTGGCCGGTTTCACTGCAGCGCTAGCATATGCCACTTCTATCTTACACAGTGCAGTTGAACGACTTATGGCCGAACTCCGTGCTTCAAGCACATGTCCCTTTGTGGGGGATGGATATCTGACAGATAGACCATCCCATCTTTAGCCAGCCACACTTAAGTGCTGCGTTTACTGATGCAACCGGAAGCTTCACAAAACCGACCTGCATTCCAGATCTGGGGGGTCCGAGTGGATTTTACACTGCTCGACCAGTGCCACCCGCAGATCCTCCTCTGTTGTGATCTCGGCCAGGTTTTTAATCCGGATGGTCACTTCTTTACAGAGGGCACGTACTTCGGCCTTGTCACCAAGAACTTCGGCCGCCTTAGCCGTGAAGGTGTTTCCCGCGCCACGCGTATGTTCCAGGATCACTCGCTGTTATTGCCGAGATCGGCGAGGTTCTCATATGTGAGCACCTGTCCTAAGACATCTGCGTACGTGCCCTCGGGTGCCTTGACGACAATTGTCTCTCCCCTCTCCTTGACGCGACGTTAGCGTCGTTGGAGTCTGGGTTTGGCTTTATTTTGTCTCCGCATCCTTGGGCCTCCCCTTTTTGTGCGAAAACGTCTGCCATTGCGGTTACCGGCTTTCTGGCAGGAAACCTGCCAGATGCCCGCTAAAGATTTCGTTTTGCTGTCCATTTTTTTTTTTTCAAAATATCTCCCCACTAGCGGTCCAAATATTTTGCTGCTCGGTGCGAATAGATGGCTCGTTCGATCTATTCGAAACCGAGCAGCAGCGCATACGATCGGGCATGGTACGGTATGGGCATGACAGTCACCCGTGACAGTCCTGCCCAAAACTGTCACGCCCTGCAGCCGACAGTTGGATGAAATTATTTTCGAAACAGGAGGCATGAAGGGATGAAAACCGAACTGTCGCGCTACAGCTTAAAGCACAACATTTTCGGCAACACATGCTTTGAGCCGATTGTTCAGATACAGCCTGGGTTCTCGCACGTGTGCGATGTAGCCGAAGCGTTCCGATTCGTTACAGACGGTACAGCAGCAAACCGAGTGGCAAGGAAAACCGAGACATAGCAAAGCTGTACTTTTCAGAAGCCCGGCCAGGCCACCAAGCGCGGATGATATTCCGCAGGCAGCGGTTTACAAATACTTGCAGTTTGTTTAAAAGTTAATTAAAGTGCCCAAGTAAAATGAAATAAAATTAAAAATAATAAATAAACATGTATCGCATGTGTTGAGTACTGATCGATAGCTTTAAGAAACAAAATGTAGAAAGTTTATGTTAGGCTCACGTAAGCGACTCAATATACAGTTACAAATATAGTTACGTTCTTTCAGCAAAACCAATATCCAACTTTCATCCAAAGCGACAAATCTCCGCAGCTCGAGTTCTGCAGCAAAACTTCACCACCGACAACCGTTGAACCTAAACTTCATGTTACACCGGTAAGAACGGACGAAAACCTCCTCGCCAAGGCTTTCACCGACGTTGGCTTGGAGCTATCATCGGAATATCGTTTCGAGGCCGCCAAATATACCATCCGCAAGGGAGTACGCTGGAGCAGCTACCACGCCTACCTTCGACAGGCATTCGGTCGCCCGAATCTATACATCTTAACCAACACCGTGAGCCAGAAGATTCTTTTTGATGATCGCAAGCGTGCTACGGGGGTTCGGATCAGTGATGAAGATGAAAATCCCGTTGAATTGAAAGCAAACAAAGAGATTATTTTGAGTGCTGGGGCAATACAGACGCCTCAACTGCTAAAATTGTCTGGAGTGGGGCCAGCTTTGGAGTTGAGAAGGCATCGGATACCTTTGGTTCACGATTCACCAAACGTTGGTCAGAATTACTTTGACCATTTGAATCTACCGTTGTTTGTTTCGATTAACACCAGTGCAAGTGTGACGTTGACAAAGGTCCTGGATATTCGCTCTCTGAAGAGCTATCTTCGTGATGGAAAAGGAGTTCTATCGACTACGGCTGTTGCTGGCATTGGTAGTAATGCGAGGTCTGGGGGCCACTCCGGGATAATTTTGTTCGGAATGGGAAGCGTTGATGAGCAAGCTTTGAGGCATGTGTCCAATATGGATGAAAGCACTTTTAGAGCGTTTTTCCCGTTGCACCATAACACCAGTCAGGAGGGATTCTTGATGCTGAACACGTGTCACCATCCGAAGAGTCGAGGCGCCGTTTATCTGCGAGATTTGAAGGCCAATTCATCACCTTTTATCAATCCGAATTATCTGAAGGATAGATTCGACATCGATTGTATGATCAAGGCAATTCGAACGGCGGCGAAGACCGTTAATAGTGTGGCTTTTCAGAAGTTGGGGGCCAAGCTGCACTGGCCAATGTTGAAGAGGTGCGCCAACTTTGGACCGTATGAAGAAGATTTTAAAACTAACCGGCCTAGTGAGCGATACTTGGAGTGTATTTTGCGAATATCTGCCCTTACTGGACATCATCCCGGGGGAACGGCTGCTATTGGAGCTAATTCGGATGCTCCCATCGATAACGAGCTGCGCGTCAATGGTGTTTGTGGCCTACGAGTGGTCGATGGAAGTGTATTTCCTGCACCCGTTTCGGGTACACCAAATTCTGTGATAGTTGCCGTTGCCGAGCGAGCGGCCGATGTTATTCTGAGAGATAAAGTTTGAACGTAGAATTTTTCTAAAGGATTTAATCTAACAACTGGTTTGTTTTTGCTTTAGAAAGAAACTCCATTCAATTGTTGAAATCAAATTTGTAGAAAGTAGGACACAAATCTTGCCCGTCCGTTACATTATATGGCTCATCAAAAAATTGGCACAATGCCTTGATCTGGGTATTGTGGATTCCCAGAAGTAAACACTATTCATGTTCATTTTAGACTGCCGCATAACTGACCTCATTGCTTTTTGGAAGGGTTAATTCATAGTTGTGCTAGCAATTGCTAACATCATTGATGTTTAGTTTTTTTTTACATATTTCCAATAGAAGCATACGTAAGGATTCCACAAGACGTATCCACCTTCAAAATAACTGATAACTTGAACAAAACTTGCTGTCTACTTTTTCCCTGAACAATGCTGTTTATGAAAAAAAGCGAATTGATAGCGTTATGAATCGAAACGTTTTTATACTTTGTTTATTCAAACATAGGCAAGGTAACAACACTCACGTTGAAACTGCGCAATTTAAAGCAATCTGCCAACGGTGTGAATGCACTTGAATAAATAGATTATCTTGTGCAGAAAAAAAAAACTTAAAAACATGTTCCTATCATTAGAGATAATGCATTCTTTCATATTTCTTTTCATTCGTTCATTTCCCACAAAAAAGGACTACCTCCGGGTATACATTTTAAAGACACAATATATTTCTTTAATATTACATTTTCATCGTTTACGTTCCTTCCCAATTATGTGCTTCATAAACCATAATTATTCTTACCAATGCAAACGAATGTCCACCGAATAGATAGCGTTGATCCTGATACGGTCATGTTGTGTTTCACTATTACTTTTTTTAAATTGAATTTTGAAAACAAAATTTTCTTAATCCACACACTTTTTGCATTACTTCAATCCAATAGAGATAAAGAGAAAAAAAATGCACCGACTAACGGAGTTAGTCTTGCTAATAGCTAATCGTGGAATCATGGATAAAAAAAAATCTACGCTCGAAATTATGTGTATAACCATTTGTTTGTGGATATTCTCTTCTTCGCTTTAACGATCATACATTCAATAATATATTTAAAGATATAAGAATATTGCAAGAGAAAGTGACACGCATTTTACGCACTTTACGACAAATTTTCCAACTATGTTTTATCGATTACAGCTTTCTTTCGCTCTCAAGAGGTAAGAGCGAAAACTTTGTCCAGGGTTTACAAATTAAATTTGATCTTTCATCTGCGTAAGTTGCGATAAATGCCTGTTGCTACCAATTTGTGTATGAGAGTGAATGAAAATAAACAATAGACGGTATGTGGAATTTCACCAGTGCACGCACAGTGGTTATCAGTTCCGGTTCTAATAAGATACACCCACACATACATTCATGCTTTGTTTCGTTTTGTTTTTAAAGTTGGGAATTGGTCGTTCTCCCGGGAAAAATTGTGGGAGAAAATTTCCCTTTGGTTTTGTTTTCTGATCCGAGACTTTAGGTTGTTTTAAGGAGATCTCTTCTGGATGAAGGGTGGTCCTGGACCGGAAACCAACGTAACAAGAACCAATAAAACCGAACAGCAAAATATCAATTGTTGGTGTAGGAGTGTCTGTGTGGTTGGGTTTGCTCTGGTGTAAAGGATAAAAAGTGGAGAGAATAAAACTTCTCGGACGTAGTAGAATTGTGAATATTTTTGCAGTTTGTAGCCGTGTTCGCTTCTTCTTTTGTGTGTGTGTTTGTTTTGTAAATTTGAGAGTCACAGCCGGGTCCAAACGATCGACATTACGCGATGCGGATCGATTGGATGATCTGGAATATGGCAGAACCGCACACGACGAAGATGAACAGTGCTAGTAGCCAGGGTCCGACCGGGTACTTCTCCTCGGCGTTCTTGTTCGACTTGGGCACGTTGCCACGCTGGGTGATGTTGCGGCTGGCCTTCTCGTTGGCCATGCGGATTCTCTGCTGGGGAGCCATTGTTTTATTTTGGGGTGTGGTGTTGGGTTGGTTGGATGCTTTGTGCGTACAGTTGTGGTGCAGTTAGCCGATTGCTGTGGATTGGATAAAAGAGAATAAATTAAAAACTAAATGATTTACGTTTTGAAAAAATAGATTATAATAAATTATGGCTTCAGTGCTTATTGAATAATTTCCATTTTTTTCACAGTTATTGTCATTTTACATTTTTCATTCATCTCCATCTCCATTATTTCCATTTTTTCACAGTTATTTCCATTTTCCATGTTTCATTCATCTCCATCACACAAGGTACAACATTCTTCAAATGTTCGATTCTTCTACACGCAATTTAAGATTTGGTCCTTCGAACCGTTTTAGAGGCAGAAAAGATAAATATGTTTTGATGTCATTTATTTGACCTTCATAATTTACTTTCAGGAATAGTACAAACTGTTAAGAAATTAAGCTAGGGTATATTTAACTAATTCATCATTATTCCCGTGTCTGTCTGGGTCCCAGCGGCTGAATATGCGACTCCCGCCAGCTTGGTTCAAGATAAAGATTAAGAGTAGGATAACAACCTAACGCTCCTGAATGTAATCGGTCACGACACTGAACTTAAACTTGATACGGAAAAAAATAACAACGTTGTTGAGAAAATTCCAAAAAGTGACATCCAAATCTACTTGGCGACTTCAACACGAAGATTGGCTCCAATAATCAAGACTTTGAGCACATCATAAGGCGATACAAGGGTCCAAGACAGATGAGCGAAAACGGAGAGCAGTTTGAAGAATTTCGTGGCAACAACAACATGGTGATAGGTGGATCGCTCTTTCCCCATCTACCAGCAAATAAGGTCACTTGGTTGTCGCAAAATGGCCGAACAGAACATAAAATTGATCACATCTGAGTATCAGCCAAAAATGGAGAAAGACCCTTCTCGATATCTGCAATGAACGAAACACCGACATTGTAAAGCTTAGTTCTTTTAGAAATGGGACACTTTCTTTTGCTCATAGCTCGTTTACTAGTAATCGGACATTCAAAATTTTGACAGCATTTTGTTGCCTGTAAAATGTACTATCCGACCTATTTTTTTCAAAATTTAAAATTTACGCGTTTTTGAGAAATTTACGATGCAAGAGAAAAAGGAAAATATAATTTTGCACAGTTTCATTCAAAATCCATCATTATCAAATTGATAGCCTACAAAACCGTTGATTATTCAAAGAAATACTGAGTGTGAGTGGTGGAAAAGTATGGAAATACTGTCAAAAATGTCCACAAAGTTGAAATCAACCATTTGAGTGAAGCATATGATCGGCAACTTCGGCTAAGGGTCATCAGGGAAGTCAAGTCTCATACCAGCATTTTTAATTTTGAATAAGCGGAAAACTAAGTGCAGGTCGCTGAGATATCCAAAAAAAAATTTCTCCGATAAGCTGAATGTGTTGCCATGTTATGAGTCATTCAAACCTAACCTCAAACAAAAACTTTTTGCTAGATCCACAGCTCGTAAGCTGTATATCTGGTTCCCAGGATATGGGACAGATGATTTCTGATGAACGACAAAACTTATGAAAAACCCTTTTTAAACAAATTCCAGCGTTTGAATCCTATACCACGTCTGCTCGTTGCAAGGTCCCGAGTATATTGATGTATGTTTTTGCTGGTTATTTTGTATAAAATATAATGATTTGCCAGAATTCTGCTCCTGTGGAAAAAAAAACAACAATTTTCAAAACGAAAACTATGATTTTCACTCTTTTCAAAAGCCTTAAAAGAGTAATCTTTTATGTACCCTTCGCAACCTACGATCTATACTAACCAATTATACATTAAGTTCAATCTGCTCATGGTTTTACTTCGTTATTGCCAGATTTTGCCAGCAGAAATTCCATTAAAAACGCTCAAAAAGTGGCTCAAAAATAATCAAATTTGTTAATTTCGAAACAGCTGTATCCACTAAAGTGGCCTCAGTTTCTTTTGAAAGAGAAGTATTGGTCCGAAAAGTATCAGAAATTGAAAGAGGGGGATGTAGCCACCTAAAATACAGATTTGACGAAGTATTAATTTGAAAATCTAATCATTATCATGACTGAAAAAAGTGTGCGCTGGCCGAAGGGAGGTACCAAGAATTAAATAGAATTTATTCTTACAAAAAAACGATAAATATTTTTTTTCAAATTTTTTCATGAATTATTATAAGATTACCTTCATTTCCTTCATAGAAAGTATTTAGATCAAACGAAAGGTTTTTGAGATAGACGCATTCGTAACTGTCCCATTTCTAAAAGAACTAAGCTTTATCTGACCATCTCCTCGTCCTTGTTGAGATACGGCTGAAAATTGGGCGTGTCTAGTGGCGAGAGGAGAAAGTCGGATGTCGATACGGCGTCCGCCGGTTGGAGAATCCAGAGGTGAAAAGGGCATACGTTGAACAGCTTGAATCCCGAGCCTCGAAACTGCCGACAGACGGAACAGTCGAAGAACAATGGTGTGGAATCAAGAATGCCTTAATCACGACGAGCCATGGTACTATCGGTAAAGTTTGTGGAAGAAGTGATTGGATGTCGGATGAAACTGAGAGCTTGGACAAACTCCCTAGCCGAAGAGGGAGAAAGCGCCGCCGCCATTGCAGATATCCGATTACTTTATGACATTTCTCGCCGCCTTAGTGGTGCCAGGACTAATGCAAGAATGCCGCTGAAAGACCGAGCAGATCGAACAGATCAACTCAAGCGTTAGACTGAGCATTTTGAACATCGCTTCCGAGTCACAAATAGAGATGGCCAACAGAACCCGCAGCTCGTAGCGCCAACTGTAAGTCGCATTAATGGCGTAAACTCGGAAGCGCCTTCGCTGGCTGAAATAGAAGCGGCAATCAAAGTGATGAAATCCAACAAAAGCGCCTGGGATCGATTGAATTCTTGCTGAAATGCTCAAAGCCGACCCTACCTTGTCAGCACAAATGTTGCACCGTCTTTTCGCTGACATTTGGGACACTGCACTATTCCCGGCCGACTGGTTGCAGGGTATCCTTGCAAAGATTCCGAAGAAAGGAGACCTGACAGAGTGCGATAACTGGCGTGGCATAACTTTGATCTGTACAACTCTCAAAGTACTCTGCAAAGTGATCCTGAACAGGATCCAGGAGAATATCGACGCTACACTCCGACGGCAACAAGCTGGATTCCGATCCGGACGATCATGTGTGGACCACATCACAACGCTACGAATAATACTGGAACAAATCAACGAATTCCAGGACTCTCTTCTGCTAGTGTTCGTTGATTTCGAAAAAATATTCGACCGACTAACGACGAAAACATCTGGGCGGCTTTGAGTTGACGAGGAGTCCCAGAGAAGCTAGTCTGTCTCATCGAAGCACTATACTAAGCATTTTCGTGCAAGGTCCTACACGACTGTGTCTTGTCTGATTCAATCCCGATAACTGCTGGAGTGAGACAAGGATGAATTTTATCACCGCTACTCTTTCTTATCGTAATCGATGAGACTGCATCGATCATCTTATTTATTTTTTGGAGTCTTTGACTATTGTCATACAGACTGATTGTTTAAGATTAACTTATAATTAAATTACATAGTAATTAAGCTAGGTGACGTCACGGATTGCACATTTAAACTTAGATTTTGTAACATAATAGTCAAACAAGTGAGAAAAAGCATTGAAAACTTCACAACATCGAAAGAGGGGGTGATTCTGTCCGAAGACAGTCCTGCTTCTTGGCAGCCAAAACATGGTTTGATTACGCAGTCGGCGTGCTGGAACGTAAATGTTCAATCTCTGAAGCAATTGCGGGCAGTCAACGGCATTTGTCAAGATATCGTAAACGAATGTGCGAAGTTCTTCTTTGGCTCAAAGACGTCATTGATAGCAAGGCATACATCTCAGAATAGGGTGGTAACCGTACGGGATCTTGCCATGCCCAGACCGGTACCGCATATTCCAGAACACTGCGTACCAATGAGCAGAAAACTGTTTTTAGAGCATACGGGTATTCCGACGCAGGAAGCCGAGCAAGGCTTTGGCTGCAGTGGTCGCGGTGTGTTGAACAAATGAGAGCTTTTGGTCAAACGTTATTCTGAGGTCTTTAATAAAAGTTACTCTTTCAAGAGAGGTGTCCCTTAGACCGTAGTCGTAGACAACAGAGGCTCTAGTTCTAAAAAAGCTTATACACTTACATTTTTCGGCGTTAACTTCCATACCGTGTAATTCGCACCATACTAATAATCGATCGACGTCCTCCTGAAGCGCAACACAATCCAATATCGAATCAATGGTCCGGTAGATTTTAAGATCATCTGCAAACAGCAGTTTCGGCGACTGAAGGAATGTTGCCAAGTCGTTAATAAAAATCACGAAGATGAGCGGTCCAAGATGACTACCCTGCGGAACACCAGACGGCATGTCGAATACGGAGGAGTGAGTCCCACGAATGTAAATAAAGCCTAGCAGATACGAATACAGCCATTTAGTTGCCCACTCGGGAAATCCATATCGATCAAGTTTTTCTCTTACGATTCTGTGAGGTACTTTGTCGAAAGCCTTTACAAAATGCACTTACAGTTTTTTACCTGTTGCAGAATGCAAATCGCTGGCATAAATCATTAGGTTTGTCAAGGTTGATTGTTTCTTGATGAACCCGTGCTGGACATCGGTGAGTATTGGAGAGGCTGCTGAGTAGATTCTCTCGTATATCAGGACTTTGAAAAAGCAGCAAAGAATCGATATTGGCCTGTAATTCTCTACACGATGAGCATTTCCTGACTTATGGATCGGTGAGATTGATTCGATTTTCCACAGAGTAGGAAAGGTACCTTCCGAGATCGATCGATTGAAAATCATGCACAGCGGTGTGACAAGCGAAGCAGCTATTTTTACGACAAGCGATGTTGGAATCCCATCAGGCCTAGATCCTTTCGAGGGATCAAGAGAATTTAGCACTTTTAGAACTTCTTGTTCACTGAAAACGGGTTGCGGTAGACTGATGTCATAGCTAGGAAGTGTATCAAAGTACACATTATTACAATCAGGAGTGACTGGGCTACACACGCTGCTAAAAAATCTGTAAACAAGTCAGCTGACTCTTTGAAGCTCTCCGATGTGCGTCTGTGCACCGAACCGAGGATTGCCGTGGAATCCTTCAACAATGGAGCTACTGAACGACCTTGACCTGGACCTGGCAGACGATAATGTTTTGCTCACCCAAAAGCAACCGGATATGCAGAGCAAACTCGACGACCTCACCGAAAGCTCCAAGACAGCAGGTCTCAAAGTCAATGTTGGAAAGATCAAGTCGATGGAGATCAACTCAGGAAATCCCTACAGTTTCATGGTAGCTGGGCAACAGGTTAAGAAAGTGGAGTGCTTCCAGTATCTTGGTAGCCAGATATCGACTGATGGTGGTACCAAGAAAGACATCGAAACCCGGATCAGAAAAGCCCGATTTGCGTTTGCGAGTCTCCGAAACATCTGACGCTCACGTCAGATAACTCTACGAACGAAAATTCGAATCTTTAACTCAAACCCATATTGATGTACGGGTGCGAAATTTGGTGCATATATGCGGTGACAACACGAAAACTGCAAAACTGCATCATCCGCGCTTGGTGGCCTGGCAACTGGATCTCAAACGTGGAACTACATCGTCAGTGTCATCAAAAGGCGCTATAAATTGAGATTAGGGAACCTAAGTGGAGATGGATTAGACACACACTGCGAAGAGATGAAAACGAGATTTGCAGAGAGGCGCTTGACTGGAATCCAGATGGGCATCGAATAAAAGGCAGGCCCAAAATTTCGTGGTGGCGAAGTCTAGCCGCTGAAATCCGCACAGTTGACGAGAACCTTGGCTGCCAGCAAGTGAAGACGCTGGCTCCGTATCGCCAGCAGTGGAGATCATTTATCTCAGACCTATGCGTCGATCAATCGGCGCAAGACCCTTACAAAGATGGACGGTGATGGATTATTTTAGTCGATACCAAGGACTAATTTCTTGGCTTGGACTTGGAGACTTGGATGTCCAAGAACAATAACACATAGTAATGCTCAAAAAATTGAACAGAAAAGCATTCGCATAGTTTTGTCGTCAAATACCACAACACCATATTGACCTTAAAAAATTATCTTGTTAAAATACAGAATCGATCTGAATGATGAGACTTCAATTCAGCCATGCTTTCGGGAGAGATTGGAAAAGAGATCTTAAGAATTACCTTGTGATCCAACTTCACATTCGACTACATGGGAAACATCTGTGGAATTGTGTTATGGAAGAACAGTTCGTTCAATATTACCAACAGTTGAAAATTTGGAAAATACGCCAACTGATTATCACGTTCAAGACAGCAAGCATAAAGGCAAAGAAGCAGAAGACATTTGATGTAAAGTTGAGATTATTTAAATTCAACAGGGAGATAAAGTTTTGATAAAAAATCAAACAAGTTATCAACTAAATTAAAAAAAAACGCAGACCGACACTTGAAAAGTGCGCCTGAAAGCGGTTGATGAAGATATTTCAGGAAGGACATTTGAACGCATCGTAGAACATTGGAAACGAATACGGTTGAAACATGATTCCAGTTTAGAACGAAAAATAACGAATGATGAAGAATCAGTAATAACAAATGAACAAGAACCTTACAGTACTGATGCTCCAATAACACCAAACGCTGATAAAATTACTGTCAAAAATGTATTTTAGCAATTATTCTAATCGTAATGTACGAGATTCTGTCTGGATTGATCGACCGAGAATTGCCGTGGAATCCTTCGAAAATGGAGCAGCCCAATGGTCTTGACGATATTGTATTACCTACTCGTTCAAAGGCAAACACGAATGGTCAGAGAGACTCTTAGGTAACACATACCCCTCAAAGTCAACGTCGGAGAGACCAAACCGATGAAAGACAATACAGAAAATCGTTCCATCGTTACGATAGCAGGGCAGCAAGTAGGTTGAGAAAAAGAAATACTTCTTAAGCCTTGAAATCTACATTTGGTAGTACCAAGAAAGACATCAAAACCCCTGGATCAGAAAGGCCCGATTCACGTTTGCTAGTCTCCGAAGCTGGATCGCCAATGTACACATACTGGCAATGGCTATAACATGCTTGTTGTGATCATCCTGTTCCCAGTCAAGGTCAAGGACCTCCTGTACATTGAAGATAAGGATCGAAGTTCAACTGACGTGGGGGAAACTGACGATCAATACCAATATCTGAAGCTGCTTGAGAGTGAGATATAAAAAGATGTTAACTAGTTATCTGCAATTCCGATGCAACAGATGATGTAAAACCCAAATCAGTCCAATTGAAATGCTTATCTCCGCAAGTTCTTCGAGAGTGTTGACCAACGTAATTTCCTGTATCAATTCAGATTATGGAAAGTACCAACAATCTTGGGAAAATTTGTTTTTCTATCAATCAACTAGTATTTTTTGTCATACCAACAAGGAGAACGTCACACCCACCCACAAGAAAATTTCCTTATTGAATCAACCCACTTCCAGAAGACATATTCTAAACCCATTAAAATGGGATTAAGATGCCAACAACCTGGGGGAAGTTCCTTCAAAAAGTGGCCCCTCAGCAACAAACTAGCTGAAAAAAGAAAAAAAAACATCTAGAAAAAATTTCCACGTACCTCAACTTTCACGTAGTGCTAGCTGCTGTGCTACTTGCAAGTCCCCGTTCAAATTCCCCGGTTAGGAATCTACCAACAGGTGTAGGCTAGCTGTGTTCCGGTGCTCGGTCGAGTATTCCACGCCAAAAAGGACGTTCTCCCGATGTGTCCAGTCCAGGAAAGCGAAATCACACAACACGTTCGGTGTGTAGAAAACTATTGTAACAACGTATAACGAAAAACGACGGCGAAGGAACGACGACGACGATGATGCGAACGAGATGCTTGCGCGATACTTTTTGAGAGGATTTTTGCTTTGCTGGAATCGAACGTTTGACACCTCATCAGTTTTTCATCTTTTTCATGGCTTTTCGGAGACGAGAACCGTCAGCGAGACACCGTCCCGAAACCATGGTGTGTCCATGGAATGTCAAATGGTGTTGATGATTCAAGATAATTTCATGCACCAAATTCTTTTTCAAGAGAGTTTGGTTGATGTCTGTGATAGCACTGGTTCCTAATCTGGACGCTCAAATGCAGTAGCGCTGATGGGACTTCAAGGTGGTTCACGTGTTGAAAAGATTTTTAAAGCTATGATTCTTTTTTTTACGTTTTGTCAATCTTTAAGTTAATCATTTTGATAATTTTTCCAGTACAGTTGAAACCTTGATAATTTTGACTATTTTTAAATTGATGTGTAAATGTGTAAATCACGTTGCAGCCCAAGCAACCAAAATTCCCTTAAAAAGGTTTCCTAGAAGCTTAATCAGCTCTCGTTTCTGTCTGAAGAGAGTCAGCCCAAAATTTAAGTTCTTAAAGCTACTTTCAAGTTCGTTAACGTGGCTTGCTATTCAGCTTCTAAGAGAATGTCAAAAAACTTCTACGAGCCGAAGAAAAACCGGTTGAAAGATTGCTCTGACAGATTGCTATGTTGCCGGTCCATCATGGTCTATCTCATTGATTTTAATTATATTGTTTTGATTACAAAAGCTACTTACGCCTAGAGAATTGAACCACTGCTCTCTAGGTTGCAATGAAATTCACCAGCCTCTCGACCAATGAAGCAATAGTTCAGTGCCACTTTAATAATCAGTATTTCAACTTAATCTCTTTTTTGATGATTGAATGGGTTGGTCAATAGATTGGACCTTATTTCGTTTAAAGGACTTTCAGTACATTTAATAAATAAAAACAAAAATTCTCATCATCAAAAATTTATTCGAATTTCTTAACATTGATAAGAAAGATTCGAAAAATTCTTGAATTCCATTTGTAAATATCAGTGCTGATATGAACAAACCAAATACCATGACAAGAAATTGACAGATATTTTTGACATGTCGCTTAGAATTCCCATAAAGGTTCTTTAAAACACCTATAAGTATCTTTTTTTTTTTTTTTATTTATAACTAGTTTATTAAAGGCCTTTTACTTGTTGGAATATAATTCACTAAAGGTTCTCGCAGCAGCTCTAGTTGGAGCAGGAGCAGCTCAAAGCTAAAAAACAATGAGTTTATTAGGGCAAAGTTTTACATAGGATTTTTTGTTTCTTACATTTGTCTCCTTTAGTACAAGAGGAGTATCCGTGTTTTGATGCCAAGTTATACAAATAAAGAGCGTAGATTTCTGGCCTATATCGGCCCTTTTGAAAGGGATGCTCGACTGTGCGTGGTATCAGCCTTAGATCGGGTTTTTACCGGTGTGCGGAATGGCACAAACAACTTTAAAAAACTAAAACTATCGGTAACATATAAATTTTACGCAGAGCGTCTCTAAAATCTTTCTCAGTTCGTCGCAAATTTTCACTTCTAACCGTTTTCTGGTTTGACAGTTCGTAGCGTGGCCGTTAGGTCTGTTCAGATGCAGCGACGTCAGGGATGCCAGAACATTCTCCACCCCGTGAATCCGGATCGGCCTCCGCATCGCCTTGCTCGGATTCACCGTTACCTATCTCCATAACGGCCAGCTTCGCCACCGGTCTCTCAAGTCGTCCAGATGCCGTTTGTACTGCAACACGTCTGATCCTTCCATCCTTGTTCGGGATTAGCTCCACGATCCTTCCTCGGATCCAGGTACGCCGACTGCCTTCCGCAATATACACCAGGTCTCCAAGTTTAACCGACACCACATCTTCGAACCACTTGGACCGCTTGTTCATATTAGGAAAGTATTCCTTCAGCCATCTGTCCCATGTAGCATCAGCTAAATACTGCGAACGAAGGTAACTGCTTTGCAGTGCTTGGCTGAGACTGATTGGATCACGCATAGGGTCCTGATCTCCCGTGGAGTTACCCAAAAAGTGGTTGGGTGTCAACGCTTCGTAGTCGGCCGAACTTTGAGGCATGTACGTCAGTGGACGAGAGTTTATAAAAGCTTCTGTTTCCGCCAACACCGTCAGCAGAATCTCGTCGTTGAGTTTCCTTCCGTCGTCGAGAGCTCTCATCGATTCTTTCACGCTTCGCACCATCCGCTCCCATACTCCACCCATGTGGGGAGCGGAGGACGGATTGAATAACCAGCTTGTTCGGGCGTTGGTGAATGTGTCGGAACAGTCGACGTTGATTCTCTTGATCTGTCGTTTAAGCTCGCGATCGGCACCGACAAAGTTCGTCCCGTTGTCGGAAAATATTTGGCGTGGGGGACCTCTTCTTCGCACAAATCTCCTGATCGCCATTATGCAGGAATCCGTCGTTAAGCTGTACGCCAGCTCCAGGTGAACGGCACGGACTACCAAGCATGTGAAGACCGCTACATATCGCTTTTCCTTCCGCCTGCCAACGGTTACCTCCAACGGCCCGAGATAATCCACACCGGTATACGCAAAGGGTCTGGTATACGGTGTCAATCTCTGCTCTGGCAATGGCGCCATTCTTGGTGGATGTGGTTTACATTTTTTAATCTTACATACCTGGCAGCTTCTCGATACTTCGTTAACAGCGGACCTCAGATTCGCGATCTGAAAACGTTGACGGACTTCGTTGACTATTGTCTCTCTGTTTGCGTGACCAAAAATTCGATGATAATGCTCCAAAAGCCTTTGGGTAACTAGATGCTCTCTGGGCAAAATTACTGGAAATCGAGAATCGAAGGACGCGTACTGCGCATTCACGGTTCTTCCTTCCACTCTAATAACACCAAATTCGTCAGCAAACGGGGAGAGTTGATACAGGGAACTAGATTTCTCAATCTTGATTAAATCCTCTAGAGCTCTTTCACGATTTGATATCAGCACCTTCACCTCATCAGGGTAGTGCTCACTTTGAGCCAATCGCCAAAGGATATTCTCGGCTGATTGGTATTCGGATTGCTTCAATGGTATTTCGATATTCGGGATAGTTCGAATTATGTATCGCTTCACGTTTTCTACGGATGGTACCGTCTCGATGGGCAATGCTTTCTTTCGTCGACGACAATTCGAAATGAATCGCATGGCCGTAGCCAGTATGCGTAGCAATATGGTCCATTTAGAGATTCTAGCAACGTCAATTAGCTGAATGGGAATATCAATGTGGTGAAAAAGATAGTGGGTTCTCAACTCTTCGTTGGTGCTTTCATTCGGTGATTTCTGTTGTGGCCATCTATCAGCAGGTTCGTACAGGAATGATGGGCCATTAAACCAACGACCATCCGGTTTTGGATCCGTATCTTTATTCCACTTGGTCAAACAGTCAGCGATGTTCTCTTTTGAAGGGACCCAGTGCCACTGATCCGAATCTGTTAAGGTCAAAATCTCTCCGATGCGAACGGCTACATATTGCTTGAATCTTCGGTGGTCAGATCTAATCCAGGACAAGACGGTGGTAGAATCCGTCCAAAGAAATTTCTCCTTGATTTCCACCGTGTGGCTAGAACAAACGTTTACCATCATCCTAGCACCCAACACAGCGGCTTGAAGCTCTCTTCTGGGAATCGATTGCACCTTGAGGGAGGCCACCTTAGCCTTCGCCATCACCAAGCAGCATTTCACTTTTCCATACTCGATGACACGGAAATACGCCGCGCATCCGTAGCCCAATTCACTGGCATCGGTGAACACATGTAGCTGCAATGTTTCGTACCCTCCAGCATGATCTCCACCACAGTAGCACCTGGGGATCTGAAGGTTGTTGATTTCTTGGAGAAGCTTTGTCCATCGGACCCATTTCTCGAAAGCTTCATCCGGAATGTCGTCATCCCATTGTATGCCGCATCTCCAAAGATCTTGGAACAGCATCTTCCCGTGGATTGTATACGGGGACAGAAGACCCAATGGGTCGAAAAGACTCATAATACATCGAAGAGCCATTCTCTTAGTCGGTCGTCGTTCGCCGCAAACATACGGCGCCAGCTCACCACGTAGGCTGGTAGGAAATTGGAAACAATCCTGCCGTGGGTTCCACTCCAGTCCAAGGACCCTCTCGATGTTATCGCCTCCTATGTCACTGATAAGTGAGAGCGATTTCTGTTCCGAAATCTCTCCGACTGCCTGTAGCACCGATTCATCGTTGCTAACCCAATTTCTCATGGTGAATCCGGCCCGAGCAAGGGCTCCTTTCACCTGAATCGCTCGATCAGCTGCTTCCTCAGAAGTGGGGGCGCTATCGAAATAATCGTCCATATACGTTTTCTCCTTGATAGCTGTAGTAGCTTTCGGGAAATCCTCCCGACACTCGTCCGCTATTTTGTGCAACACGTAAATCGCCGAACAGGGCGAGCACGTCGCTCCGAACGTCGCGACGTCCATAATATACACGTCGGGCGGTTGTGTTGCGTCGAATCGAAACAGGAATCGTTGGTAGTTTTTGTCTGCTGCTCTTATTCGGATTTGGTGGAACATTTCCTTTACGTCGCCACCAAAACCGATGCGCCACTCTCGGAACTTGCATATCACTGAATGCAGGGGGACCAGTAAATCCGGGCCTTTTAACAGTTGATTGTTGAGGGAAACTCCACCCACTGAGGCCGCCGCGTCCCACACCAGCCGTCTTTTGTTCGGTTTCTTCGGGTGCGACACCACATTCAGGGGGAGGTACCAAACGCGTTCAGCACTAGTTTCTGCCAACTCTTCTTCGGTTGCCTTATGGGCATACCCTTTTGTCAAATAATCTCGTATTTGTTGGTGCACGTTAGCCTGGAGTTCGGGGTCTTTTGACAGCTTGCTCTCTAGGCATTTCAGACGTCTCTCAGCCATGTACCGGTTATCTGGGAAGCACACTTCATCTGCTTTCCACAGCAAACCAGTTTCGTATGCACCGTCACGAAACACCGTGGTTTCCTCTAGGATCGTTTTACATCGCTTGTCTTCGGCAGATTCAAGAATCGGCGCAAACGGGTTCTGGGGTTCCTCCAGAACGAAATGTTGTCGGATGAGGTTGTTAAGTTCTTGATCTGCGTCGCAGTGATGGAAGTTAACTCGGACCGAGTTCTTGTCATTTCTATCTCCTGCCTCGTTAGGCCCATAGATGGCCCATCCGAGCAATGATCTCACGGCAACAGGTTCGCCAGGTTGACCTTGCCGACTTTCGATTGGGGTTAAAATGTCAATGTTATCTAACCCAATAAGCACTTCAGGCTGAGCATCGTTAATTGAACTGATTGGGATATCTTTCAGATGTTCATAACGATTAGCTAATTCGTCGTAGCAGAGGGTTTGCTTCGGTAGCTCAAGTTTCGAAACCGTGTGTGCGGTAAAAGAATGTTGTTTCGGATCTCCTAACTTCGAGATCATGCATTTAATGAGCTTGGATGAATCTTCGTTCCGGGTTACACCGGAAGTCCACTGCAATTCCAGCGGATGCCTCTTTCCCTCTATTCCTAGGCGGCGTGCTAATGACGATTCCATCATGGTCAGTGATGACCCTTCATCGTAGAATCCAAAAGTATCGACAGTGCGATTTCCGTTGTGCAGGGTAAGTGGAACTATTCGAAAGAAAAACGCTTTTCTGAATTCGTTGTGGGAATTACAAACAGATTTAACGACTGTTGCTTCTCCCTTTTTGGCTTGCGCCGGAACATGGAGCAACGGATGGTGCTGAACTCTACAGCCTTCGATGTTACATCGGATTCTTGATTTACACTTCCAATTACCGTGCTCATTCAGGCACATTTCGCACAAATTCCACTGGCGTACTGCACGCTTTCTTGAATCGAGATTTAGTTCTTGGAACTTCGAGCAGTTCCGAACCCGGTGATCTATGCCACCACAGATTGGACATGGCTTACGTTGTCTATATTCTTCCTGGTTTCCATTACTGTTAATGTGAGCATGGAAATGTCCCTCTTTCTTCTGCGACGGTTTTGCATACTTCGCTGCCTCAGGTTTCGGCGGTACAAGCGTGGTAACCTCACAGGCGTCCTCGGCCAATTCCTCCATATACTGGCCAAATTCCTTCAGCGTAGGCTCGGGGAAGGAGCGTTTATATCTCACCCAAGCAAGCTGATGATGAGCAGGGAGCTTCTCAACCAATTCGCTGAGCAAATCGGGATTCGATAAATGAGCTCGGAGACCTGCAGCCTCTAGCTGGTCACAAAAGTGCTGTACAGCTGTGGCAAACTTAATAAGGCTATCTAGACGCTCAGATTTTGGTGATTCGAGTTTGCGCACTTTAGCCAGCATGTTCCTTACAAGAATTTCGGGCCGTCCATAAAAACGTTTCAGTGTTTCCATTATCTTCGGCACGCTGTCAGGAAATGTCAATTTTGTTCTCACTGCTTCTAGGGCCGCCCCTCGCAGGCTTTCTCTAAGACGGACAAGATTCTCAACGTCTGAGAAACCGCAGGCAGCATTGGACGTTTCGTAACTATGGAAAAATATTGGCCACTCCTCAGGCTCTCCGGCAAACACAGGTAGTTTTCTGGGCCAGACTTGGCGAGCCAACACTTGTTCTGCAGACGGACCAATATTCAGGTTGGCAAACGCTACCGGTTGTGGGAAAGGATTTATGGGTTGCTTTGGAGGTGGTACTTCAGGAATCAGGTTCATAATTGGCACACGGATTCGTGCCGAGTGACTTCTAGGTTCGGAATGAACTGATTTCGATGTACTCAGTTCGTCTATCCGAGAGTTAGCGTGATGCTCTTCACCTCGTTCCACCATGGCGTGCAAAATCTTTCCGCTTCGAGCTTCGGCGTTCGAAACATCAAAAACCTCTTCCGGATCGTTATTGTTTTCCTCCAGCTGATTGCGCAACCATTCCTCAGCCTTTTGACTTCCACTCCGCGCTGATTCGGAAACACTTTCCGATCCCGAGTCCTCTACTAGCTTCTCTTCCAGCTGGTGCTTCTTCTTTAAGAAGGATTCCTCAGAAGCAAGCTCTTCTAGACGGATAGCCCGTTCCTTTTCTAGGAAACGCATTTCCTCTCTCATACGGCGACTTTTAATTTCTCTTTCTGCTACCAATTTGGCCAACTCAAGTTCGGTCCGGATGCGGGCGCTGGATGTAGTAGATCTCACAGATTTGCCGGCACTTCTCACGGACGAATCTTTGTTGGATTCCGCACATTTCTTCCTAGCTCCGTTCTCAACTTCAGCCCTTCCTATTCTCGTTGAACTGGAGTGAGGAGCCTTTGATCGCACGATGGGTGTGCTGAAATCGGCGGTGTTTACGGACTCTGACGGGTCTGCAGAAGGTGGTGTGCATTTAGTGCATCTCCATGGGCGATCCTTTACGCCGGGAGATTGATTCGCACAACTCAGATGCCACCAGCCTAAACAATTATCGCACGACACCATTCTCCGTTCCACCGAATTAGGTCTGTTGCATCCACCACAGTCGAATCCATCTTGGCAATCAATTTCCTCTTCCGAATCGACCATCTCGAAATCTTTAGGGTTTTCGAAAATCTTTGAGGATGTTGGAATATAATTCACTAAAGGTTCTCGCAGCAGCTCTAGTTGGAGCAGGAGCAGCTCAAAGCTAAAAAACAATGAGTTTATTAGGGCAAAGTTTTACATAGGATTTTTTGTTTCTTACATTTGTCTCCTTTAGTACAAGAGGAGTATCCGTGTTTTGATGCCAAGTTATACAAATAAAGAGCGTAGATTTCTGGCCTATATCGGCCCTTTTGAAAGGGATGCTCGACTGTGCGTGGTATCAGCCTTAGATCGGGTTTTTACCGGTGTGCGGAATGGCACAAACAACTTTAAAAAACTAAAACTATCGGTAACATATAAATTTTACGCAGAGCGTCTCTAAAATCTTTCTCAGTTCGTCGCAAATTTTCACTTCTAACCGTTTTCTGGTTTGACAGTTCGTAGCGTGGCCGTTAGGTCTGTTCAGATGCAGCGACGTCAGGGATGCCAGAACATACTTTTACAAAGTTTAAATGTGCCGAGGGTATTCGTTTCACTGGTTAGTAAGGAAGGGGGCCGTAATAGTCGCGGCGACTCAACAGTTAGAAAAAAAAAAAACTTTAAAAAAGGAAGGGGTTTATAGGGGTTATTCTTCGGTATCAGTTTTCCATTAGGGTCCGGTGGTGGCCTTCTTTAGCTGTGGTTTCGGTAGCTACGGTTTGCACCTATAAGTATCTTTACGGTGCGTTAAAAAAGTGTAAGGCGTACGTTATCGACCTTCTTGACAGGAGTTGCATTAAAAGCGTTTAGAAGTTCCGTTATCGATAATTTTACTATTCAAAAGGCGATGGAAGTTCCTGAGTAACTTTTACGTGACAAGAGTCACCTGAAGCTCCCGTTAAACATTTTTTCAGCCAAATGTGAACTTCGGAGTTCCATCTTTAAGAAAAACGCGACTTTTGGTTGCTTGGGAGTGCTTATCTTATAGATTAAGATGATTTTACGCTCATAAAAGTTTGTTTTCTTGTTTTTTTTTAAAATTATAATATTTTCGTCACTTGAGATCCTTGCTGGATTTTTTTCATATTTCTGTAAAGATGATAAGGAACATTCTTTTTTGCTGAAAAATTAATTCCATAGGAGCAACGATACAGTTCCTCATGAAAATTGAGCTGAGAAAATTCGAACTTTTGTGGAAAAAAGAAGTGCTTAATATGCTCCGGGTGTTCGTTTTGCCCTTATCTCCCCTATTATCAAAGGTGTTAAAATGTACAACTGTCTTAATTGCAATATATTCTCAAGGTTTAAATCGTTTTATTGTTGATTATGACAATTGTTAACTCCAAATTACCAAAACCATAAAATTTTGACAATTTGGCGACTATTTATTATTTATTATTTTATATTATTATTTTTAAAAAATCTTACAATTTAAGCAATTTCAAGTTTTTTTTATCAACTTTGATTTTTTTTTTAATTTTTTGCATTAATGGTGTTTTTGTTTTTTGAAAATTCAAACGTTAGGTATTCAAAATTCTGTCAACTTTGAACTCGAACAGTTGTAAAATTGGAAAGGATTGGAAATTGATGAGATGACGATGCGGCCAAATAAATCTTGGCCTTATCGCAATCTCGAAGGATCCATAAAAGGTTTCGATAGAGATAACAGCAACCGAACAGCAATCTATTGGTGATTCGCGCGTCGTCGTGTCCGATAGAAATGCGGGCAACGTGGAATTCGGTTGTAAATCTGTTGGCCGTCTACACACAAAATGGACATGCACAAGCTGGATTTTTTCCCTCGCTCGCTCGCTAAACATGTTTGGCTTTCGATTATGTTGCAACATGTTGTCTGCTCATATAGTCAAAGTAGGGTAGATAAGCCCAAAGTAGGAATGTTTAAAGTCCAGGTAATCTTATTCAGAACAAATGGAACAACAGTCAAAAATTGAAATTTCTACTCTACTCTACGCTTTGACTAGGATTTGACCAGATTTTAAGAGCATGCTATCGTTTTTTTCCTATCTCGGTTGACCGTTTGTAGTGTTGTTATGCCTTTCGAACACTTGTTGTTATCAGGTTGAAGTGACATCGTGGTGGAAAGTTTTGCCTTGAGGGATATAATCATCAGATTTACGAATAAATGTCAGGGTTGTGAAATGTTAGAATTTGCCTATAAGAGAATAACACTACAAACAGGCTTAACAGAGAGTAGGCCATGCGTTGTTGCCGATAAGAAAAACACTAAGAAATGTAACCTTTTTTCAGTTTATTAAGATGATTAGTTCAAGAACTAGATTATTTAGTTGTTTGGACATTTCTTCCGCTAACTTGCAACTTATGAAGAGTTTGTAACACGTTAAAACCCAAAAAAGTAGGATCATGCAGCGGCTCAGGGACGCAATCGGTTAGAAATGTTGCCGGACAAAGCGCGGGCTCCCACAGATTTATATCACTTTTTACAACGTCATCCTCTCGCGTTGTCATCGGCTTTGGGGACCTATTGTGCCGTCATTGTTGCCAGAATGCATTGGGTGGAACTTTGTGAGGATGTGTTTTTGTATGGGAAGATGTGTGGGTCTACTCATATCTCTCGTTTGCTATCTTTCCTATTCCGTGAAACTACACAGCATTAGCCCGGGCATTAGTCTCGTCATCATCATCATCAGCTAGAAGAAGGGCTAGCTAGGCTAGAGTTGCATTCTGTGTGTCTGCCTGTATTGTTCCGGTAAAAAACTGTCAAATGCAGCCAGCGAGCGCCCGGTTGTATGCATTCGTTCATTCACCGATCGGAGCTGCCTGCTTGCTGATGCGTGAAGCTGACTTGACTTCGTCGGAGAAGCTGACAAAATAGTCTGTCCCCCGGGGCTAGGTTCCCGGATACCCGCCGGACCATTGGGGATGCATAAATTTACTACCAACAATCAAACAAAGACCGATAAATCGGCACGAATTGTGCTCTCCCGGTAAACAAATAGTTCGGAAGGACCACGTGTTATTTGGTGTATTTTTTAAAGTTTCGTACCAACTGTTTCAACAGCTTTGTTACCTGCACAGCAAATTTTAAATTGTTGGAAACCAACAAAATATTGCTGGTTTATGTTCCGCTGATTTTCCAGCAAAATTTTCAGCAATTTGAATTGCTGAAAACGTTCAGCACACTCAATTTTTGGAAAAACACCTATCTCAATTGCTTGAAACCTGCTGGAGATTTTTTTAATTATCTGACAATTTGCGCCGAGGGTCTTCAGATCTTCTTCAAAATTGAAAATTTGGTTCATTTTTACGACTTAAAAATTCATGTATTTTTTCAGAATTCTAAATTTTTTTTGTTTTAGTTAGCCTCGGTTAGATTTTTATGTAAACAAAACATATCGATATTTCAGAGCCACATAACTCTGATATTTTTCAACGGAAATTATAAAATAGCACTTCAAAATGCATTGAAATTTTATCAGCTTTTCAAATAAAATACTTAAATAAAAATAAATATTGACCTTGAACAGTTATTATTCAATCATAAATGATTACCCAATTTATTCTATGCATTAAAGAATTTCTAATAACTCGCGATTCTCTTTACCACAAACAAATTTTAGAGAAATTTGAATTTAAAGAACGGATAAACAGCGGCTTACCATTGTTAAAAGCAGCTCCGAAGACAACGACCAGATGTAAAACAAATTAAAATTTAACACTCCCGATTTTGTTTCACAATTTCCGCATAAATCAACCCGTTTCAGACCACTTCAAGTGCGAACAACTTAGAAAAAGTGGAAGACCTTCCATTCTACTCATACAACATCAAGCAAAATTTTGACGTTTATGTTGTCTGAAATCTATTTCACAGTCTACTCGGCGTTTTTTCACCGAAAAGTGACAGCCTGTCTAAACGAGCTTCTGTAATTCAAGAATCCCCTAACGAGGTTCGGTTGAAAATAGATGTTAATATCATGCATTATCGATTTTTTTTTCTGAAATTATAGAACTGGTTCAGCGATTTTCGTTTACTGTTTGTTCAAAAATTAAGATTTTTTCCATTGATCCTTGTTTTTCTAGTTTCAAGTTGTAGATGGCAGCACTATCGTGCTGTTAAACCAAAATAAGTCTCAATATTGATTTTTCGGGTTTATTTAGATTCGTTTTCATCACCCAGACAACCATTTGGTGGGTATTTCGAATTAGCAATACGATTATACGTGTAAACATCTAATATATAAAGATGAGTTGGACTATATATGTTTGTATGCACCTTATACAAATCCACACCGCTTAACCGATCAGCCTGAAATTTGGTACAGTTATGTATTTGGACCATGGTAAGGTTTTAGTAATAGTTTTGAGCCCCTCCCATCTAAGAAAAGGGACCCTCCCATACAACTTTCGTTTTTTCTCCCACAAACCAAAAGTCATGGCACCATTTTGTCGGCCGGTTTTCGTTTCCTTTGGCGGGGTTGTTTTCACCACCCCCATGGGCTGGGCGTTAGAAACGACCATCCAGAGTTTACGTGTACTGGATAGCAAATCAAAGCTTGCTGAGCATTGAAAATTTGAATGGGAAAATTTTGGCGGGTGTTTTTTGTATCTTCTACTGCTGAAAGCACTTGGATATATTTGGATGAAATAATGAGTCTACATTTTGCATTGAAAAATACAACAAGCCTGTTAGAAATATATTTACTTGAATTATAGTGGTTTTCAAAGTGCTCTCTACCGCCGCCAAGGGGATTTGAGAGACTACAAGAATGTACAGTGAACTGATCAGTGAACGCTGAATTGTCTTCTTTATCTGAATAACTTTTAGGAATCAATGCTGAAAAACGAATGAACAATTTTTTAATAAATTCTAGCATCTAAGAATCAACATATTTTTGGAATCCCTCACGAAGAAAGAAAAAATAATAAGATTCTGATCTATAAGTTGAATTTCAACGCGTTGATAGCCGTCGGGGAATTTAAACGGGGAATTAGAAAATAGATGAGATATAGAAATATCTTGACGAAAATAGATAAGATAATAAATATAACAAATCTGAGATTTTTAGAATTATACAATTCAATTAAATTGGTCACTTTTGAATCATTTTTGGTCATCAATGTGTTCAATTCTATCATCCAATTTTGAAAAAACTTATGGTACAACCGTTTAGTACTGCGAATTCAAACACATGATATCTAAGAATTTTAACAGTGATCACCCTTCACCCAAATTAATGGGTTGTTTGTGCCCAAGAATAGAAACATTGATATTTAATTTAAATAAAACCTTTCTCTTAACATTGTAATGATAATTTCAGGTTTAGAGATGATTTGTTTTTGATAACTTCAAAAAACTGTTTGTGGAACTTTCAGCATTTAAGGAACAGTACTCATAAACTCAGATTCTGAAGTCTTTTTAGAAATTTCTAAGCACAGAAACTTGAATATACCATTGTCCATGGAGATCGTCTATTTTGAAAAGGGGGATGAACTCCAAAAGAAATTTTTATTAGATGAGTGAAAGGAAAGATATAAAACAAATAATAATTTGAAGATAAAAAATAAGGCCAAATCCATTCAAGCTTCCTTGAAAATTTTGGGTGAAAAAAAATGTTTTTTTCGTGATAGGATGAATAAGCATTCAAGGGAAATTCTTTTGAATGTATTTAAATGAAAACCTCACACCTATAAGTTTTTCTTAAATATGAAAACGATAAACACAGTGAATAATCTCATATAAAACTTTAAAAAGTCTAACAAACTTTACATGGCTAAACATGCGCCATTTTTTTTTAATTATGATGAATATAAAGCTCCCAAAATTTTGAAAAGTCAAACGACTCATTTTGATTTATATTTTATGCGAACCCGAGCAAGGCCGGGTAAAATCAGCTAGTATTGTATATAATGCAGCAAAACCAGTATATACGTATGGGAGAGTGGGGAATCATGGGCCACTTTTTTTAGTTGTTCTATAACTTTTTCATTATAAAAAATAAAATGAAAATAAAAAATGGTATGGTTTTTTACATTTTCAAGGTATCATTAGGTATTTTTTTTAAATTTTAAATAAGTTATTTTCCCCAAGTTCTGACTGTTTGAAGAAAAGCAATATTTTTTGGATTTTAAAAAATGGTGGGGAATCGTGGGCCACTAAATCTAAATTGACCAAATAACATGCAAAGTTTATGAGTTGACCCAAAACTATGATTTCCTAATTCATTTCGTTATTTTGAAGCAATTTCAGATGATGAAATAAAAAAGAGAGCTGTGTATGATCGCATAGATTCCAAAACCTGGCTCGCGAACGTTTTGGCAAAATTTCTTATATAGGATGGACAAAATATTTTTCATAACTCTTCATTTGGCATAAGAAAACTTTACAGATAGATAAAACGTATTTTAAGTTCTGAATGTGTATAAAAACATAAAAATATAGGTGATTCAAGATATGTGGCCCACGATTCCCCACAAGCTATGATTTGCAAATTGGTTGCGTTTGTGTGACTTATTGATGTTTCATCAAAAAATCCTTTTCCACGTGAAAGATCATGACAAAACTAAGATCATAAGCGTATAAGCAAATATATTAAAATAAATATACCTCACTCTCAGCCTTCTCCATACATCTCATCAAGGACACGCATGTCAGCACCACCTACTGACGAAAGTTCTTACTAAAGCCACTGATCGTACCGCCATCACCACCTCTAGCAGCAACAGCGACACCTACAAGTCAAAAATCTGCCAAAAGTAGTTCAGATCGTCGATGTTTATACATGGTAGTTAGAACTTTCTCCATAGGATGGCGTGCTTGATGTGTCGCCTTGGTTTTTGAAGAGTGAGGTATATTGATTTTACTATATTTGGTATAAGCATATTTTTGTTATGCACTTTAGGTTCCCCATCGATGAAATTAGCGGGTGTTTTTTTAATTATGTAAATAAATTTTTCTAACTTTTTTTAGATTGATAAATAAAAGAAGCATATGATGCGTATTTCAGTCAACAACATATAGGAATATATGCTCACGCAAAGCGACGACGATGACAGTTGGTTTGAGATTTTTATCTCAACACACATCTGAGATATTAAAAGTGGCCCACGTTTCCCCATGGCCCATGATACCCCACTCTCCCCTATCATTTTGGAGGCCATATTGGTCATTAGGACACATGTTTTTGATTTGAATTGTATTGAATTACGATCTCATTTGCCGTCAGTTGAATAAAAATAAGATTATTTGAAAGAAATGCGTTTTTTGCTGGCAAATTCAAGTTTATATCGTACAATTTATTATTTGCCTGATTGCTGAATTTTTTAAACGTTCAAGAAGTTATTGTGGTACCTGGACTTGATCCCCTGACGATACGATTTGCATCTCATGATGGTCCCTCGACGCTATCTGGAATATATAAATTCAAGGGGATTTGCAAAAGCAAATCGTATATTTCTATAACTAAAATCTTTTAAATCGTAGAACACGTCATCGATGATCTAAAAATAGATCAACATTTTGAAGCCTCCTTAAATACGATTCCAATCATCGATATCTCCTTATCATAAACGATTTTATTGAACTTATTTGTATTCTTTTACGGTTGCCAGCAAATACGTTTTACGAAAATCAGATATGCGAATTAATTTGCATAGGTATATGATTGCATGCACATTATTACGAATCAATGCAGTTATATACGGATTGTATAGCATATATCTCGAAGTGGCAAGCAGAGTTGCGAGCTACGTTGATGTTGAGCGATATTAGTTAATGAGGGCTTATTAATTGCAGTCAATGCTTTGCGCAGGCAGCTCTCAACACACTGATGCTTTCCACCATTCCCCATACTCATTATGCTCAGATTTCTGAGCGTCCTCAAAATGGGCGGGCATCGCTCGGAAGATTTAGATGTAAGTCAGAGTTCAGAATTCCTACAAGGGAGTTCAAAGCAGCGTGGGTTATATGGAATTCGGTAGACCAGTTTCGAATTTTATCAACTAGTCTTGTGCTGTCAGCTAAAACAATAAGACTGTAATTTTTAGCATATCTATAGGTGTATAACAATAGTATCCCTATTGGAAATTTCCTGTGAATTTTTATTTTCTTCGACAGGTACGATATTGGATACAGCATCGGCCTGGATTTCGGGTAGAAATGTTTGGCCACCGCGCTCAATGTGAACACTCTTTGAAGAACTCTTATTACCATCAAATACCTTAGTACTTTTGTATCGCTGAAATAATCGACTGTATTTATGAGTGGTTCAGGAAGATCTCGTAAAATCCTTTTAAAACAGGGGTGAGCAACCTTTTGAACCAACGGGCCAATTCAAGATTCCAATCTTGTCGGCGGGACGCACTAAAAAATGTTTCTTTTAATAATTAGCACAGATTCCCGCCATTTTTTATAACTACAAATTTGTGACCAAAACCAATCTCAAAAAGGGAGGTAAAACGAATTTACATGTTTAAAAACAGAAATTTATTACAATTATTTAAATTTATTTAAACACCCGATATTGAAAAGTACATCATTAAATCTTTGTCATTTTTCAATTAGCTAAATTTTTAATAGTACTTCTTGGTGAACATTCGTTCTTAGAACATTCTTGTTAAAACCGGATGATACTTTTCGTCATCACTTTCATTTAAAAATATTCTGGAGCTTATTACAGAGATAACTAAGAGTGTGAAAAATATATATTCGAGTAAATCACCATCTTCTTAGCTTTGAACATTGAATTGCTAATTGACTTTCTGTGATTTTTTTTCCAGAACTAAAACTTGTCTTCAAGGCCTAGCTTTTTTCGTATAAGCGGTAAAAATCCCGTTTTTTTAAATTGCAGTTCTGTATTGGATGATTTCATTGAACTGTTGAGCAATGTTTTCAAAATCACAGGAAAATGTTCAATTTCACATATTTTCAATCAACAACATTGTTGATTGTAGAATTTTTATCCAGATTTTAAAATTTTGAATTCTTATTAAGAAGTCATAAGATAGGATTTCTTAAGATTTATTATGACTTTGGTAATGTTGAATGCGAATTATTTTTAAATGAAACAACTCAATTTATCGATGTTTGTTATAAATTTTCTATCAAATGTCTGAAAAAGCATCACAGATAATTGTCAAACCGCGTTTGGGTCGAATCAAAAAATTTCAGATGTAAATGTACCCAATCTTGGCCCCTAAGGCATGGTTGACTAGATTTCCCATGATTGTAGTCTTCCTGTAATGTGTACCTTCAAAAGTCCTTCGACAAATATGATTGCTAACAAGCCTAAAATGCAGTAAAAATATGTTCTTGCTTGAAAGCGGTTGATAATTTGAGATAAACCTGATCAAACTTTTGATTGAAATGCTCCTTATTGTAGCCGCCGCGCCGTATTTTGGCCCTTTATGAGTTCCTTAAATTGGCCGTCTCTAGGAAAAACTTGCCTCACTAATACAACAACAGCCCCCACGAATTCATTGAAAATATCCTGGAAGGAAGCATATCAATGTTCTGTATTGTTTTCAAAAAGTCGGAAGTACGAAATGTCAATAAATTTTTTTAACTGATATTTCCATGTAGAATTATAATCTTACGTGAAAACGCTTTACTTGTTTATTTTAGTTTTTGTGTGTTTATAGTTTCTATTATAAGTTCCAACTATTGCATTGATTAACATAAATATGTTCATTTATCCAGCAAACAAATCGTTTGCTAAATCTTAAACATGCAATTATGATAGATCTGTTTCCTTTGAAGTCAACAGGTTAACATAAGATGGTAAATGTTCATCTTTTTTTTTATTCCACTCCCATAAAAGGAGGACTGACATTTTAAAAATCATTATTATCGAGGCAAGAAGCAAACTAAAGCTTAAACTTAAGTCAGCGAACGATTCTTTGAATCATACATATTCGAAATGTTGCCATTAGGAATGTCTAGCAATCGTTTGCGTACACCGGGATAGCAAAACAAGACAAACTTTCGCTCACTCCAGCCAGCCTGATAGGAACAGATTGCATCTCACTCATTCGTTTGGAAACTATAGGCAATGGAAGCGAACAGCAAATTCAAAAGCTAGGTGAAATTCAAGCTGCATCCCACTCGCACTCATGCAAAATCATCACCCAAACTCGGCAGAGCTTCTTTCGCATATTCCTTTCCTACACTGAACCCAAATTCACTCTTAAAATACACATGATTTTTCACTTAAAAGCAAGGATCCAGTGATTTTCTTCCATTCAAGTGCGACATATACATTTCACTTGGCAGTCACTTAAATTTCAAGTGAATTCATCCACATTCACTTCAGTCGTCACTTGAATTTGAAGTGAGAAAAAATATTCACTACCCCATCACTTGAATTTCAAGTGAATGTCGGGTTGTAATTGTGTTTATTTTCAGAGTTCAAAATGGCAAATTCTAAAGAGCAGCGTTTAAAGCTTATGCTGGATTTGGATTTTCCCAACTCTTTACTAGGCGATTTTGGCGATTTTTTGTGTTAAACGTGATGTAAGAAAAAGTTATTTAAAGGTGTTATTATGTTTCAGCTTGTGGATTGAACTGGACAGATTTTCTGGTTTGCTGCAGGGAGGATTTAGAAGTCGAACTATCCGCAGTAACCGTTCTACCTTGGGATCATGATGGAATTTTCCAATCAATAAATTTATGGTGAAAGCGTAATGTAAGTATATGAAATCGAAGTGGTTTTCTATAAATGTTCTTTTATTTAAAAACGCGAGGGATAATTAATTAGAAACTTACTTAGAATTTCAGATAAATTTCACTCGAACGTCATAGTGTAATTCACTTGACCGGTCACTTAAATGAATTCACTTGACCCATCACTTAAAATTCAAATGAAATTACGTATGGCGAGAATTCACTACAGATGTCACTTGTTTTTTAAGTGAAAATTATTTTGGGTGTACAGAGAACAAACGTCATCACCTCCTGCTGATGCACAGTGATCTATAATAAAAAATAAACTTGGTCAAAATATTATTTTTGATTTCACATGAAATTGCAAACAATAAAAATTGAAGTTCGTTACAACGTAGTGTTTCAACATTGCAGTGCAATTATTTTTTCAAATAAACATAATATTTAGAGTGTCATAATTTGAGCTTCATAACAATTCCCTTCAAAGCGACACATACGCAGCAAATGTTCATCTTCAATACAAATGAAATTAAATAAAAATACGTTGAACCTCATTTCCAAATGTGGAATTTTTTGGGTATGGATATAGTAACTTCAACATTGAGATCCAAGATATCAATTCGGATTCGGATCCGATAAATTAATTTATTGAGAGGTAAATTTTATTGAGTAGAAAAGTTCTCGAAATTTACCATAAAAGAGCAGCTCAAACCGTAGCATTATAATTCCAACTAAAATGCCAAATACGCTTGAGTCGGCTTGAGAGATGAATAAATTGATTACAGTCCAAAATACATTCATCATATTTTTAATTTATTTCAATCATTCATTTTACTTAAGACCGGCTTTTCAATTTCCAGACCACTGTGCACCGTCGGCCGACGAACGGCCGCCGGCTGCCGACTGCAGCCTGATGTCGTTTTCACACATACATGCATACTTCTATCTGTGGAATTGCATGCCAAGATTAGGCGAAAAATATGTTTATATTTTCTTAAATTTTAGATAGAAGATGTACGTTGTTTGGAGTAAGTTATAATTTTATATTTTTTGCCATGTTTTGCTGCAACCAACGGTAATTTTTAGTGATTTTTCCATTAGGAAGTGTGTTTTTAAAATCAATCTGAAGATGGGAGATGCACTAGCAAGGTAGGTTCATTTGAGATTTTTTCCGAAGATCATAATTTTATTTGCAGTTTGTCATGCGAAAAAAAATTATTACGCAGTAATTTGGATTCAATTGTGGACAAATGCTATGCAGAATGTTGCCATATACGGTTTCCTTTAATGTTCAATTTGGTTATCATTTTTAGGCGTATGTTTGACATGAAAATCACCAAAATGCATTTTGGCATGCCAAGATTAGGAGCATGCCAAGTTAAGGCTCACTTACCATCTATTGTTTTTATCAAGAACAAATAATTTTAGTCGGTAACTTTGATGCCGACTGACTCATTTTGATGAAAAAAAAAATTCTGTAATTATGTAAATTATGTACCCAGGCTTTATTACCTATAAAACTTTCGTTATTTTCGTCAATATTCAGAAATAATTTTTTTTCACAAGGCTTATGTTCAATTTTTTGCCAGAATTTAAATGCTTACAAAACAAGCATTTTTGCCAAATGAGAAAGAATAATTTTGAAAAAATATCAGCTACCCGATCAGGAGAGCATATCAAAATAATAACTCAAACGTATCTCACCCAGATATTTACATCTGATTCAGATATTATTAAGTACTCTAAATTTTCGATTTTAAGTTTCTCCAATCTGAATTATATCTTATTCTGATTGACAGACTTGAAAGGGGTTGTGCTCATTTTCAATGATAAAGTTTTTTTTCGGATTGTCCTTAAATAAAATGATTATATCTTATTTTGATATACGAACTACTTTTTATGAAACACGGACATCGAAGTCAACGGCTCAAACCGTACTTTAATGAGTTTCGCTCAGCAGATTCATAAAATTGAATCAAATCTTTGGAGTACCAAAAATGGAGCATGATGTTAGTTAATAGTGTGGGTTATTAACATTCCACTAGAAATTTTTCTCGAAGCATTCATATCTTGATAAGTTATAATTTTGATAGAATTTGTTCTGCCTAATATCAAACTATGCTATCTGAATCAGATATAATCTTGATAGGAGCATATCAAAAACTGATATAATTTAGTTATGATCGTATAGATTTTTTGATATAATTTGAGATATTTTAACATCCTACGAGTACCGAGTTATAACTCATTTAGATAGAAAAAAAATTAGTATCAAAATATCTCATTTTGATATAATTTTGTTTTTCCCTCCTGATCGGGTAAGCAAATTTTTAATCATACAACTTTATTTTTTGCTTGAAACAAAAATAATGACTTCCCTAATAAGATTGCTTATCAAATATGCAGATAAGTGCATATTTGATCAAGTCATATAAATCTTCCTAAAAATCCATTGTAGAAGAAAGTTAAGGTATGAAAACTTGAAAAAGCTTCGCGGGCCGCACAAAAGGGTCTCGCGGGCCACATGCGCTTTGCTCATCCCTGCTTTAAAACCTAATGGAATACAAGAAATCGCCTAAAACTGCAGTTATCTGTTCAAGTAGTTTGTAGATGCGTTATTATATAATTGATCATAATAAATTTTAAGAAATAATTTGAATTTTGTAGGAATACATAAGTGGTTCTATTCTTATTTCGCATCTTTTTTTTTTTTTTTTCAGATTTTTAGTCCATAACGCCAATTGTTTTTTTTTTAAATACTTATGTTTGCTTTATCCGTTGAACAATTTGGAACAAATTATAGAAAAACATTTAAACCACTCGTATTTTAACAACCCATACAACCAGAAGTCATATTTTATTTTACAGATTATATCGTATAGAATGTTATTAAAACTCATTTTCGTATATCTACACCTACAATGTGCGGCCCATGCATATTCTTTATCGTATTTAAATACATTGCACGATTTTATTACGACAATACAATTCAAATCAAGAATATGTGTGCTAATGTACCTATATGGCCTCCAAAATGATACTTATATACTGGTTTTGCTGCATTATTTACTATATGTTTAAACGTATAATATTTGCACGTATATTTGTGTTGCAAATTCGAAACACCCACCAAATGGTTGTCTGGGAAACAAAAAACATAGTGATACGTGGTGGTACTGTTCATGTTTCGCTCAATGTACAATAAAGCTTATGTTACTTCAAATGGGCTCGACACTAAATTTCGAGAGCAGTGTTTTATTTACGCAGCTTCAAAGCTAAAAAATACATATTCGATTTTAGGTTTAGGGACATGTTTTAGGTTTAAGCACAGGTTAAAGTTCGATCACACTTACATTTTAGTGCGAGAAAGTTGGCTACGCTAAGTTAAGCTACTCGTCTTTTGATCCCGAATCTATCCGGTCCGGATGATGATATCACTAAATGTGAAATGAAGCTATTTAATTTCGACTCGTTTATTAAAAACATCTAGCACTTACGGTTAACGAAGCTCAATTAAAATATCAGGCAAATCATCAATTGCCTATACAAATCGAGTGGTATCGGAATAGTGCGATCACTGTATAAACAAACAGTGTGAATTGTTAATCCATCCTAACACATTATAAAAAGACAACTTACGGTTGGATGAATAGAAAACTGTTGAACTTCCTCAAGTGGCCTCTAGTGATACCGTTCCTACTGGAGAATCACGAAAATTCCTCAAAATTCACTGCAACTAACTATCACTCCTTACTTGTAAATACAGACGCTCACAATGCGGGGGAAATCAAAACAAGGTGCTTATACACTATCAGAAAAAGGCAGTCACACACGGTGTTATGTATTGACAATCTGGGATGGGCTATCAGTGGCGCCGACAGCTTAGTTCCTTTAGAAATGGGACACTGTCTTTTGCTAATAGCTCGTTTACTAGTAATCGGATATTCGAAATTTTAACACCATTTGTTGCCTCTAAGAAGTACTATCCGACCTATTTTTTTTTAATTTAAAATTTATGCGTTTTTGAGATATTTAAGATGCAAGATAAAAAGAAAAAAAACATTTTCCTTTAAAATCCATCATTATCAAATAGATAGCTGAAAACCGTTGACAATAAAAAATAATGTGAAAAACAAATAAATTGGAATACATTTCACGAAAGCTTGTATGCAACAAAGTTGCATACAATATCATTGCATAAAACCTAAAAAACAAGTAATTTTTTATCGAAAAATTCTATATAAAACCAAGAATACAAAAGGTGAAGTAACTTCTATCTTCCAAAATTTGTTATTTTCGTCTTGTAATCTTTTGGATTCTTGATTTTTTTTCGAAATTTACATTAAATACTTCAAACTTTATTTATTTCCCCCTTCGGATTTTTGGAAATTTCGGAGGGGGGGGGGGGGTGTTGGATGACAAAAGAAGAAATTGGTATTTGTTCCAGCTTTACTGGTGGCATAAAACTGAGATACACGCACTAAAATATTAGGTTTTCAAAGCAGCTTTTGGTTGCACAAAGGCCTGCTTTTCCTACCGAAAAATCAGTGTTATGAAAAACCTACAGTTCTGTTTCTCCAGGCATCTGTTTCTTCAAGTTCAAGTTCTGAAGGTTAATAAGAGGTATTGCAAAAAGTTGTGTATGCATTTCTTTGCAATTTCTATTTGTTTATCTCTCGTCGTAATTATCCAACTCGGCAAGCCTCGTTGTACAAATGTACGTTGCATTTTGTTTTACTTTTTGTGACTTATTGCATAAATAACTATATATTTTCGATTGAGTTCAAAGATGATTAGAATTGTCCAACATCTATATCGTTCAACGGATGTTTTGACCCTTGGCATGTAACATATCAGCAAACAGTATAGGTTGGTAATCGAAAAACAATTGAAGGATAAAATTTCGGAAAGCCCCAAAAATCAACATGCCATGACCGCTCACCGTACATTTGCTGAGAAAGGTCTGCCCATGCCTACTTCGATCTCGTTGTTGGTCGTCGTCGTCTGTGAATTGGAATTTTGACCCATCATCATAGCCTATCCAGTAGCCGGCCTACTGCTATAAATCCAGCTTAACTTCACTTAAAATTCTATTGTTTAAAGATCCTCAGTATTCCTTTTTAGAACCAGAACCGGAAGTGGTGAGGGATTTTGCTGGGGGAAAACCTGCTCGACATAATTAAAGTATGAGACGGCGGCGAGTTGGTCTGAATTTGGCAAAGGCTGCATCAAAACACATCGGTGGAGAGCTTGCAGTTTCTCCATTCAACGTTCGATAAACATTGGCATTCTCTTCGTTAGTTTGGCCGGGCAGTCGGCTGCTGTTGGTTGGAACAAATGCAGCATAGGCACAAGGCATGGATGCACACCCGGTTATAAAGTTCAGCAACCAGAGACGCCCGGCTGATTTTCGAATGGTGCCCTCTACTACAGCATTGATCATTTTTGTCGAAAATTCCCTACCTAGTCTAGTTGAGTTCAATTCACTGCAGCTTGCGCCAAAGCATAACAAATAACCCTAGCGAAAAATGGCGATATCGTCCTGTGTCCTGCCTTATTAGAGCTTGTCGAAAGGACTAAAATTTGGTTAGCAGTACTTACTTTCAGAAACTGTCAAGTTTTGTCGTTTAAATAAAAAAAACAAATAAAATATTTGGGGAAGCCTCAAGTGGACTAAGATCACCGCCCGTGGGAACGCCATGAACGGGATGAAAATTTCAAAGAAGGTTCAAAAGTTTTAAAAGGTTTTCAACACGTTCCGACTAAGAGTATCGATATTTGAGCCGCAGCCCAAATGCCGGTGAATAGTGATGTATTTACCGGAAGTTACCAACCAGAAGCAACACAAAACCGAGAAAGTCAATTCTGGATGATGTGACACATACATGGCCGCTTGCCTACATACAAAATTGAGCCCTAGCTTCGTGTGCCTGCCTGCCTGGTGGGCTGACATGAATTAAGAGCCTCCAGTACTCCGTAACCTAGCATGTAGCATCGGCAGCATCCTCTTCTTTCGATTCGCATTTGAGGATGTGACATTTCTGTTGCCTATACCCGGGCGCTAGCTGGCTGTTTCTCTAATTAATATTCATGAGCTGCCAGCAAATAATATCGGCTTTTGTTGATCGAAACGATGTGCTGTGCATTTCAATACCTTGCGACGACGACGACGACGACAGATTAGCGCTGTAAAATGTCAACTAAGTAAAAAGTCGCGGTCGCGATGCGGCGGGCATTTGGCGATGATTGTGATCCCGGGTGCAGGGCTATCGTGTGTTTCCAATTTCGAATGATGAATGAGTGTTACTTTGAATTCAATTTGAAATGAAATGCTCTGAAAGGGCTGATATTTTATTCATACGTCAAAAATAAATAAATTTAATTTTCCCAATGTTGTCATTTTTGTCATTTTTGTCATTTTTGTCATTTTTGTCATTTTTGTCATTTTTGTCATTTTTGTCATTTTTGTCATTTTTGTCATTTTTGTCATTTTTGTCATTTTTTGTCATTTTTGTCATTTTTATATTTTTTCAATTTTGTCATTTTTGTCCCTTCTGTGATTTTTGTGATATTTGTGATGTTTGTAATTTTTGGTGATTTCGTCAATTTTGTCAATTTTATAAATTTTGTCAAATTTGTCAATTTAAGTCAATTTCGTTATTTTGTCAATTTTGTCAATTTTGTCAATTATGTCAATTTTGTCAATTTTGTCAATTTTGTCAATTTTGTCAATTTTGTTAATTTTGTCAATTTTATCAATTTTGTCAATTTTGTCAATTTTGTCAATTTTGTCAATTTTGTCAATTTTGTCAATTTGGTCAATTTTGTCAATTTTGTCAATTTTGTCAATTTTGTCAATTTTGTCAATTTTGTCAATTTTGTCAATTTTGTCAATTTTGTAAATGTTGTCAATTTTGTCACTTTTGTCAATTTTGTCAATTTTGTCAATATTGTCAATTTTGTCAATTTTGTCAAATTTTTTAATTTTGTCAATTTTGTCATTTTTTTTCAATTTTGTCAATTTTGTCAATTTTGTCAATTTTGTCAATTTTGTCAATTTTGCCAATTTTGTCAATTTTGTCAATTTTGTCAATTTTGTCAATTTTGTCAATTTTGTCAATTTTGTCAATTTTGTCAATTTTGTCAATTTTGTCAATTTTGTCAATTTTGTCAATTTTGTCAATTTTTTCAATTTTGTCAATTTTGTCAATTTTGTCAATTTTGTCAATTTTGTCAATTTTGTCAATTTTGTCAATTTTGTCAATTTTGTCAATTTTGTCAATTTTGTCAATTTTGTCAATTTTGTCAATTTGGTCAATTTTGTCAATTTTGTCAATTTTGTCAATTTTGTCAATTTTGTCAATTTTGTCAATTTTGTCAATTTTGTCAATTTTGTCAATTTTGTCAATTTTGTCAATTTTGTCAATATTGTCAATATTGTCAATTTTGTCAATTTTGTCAAATTTTTTAATTTTGTCAATTTTGTCAATTTTTTTCAATTTTGTCAATTTTGTCAATTTTGTCAATTTTGTCAATTTTGTCAATTTTGTCAATTTTGTCAATTTTGTCAATTTTGTCAATTTTGTCAATTTTGTCAATTTTGTCAATTTTGTCAATTTTGTCAATTTTGTCAATTTTGTCAATTTTGTCAATTTTGTCAATTTTGTCAATTTTGTCAATTTTGTCAATTTTGTCAATTTTGTCAATTTTGTCAATTTTGTCAATTTTGTCAATTTTGTCAATTTTGTCAATTTTGTCAATTTTGTCAATTTTGTCAATTTTGTCAATTTGGTCAATTTTTTCAATTTTTTCAATTTTGTCAATTTTGTCAATTTTGTCAATTTTGTCAATTTTGTCAATTTTGTCAATTTTGTCAATTTTGTCAATTTTGTCAATTTTGTCAATTTTGTCAATTTTGTCAATTTTGTCAATTTTGTCAATTTTGTCAATTTTGTCAATTTTGTCAATTTTGTAAATTTTGTGAATTTTGTCAATTTTGTCAATTTTGTCATTTTTGTCATTTTTGTCAATTTTGTCAATGATCTTTATTTAGTCAATTTTGTCAATTTTGCCAATTTTGTTAATTTTGTTAATTTTGACAATTTTGTCAATTTTGACAATTTTGTCAATTTTTTCAATTTTGTCAATTTTGTCAATTTTCTCAATTTCGACAATTTTGTCAATTTTGTCAATTTTGTCAATTTTGTCAATTTTGACAATTTTGAAAATTTTGTCAATTTTGTCAATTTTGTCAATTTTGCTAATTTAGTTAATTCAGTCAATTTTGTCATTTTTGTCATTTTTGTCATTTTTGTCATTTTTGTCATTTTTGTCATTTTTGTCATTTTTGTCATTTTTGTCATTTTTGTCATTTTTGTCACTTTTGTCATTTTTGTCATTTTTGTCATTTTTGTCATTTTTGTCATTTTTGTCATTTTTGTCATTTTTGTCATTTTTGTCATTTTTGTCATTTTTGTCATTTTTGTCATTTTTGTCATTTTTGTCATTTTTGTCATTTTGGTCATTTTTGTCATTTTTGTCATTTTTGTCATTTTTGTCATTTTTGTCATTTTTGTCATTTTTGTCATTTTTGTCATTTTTGTCAATTTTGTCATTTTTGTCATTTTTGTCATTTTTGTCATTTTTGTCATTTTTGTCATTTTTGTCATTTTTGTCATTTTTGTCATTTTTGTCATTTTTGTCATTTTTGTCATTTTTGTCATTTTTGTCATTTTTGTCATTTTTGTCATTTTTGTCATTTTTGCCATTTTGTCATTTTTGTCATTTTTGTCAAATTGGTCAATTTTGTCATTTTTGTCATTTTTGTCATTTTGGTCAAATTTGTCAATTTTGTCAATTTTGTCAATTTTGTCAATTATGTCAATTATGTCAATTTTGTCAATTTTGTCAATTTTGTCAATTTTGTCAATTTTGTCAATTTTGTCAATTTTGTCAATTTTGTCAATTTTGTCAATTTTGTCAATTTTGTCAATTTTGTCAATTTTGTCAATTTGTCAATTTTGTCAATTTTGTCAATTTTGTCAATTTTGTCAATTTTGTCAATTTTGTCAATTTTGTTAATTTTGTCATTTTTGTCATTTTTGTCAATTTTGTCAATTTTGTCAATTTTGTCAATTTTGTCAATTTTGTCAATTTTGTCAATTTGGTCAATTTTGTCAATTTTGTCAATTTTGTCAATTTTGTCAATTTTGTCAATTTTGTCAATTTTGTCAATTTTGTCAATTTTGTCAATTTTGTCAATTTTGTCAATTTTGTCAATTTTGTCAATTTTGTCAATTTTGTCAATTTTGTCAATTTTGTCAATTTTGTCAATTTTGTCAATTTTGTCAATTTTGTCAATTTTGTCAATTTTGTCAATTTTGTGAATTTTGTGAATTTTGTGAATTTTGTCAATTTTGTCAATTTTGTGAATTTTGTGAATTTTGTCAATTTTGTCAATTTTGTCATTTTTGTCAATTTTGTCAATTTTGTCAATGATCTTTATTTAGTCAGTTTTGTCAATTTTGTCAATTTTGTCTATTTTGTCAATTTTGTCAATTTTGTTAATTTTGTCAATTTAGTCAATTTTATCAATTTTGTCAATTTTGTCAATTTAGTCAATTTTGTCAATTTTGTCAATTTTGTCAATTTTGTCAATTTTGTCATTTTTGTCATTTTTGTCATTTTTGTCATTTTTGTCATTTTTGTCATTTTTGTCATTTATGGCATTTTTGTCATTTTTGTCATTTTTGTCATTTTTGCCAATTTTGTCAATTTTGTCAATTTAGTCAATTTTGTCAATTTTGTCAATTTTGTCAATTTTATCAATTTTGTCAATTTTGTCAATTTTGTCAATTTTGTCAATTTTGTCAATTTTGTCAATTTTGTCAATTTTTTCAATTTTGTCAATTTTGTCAATTTTGTCAATTTTGTCAATTTTGTCAATTTTGTCAATTTTGTCAATTTTGTCAATTTTGTGAATTTTGTCAATTTTGTCAATTTTGTCATTTTTGTCAATTTTGTCAATTTTGTCAATTTTGTCAATTATCTTTATTTTGTCAGTTTTGTCAATTTTGTCAATTTTGTCAATTTTGTCGATTTTGTCAATTTTGTCAATTTTGTCAATTTTGTCAATTTTGTCAATTTTGTCAATTTTGTCAATTTGGTCAATTTTGTCAATTTTGTCAATTTTGTCAATTTTGTCAATTTTGTCATTTTTGTCAATTTTGTCAATAATCTTTATTTTGTCAATTTTGTCAATTTTGTCAATTATCTTTATTTTGTCAGTTTTGTCAATTTTGTCAATTTTGTCATTTTTGTCGATTTTGTCAATTTTGTCAATTTTGTCAATTTTGTCAATTTTGTCAATTTTGTCAATTTTGTCAATTTTGTCAATTTTGTCAATTGTTTCAATTTTGTGAATTTTGTGAATTTTGTCAATTTTGTCAATTTTGTCATTTTTGTCAATTTTGTAAATTTTGTCAATTTTGTCACTTTTGTCAATTTTGTCAGTTTTGTCAATTTTGTCAATTTTGTCAATTTTGTCGATTTTGTCAAATTTGTCAATTTTGTCAATTTTGTCATTTTCGTCATTTTTTTTCATTTTTGTCATTTTTGCCAATTGAGCCAATTTTGTCAATTTTGTCAATTTTGTCATTTTTGTCAATTTTGTCATTTTCGTCATTTTTGTCATTTTTGTCATTTTTGTCATTTTTGTCATTTTTGTCATTTTTGTCATTTTTGTCATTTTTGTCATTTTTGTCATTTTTGTCATTTTTGTCATTTTTGTCATTTTTGTCATTTTTGTCATTTTTGTCATTTTTGTCATTTTTGTCATTTTTGTCATTTTTGTCATTTTTGTCATTTTTGTCATTTTTGTCATTTTTGTCATTTTTGTCATTTTTGTCATTTTTGTCATTTTTGTCATTTTTGTCATTTATGGCATTTTTGTCATTTTTGTCATTTTTGCCAATTTTGTCAATTTTGTCAATTTTGTCAATTTTGTCAATTTTGTCAATTTTGTCAATTTTGTCAATTTTGTCAATTTTGTCAATTTTGTCAATTTTGTCAATTTTGTCAATTTTGTCAATTTTGTCAATTTTGTCAATTTTGTCAATTTTGTCAATTTTGTCAATTTTGTCAATTTTGTCAATTTTGTCAATTTTGTCAATTTTGTCAATTATCTTTATTTTGTCAGTTTTGTCAATTTTGTCAATTTTGTCGATTTTGTCAATTTTGTCAATTTTGTCAATTTTGTCAATTTTGTCAATTTTGTCAATTTTGTCAATTTTGTCAATTTTGTTAATTTTGTCAATTTGGTCAATTTTGTCAATTTTGTCAATTTTGTCAATTTTGTCAATTTTGTCAATTTTGTCAATTTTGTGAATTTTGTGAATTTTGTCAATTTTGTCAATTTTGTCATTTTTGTCAATTTTGTCAATTTTGTCAATTTTGTCAATTTTGTCAATTTTGTCAATTTTGTCAATTTTGTCATTTTCGTCATTGTTTTTCATTTTTATCATTTTTGCCAATTGAGCCAATTTTGTCAATTTTGTGAATTTTGTGAATTTTGTCAATTTTGTCATTTTTGTCATTTTTGTCAATTTTGTCAATTTTGTCAATTATGTCAATTATCTATATTTTGTCAATTTTGTCAATTTTGTCAATTAACTTTATTTTGTCAGTTTTGTCAATTTTGTCAATTTTGTCAATTTTGTCGATTTTGTCAATTTTGTCAATTTTGTTAATTTTGTCAATTTTGTCAATTTTGTCAATTTTGTCAATTTTGTCAATTTTGTCAATTTTGTCAATTTTGTCAATTGTGTCAATTTTGTGAATTTTGTGAATTTTGTGAATTTTGTCAATTTTGTCAATTTTGTCAATTTTGTAAATTTTGTCAATTTTGTCAATTTTGTCAGTTTTGTCAATTTTGTCAATTTTGTCAATTTTGTCGATTTTGTCAAATTTGTCAATTTTGTCAATTTTGTCAATTTTGTCATTTTTGTCATTTTCGTCATTTTTTTTCATTTTTGTCATTTTTGCCAATTGAGCCAATTTTGTCAATTTTGTCAATTTTGTCAATTTTGTCAATTTTGTCATTTTTGTCATTTTCGTCATTTTCGTCATTTTTGTCATTTTTGTCATTTTTGTCATTTTTGTCATTTTTGTCATTTTTGTCATTTTTGTCATTTTTGTCAGTTTTGTCATTTTTGACATTTTTGTCATTTTTGTCATTTTTGTCATTTTTGTCATTTTTGTCATTTTTGTCATTTTTGTCATTTATGGCATTTTTGTCATTTTTGTCATTTTTGTCATTTTTGCCAATTTTGTCAATTTTGTCAATTTTGTCAATTTTGTCAATTTTGTCAATTTTGTCAATTTTGTCAATTTTGTCAATTTTGTCAATTTTGTCAATTTTGTCAATTTTGTCAATTTTGTTCATTTTGTCAATTTTGTCAATTTTGTCAATTTTGTCAATTTTGTCAATTTTGTCAATTTTGTCAATTTTGTCAATTTTGTCAATTTTGTCAATTTTGTCAATTTTGTCAATTTTGTCAATTATCTTTATTTTGTCAGTTTTGTCAATTTTGTCAATTTTGTCGATTTTGTCAATTTTGTCAATTTTGTCAATTTTGTCAATTTTGTCAGTTCGGTCAATTTTGTCAATTTTGTCAATTTTGTCAATTTTGTCAATTTTGTCAATTTTGTGAATTTTGTCAATTTTGTCAATTTTGTCAATTTTGTCGATTTTGTCAAATTTGTCAATTTTGTCAATTTTGTCATTTTTGTCATTTTCGTCATTTTTTTTCATTTTTGTCATTTTTGCCAATTGAGCCAATTTTGTCAATTTTGTCAATTTTGTCATTTTTGTCAATTTTGTCATTTTCGTCATTTTTGTCATTTTTGTCATTTTTGTCATTTTTGTCATTTTTGTCATTTTTGTCATTTTTGTCATTTTTGTCATTTTTGTCATTTTTGTCATTTTTGTCATTTTTGTCATTTATGGCATTTTTGTCATTTTTGTCATTTTTGTCATTTTTGCCAATTTTGTCAATTTTGTCAATTTTGCCAATTTTGTCAATTTTGTCAATTTTGTCAATTTTGTCAATTTTGTCAATTTTGTCAATTTTGTCAATTATCTTTATTTTAACAGTTTTGTCAATTTTGTCAATTTTGTCGATTTTGTCAATTTTGTCAATTTTGTCAATTTTGTCAATTTTGTCAATTTTGTCAATTTTGTCAATTTTGTCAATTTTGTCAATTTTGTTAATTTTGTCAATTTGGTCAATTTTGTCAATTTTGTCAATTTTGTCAATTTTGTCAATTTTGTCAATTTTGTCAATTTTGTCAATTTTGTGAATTTTGTGAATTTTGTGAATTTTGTGAATTTTGTGAATTTTTTCAATTTTGTCAATTTTGTCATTTTTGTCAATTTTGTCAATTTTGTCAATTTTGTCAATTATCTTTATTTTGTCAATTTTGTCAATTTTGTCAATTTTGTCATTTTTGTCATTTTTGTCATTTTTGTCATTTATGGCATTTTTGTCATTTTTGTCATTTTTGTCATTTTTGCCAATTTTGTCAATTTTGTCAATTTTGTCAATTTTGTCAATTTTGTCAATTTTGTCAATTTTGTCAATTTTGTCAATTTTGTCAATTTTGTCAATTTTGTCAATTTTGTCAATTTTGTCAATTTTGTCAATTTTGTCAATTTTGTCAATTTTGTCAATTTTGTCAATTTTGTCAATTTTGTCAATTTTGTCAATTATCTTTATTTTGTCAGTTTTGTCAATTTTGTCGATTTTGTCAATTTTGTCAATTTTGTCAATTTTGTCAATTTTGTCAATTTTGTCAATTTTGTCGATTTTGTTAATTTTGTCAATTTGGTCAATTTTGTCAATTTTGTCAATTTTGTCAATTTTGTGAATTTTGTCAATTTTGTGAATTTTGTGAACTTTGTCAATTTTGTCAATTTTGTCATTTTTGTCAATTTTGTCAATTTTGTCAATTTTGTCAATTATCTTTATTTTGTCAATTTTGTCAATTTTGTCAATTTTGTCAATTTTGTCAATTTTGTCAATTTTGTCAATTTTGTTAATTTTGTCAATTTTGTTAATTTTGTCAATTTTGTCAATTTTGTCAATTTTGTCAATTTTGTCAATTTTGTCAATTTTGTCAATTTTGTCAATTTTGTCAATTTTGTCAATTTTGTCAATTTTGTCAATTTTGTCAATTTTGTCAATTTTGTCAATTTTGTCAATTTTGTCAATTTTGTCAATTTTGTCAATTTTGTCAATTTTGTCAATTTTGTCAATTTTGTCAATTTTGTCAATTTTGTCAATTTTGTCATTTTTGTCAATTTTGTCAATTTTGTCAATTTTGTCAATTTTGTCAATTTTGTCAATTTTGTCAATTTTGTCAATTTTGTGAATTTTGTCAATTTTGTCAATTTTGTCAATTTTGTCAATTTTGTCAATTTTGTCAATTTTGTCAATTTTGTCAATTTTGTCAATTATCTTTATTTTGTCAGTTTTGTCAATTTTGTCAATTTTGTCAATTTTGTCAATTTTGTCAATTTTGTCGATTTTGTCAAATTTGTCAATTTTGTCAATTTTGTCATTTTTGTCAATTTTGTCAATTATCTTTATTTTGTCAGTTTTGTCAATTTTGTCAATTTTGTCAATTTTGTCAATTTTGTCAATTTTGTCGATTTTGTCAAATTTGTCAATTTTGTCAATTTTGTCAATTTTGTCAATTTTGTCAATTATCTTTATTTTGTCAGTTTTGTCAATTTTGTCAATTTTGTCAATTTTGTCAATTTTGTCAATTTTGTCAATTTTGTCAATTTTGTCAATTTTGTCATTTTTGTCAATTTTGTCATTTTTGTCACTTTTGTCATTTTTGTCATTTTTGTCATTTTTGTCATTTTTGTCATTTTTGTCATTTTTGTCATTTTTGTCATTTTTGTCATTTTTGTCATTTTTGTCATTTTTGTCATTTTTGTCATTTTTGTCATTTTTGTCATTTTTGTCATTTTTGTCATTTTTGTCATTTTTGTCATTTTTGTCACTTTTGTCATTTTTGTCATTTTTGTCATTTATGGCATTTTTGTCATTTTTGTCATTTTTGCCAATTTTGTCATTTTTGCCATTTTTGTCATTTTTGTCATTTTTGTCATTTTTGTCATTTTTGTCATTTTTGTCATTTTTGTCATTTTTGTCATTTTTGTCATTTTTGTCATTTTTGTCATTTTTGTCATTTTTGTCATTTTTGTCATTTTTGTCATTTTTGTCATTTTTGTCAATTTTATCAATTTTGTCATTTTTGTCATTTTTGTCATTTTTGTCATTTTTGTCATTTTTGTCATTTTTGTCATTTTTGTCATTTTTGTCATTTTTGTCATATTTGTCATTTTTGTCATTTTTGTCATTTTTGTCATTTTTGTCATTTTTGTCATTTTTGTCATTTTTGTCATTTTTGTCATTTTTGTCATTTTTGTCATTTTTGTCATTTTTGTCATTTTTGTCATTTTTGTCATTTTTGTCATTTTTGTCATTTTTGTCATTTTTGTCATTTTTGTCATTTTTGTCATTTATGTCAATTTTGTCAATTTTGTTTATTTTGTCAATTTTGTCATTTTTGTCATTTTTGTCATTTTTGTCATTTTTGTCATTTTTGTCATTTTTGTCATTTTTGTCATTTTTGTCATTTTTGTCATTTTTGTCATTTTTGTCATTTTTGTCATTTTTGCCATTTATGTCATTTTTGTCGATTTTGTAAATTTTGTCAATTTTGTCATTTTTGTCATTTTTGTCATTTTTGTCATTTTTGTCATTTTTGTCATTTTTGTCATTTTTGTCATTTTTGTCATTTTTGTCATTTTTGTCATTTTTGTCATTTTTGTCATTTTTGTCATTTTTGTCATTCTTGTCATTTTTGTCATTTTTGTCATTTTTGTCATTTTTGTCATTTATGGCATTTTTGTCATTTTTGTCATTTTTGTCATTTTTGTCATTTTTGCCAATTTTGTCATTTTTGCCATTTTTGTCATTTTTGTCATTTTTGTCATTTTTGTCATTTTTGTCATTTTTGTCATTTTTGTCATTTTTGTCATTTTTGTCATTTTTGTCATTTTTGTCATTTTTGTCATTTTTGTCATTTTTGTCATTTTTGTCATTTTTGTCATTTTTGTCATTTTTGTCATTTTTGTCATTTTTGTCATTTTTGTCATTTTTGTCATTTTTGTCATTTTTGTCATTTTTGTCATTTTTGTCATTTTTGTCATTTTTGTCATTTTTGTCAATTTTATCAATTTTGTCATTTTTGTCATTTTTGTCATTTTTGTCATTTTTGTTATTTTTGTCATTTTTGTCATTTTTGCCATTTATGTCATTTTTGTCAATTTTGTCAATTTTGTCATTTTTGTCATTTTTGTCATTTTTGTCATTTTTGTCATTTTTGTCATTTTTGTCATTTTTGTCATTTTTGTCATTTTTGTCATTTTTGTCATTTTTGTCATTTTTGTCATTTTTGTCATTTTTGTCATTTTTGTCATTTTTGTCATTTTTGTCATTTTTGTCATTTTTGTCATTTTTGTCATTTTTGTCATTTTTGTCATTTTTGTCATTTTTGTCATTTTTGTCATTTTTGTCATTTTTGTCATTTTTGTCATTTTTGTCATTTTTGTCATTTTTTTATTTTTGTCATTTTTGTCATTTTTGTCATTTTTGTCATTTTTGTCATTTTTGTCATTTTTGCCATTTATGTCATTTTTGTCAATTTTGTCAATTTTGTCATTTTTGTCATTTTTGTCATTTTTGTCATTATTGTCATTTTTGTCATTTTTGTCATTTTTGTCAATTTTGTCAATTTTGTCATTTTTGTCCTTTTTGACATTTTTGTCATTTTTGACATTTTTGACATTTTTGTCATTTTTGTCATTTTTGTCATTTTTGCCATTTATGTCATTTTTGTCGATTTTGTAAATTTTGTCATTTTTGTCATTTTTGTCATTTTTGTCATTTTTGTCATTTTTGTCATTTTTGTCATTTTTGTCATTTTTGTCATTTTTGTCATTTTTGTCATTTTTGTCATTTTTGTCATTTTTGTCATTTTTGTCATTTTTGTCATTTTTGTCATTTTTGCCATTTATGTCATTTTTGTCAATTTTGTCAATTTTGTCAATTTTGTCATTTTTGTCATTTTTGTCATTTTTGTCATTTTTGTCATTTTTGTCATTTTTGTCATTTTTGTCATTTTTGTCATTTTTGTCATTTTTGTCATTTTTGTCATTTTTGTCATTTTTGTCATTTTTGTCATTTTTGTCATTTTTGTCATTTTTTGTCAATTTTGTCAATTTTGTCAATTTTGTCATTTTTGTCATTTTTGTCATTTTTGTCATTTTAGTCATTTTTGTCATTTTTGTCATTTTTGTCATTTTTGTCATTTTTGTCATTTTAGTCATTTTAGTCATTTTTGTCATTTTTGTCATTTTTGTCATTTTTGTCATTTTTGTCATTTTTGTCATTTTTGTCATTTTTGTCATTTTTGTCATTTTTGTCATTTTTGTCATTTTTGTCATTTTTGTCATTTTTTGTCAATTTTGTCAATTTTGTCAATTTTGTCATTTTTGTCATTTTTGTCAATTTTGTCATTTTTGTCATTTTTGTCATTTTTGTCATTTTTGTCATTTTTTTCATTTTTTTCATTTTTGTCATTTTTGTCATTTATGGCATTTTTGTCATTTTTGTCATTTTTGTCATTTTTGCCAATTTTGTCATTTTTGCCATTTTTGTCATTTTTGTCATTTTTGTCATTTTTGTCATTTTTGTCATTTTTGTCATTTTTGTCATTTTTGTCATTTTTGTCATTTTTGTCATTTTTGTCATTTTTGTCATTTTTGTCATTTTTGTCATTTTTGTCATTTTTGTCATTTTTGTCATTTTTGTCATTTTTGTCATTTTTGTCATTTTTGTCATTTTTGTCATTTTTGTCATTTTTGTCATTTTTGTCATTTTTGTCATTTTTGTCATTTTTGTCATTTTTGTCATTTTTGTCATTTTTGTCATTTTTGTCATTTTTGTCATTTTTGTCATTTTTGTCATTTTTGTCATTTTTGTCATTTTTGTCATTTTTGTCATTTTTGTCATTTTTGTCATTTTTGTCATTTTTGTCATTTTTGTCATTTTTGTCATTTTTGTCATTTTTGTCATTTTTGTCATTTTTGTCATTTTTGTCATTTTTGTCATTTTTGTCATTTTTGTCATTTTTGTCATTTTTGTCATTTTTGTCATTTTTGTCATTTTTGTCATTTTTGTCATTTTTGTCATTTTTGTCATTTTTGTCATTTTTGTCATTTTTGTCATTTTTGTCATTTTTGTCATTTTTGTCATTTTTGCCATTCATGTCATTTTTGTCAATTTTGTCAATTTTGTCAATTTTGTCAATTTTGTCATTTTTGTCATTTTTGTCATTTTTGTCATTTTTGTCATTTTTGTCATTTTTGTCATTTTTGTCATTTTTGTCATTTTTGTCATTTTTGTCATTTTTGCCATTTATGTCATTTTTGTCAACTTTGTCAATTTTGTCAATTTTGTCATTTTTGTCATTTTTGTCATTTTTGTCATTTTTGTCATTTTTGTCATTTTTGTCATTTTTGTCATTTTTGTCATTTTTGTCATTTTTGTCATTTTTGTCATTTTAGTCATTTTTGTCATTTTTGTCATTTTTGTCATTTTTGTCATTTTTGTCATTTTTGTCATTTTTGTCATTTTTGTCATTTTTGTCATTTTTGTCATTTTTGTCATTTTTGTCATTTTTGTCATTTTTGTCATTTTTGTCATTTTTGTCATTTTTGTCATTTTTGTCATTTTTGTCATTTTTGTCAATTTTATCAATTTTGTCATTTTTGTCATTTTTGTCATTTTTGTCATTTTTGTCATTTTTGTCATTTTTGTCATTTTTGTCATTTTTGTCATTTTTGTCATTTTTGTCATTTTTGTCATTTTTGTCATTTTTGTCATTTTTGTCATTTTTGTCATTTTTGTCATTTTTGTCATTTTTGTCATTTTTGTCATTTTTGTCATTTTTGTCATTTTTGTCATTTTTGTCATTTTTGTCATTTTTGTCATTTTTGTCATTTTTGTCATTTTTGTCATTTTTGTCATTTTTGTCATTTTTGTCATTTTTGTCATTTTTGTCATTTTTGTCATTTTTGTCATTTTTGTCATTTTTGTCATTTTTGTCATTTTTGTCATTTTTGTCATTTTTGTCATTTTTGTCATTTTTGTCATTTTTGTCATTTTTGTCATTTTTGTCATTTTTGTCATTTTTGTCATTTTTGTCATTTTTGTCATTTTTGTCATTTTTGTCATTTTTGTCATTTTTGTCAATTTTATCAATTTTGTCATTTTTGTCAATTTTATCAATTTTGTCATTTTTGTCATTTTTGTCATTTTTGTCATTTTTGTCATTTTTGTCATTTTTGTCATTTTTGTCATTTTTGTCATTTTTGCCATTTTTGCCATTTATGTCATTTTTGTCGATTTTGTAAATTTTGTCATTTTTGTCATTTTTGTCATTTTTGTCATTTTTGTCATTTTTGTCATTTTTGTCATTTTTGTCATTTTTGTCATTTTTGTCATTTTTGTCATTTTTGTCATTTTTGTCATTTTTGTCATTTTTGTCATTTTTGTCATTTTTGTCATTTTTGTCATTTTTGTCATTTTTGTCATTTTTGTCATTTTTGTCATTTTTGTCATTTTTGTCATTTTTGTCATTTTTGTCATTTTTGCCATTTTTGTCATTTTTGTCATTTTTGTCATTTTTGTCAATTTTATCAATTTTGTCATTTTTGTTATTTTTGTCATTTTTGCCATTTATGTCATTTTTGTCAATTTTGTCAATTTTGTCAATTTTGTCATTTTTGTCATTTTTGTCATTTTTGTCATTTTTGTCATTTTAGTCATTTTTGTCATTTTTGTCATTTTTGTCATTTTTGTCATTTTTGTCATTTTTGTCATTTTTGTCATTTTTGTCATTTTTGTCATTTTTGTCATTTTTGTCATTTTTGTCATTTTTGTCATTTTTGTCATTTTTGTCATTTTTGTCATTTTTGTCATTTTTGTCATTTTTGTCATTTTTGTCATTTTTGTCATTTTTGTCATTTTTGTCATTTTTGTCATTTTTGTCATTTTTGTCATTTTTGTCATTTTTGTCATTTTTGTCATTTTTGTCATTTTTGTCATTTTTGTCATTTTTGTCATTTTTGTCAATTTTGTCAATTTTATCAATTTTGTCATTTTTGTCATTTTTGTCATTTTTGTCATTTTTGTCATTTTTGTCATTTTTGTCATTTTTGTCATTTTTGTCATTTTTGTCATTTTTGTCATTTTTGTCATTTTTGCCATTTATGTCATTTTTGTCGATTTTGTAAATTTTGTCATTTTTGTCATTTTTGTCATTTTTGTCATTTTTGTCATTTTTGTCATTTTTGTCATTTTTGTCATTTTTGTCATTTTTGTCATTTTTGTCATTTTTGTCATTTTTGTCATTTTTGTCATTTTTGTCATTTTTGTCATTTTTGTCATTTTTGTCATTTTTGTCATTTTTGCCATTTATGTCATTTTTGTCAATTTTGTCAATTTTGTCAATTTTGTCAATTTTGTCATTTTTGTCATTTTTGTCATTTTTGTCATTTTTGTCATTTTTGTCATTTTTGTCATTTTTGTCATTTTTGTCATTTTTGTCATTTTTGTCATTTTTGTCATTTTTGTCATTTTTGTCATTTTTGTCATTTTTGTCATTTTTGTCATTTTTGTCATTTTTGTCATTTTTGTCATTTTTGTCATTTTTGTCATTTTTGTCATTTTTGTCATTTTTGTCATTTTTGTCATTTTTGTCATTTTTGTCATTTTTGTCATTTTTGTCATTTTTGTCATTTTTGTCATTTTTGTCATTTTTGTCATTTTTGTCATTTTTGTCATTTTTGTCATTTTTGTCATTTTTGTCATTTTTGTCATTTTTGTCATTTTTGTCATTTATGGCATTTTTGTCATTTTTGTCATTTTTGTCATTTTTGCCAATTTTGTCAATTTTGTCAATTTTGTCAATTTTGTCAATTTTGTCAATTTTGTCAATTTTGTCAATTTTGTCAATTTTGTCAATTTTGTCAATTTTGTCAATTTTGTCAATTTTGTCAATTTTGTCAATTTTGTCAATTTTGTCAATTTTGTCAATTTTGTCAATTTTGTCAATTTTGTCAATTTTGTCAATTTTGTCAATTTTGTCAATTTTGTCAATTTTGTCAATTTTGTCAATTTTGTCAATTTTGTCAATTTTGTCAATTTTGTCAATTTTGTCAATTTTGTCAATTTTGTCAATTATCTTTATTTTGTCAGTTTTGTCAATTTTGTCAATTTTGTCGATTTTGTCATTTTTGTCAATTTTGTCAATTTTGTCAATTTTGTCAATTTTGTCAATTTTGTCAATTTTGTCAATTTTGTCAATTTTGTCAATTTTGTTAATTTTGTCAATTTGGTCAATTTTGTCAATTTTGTCAATTTTGTCAATTTTGTCAATTTTGTCAATTTTGTCAATTTTGTCAATTTTGTGAATTTTGTGAATTTTGTCAATTTTGTCAATTTTGTCATTTTTGTCAATTTTGTCAATTTTGTCAATTTTGTCATTTTTGTCATTTTTGTCATTTTTGTCATTTTTGTCATTTTTGTCATTTTTGTCATTTTTGTCATTTTTGTCATTTTTGTCATTTTTGTCATTTTTGTCATTTTTGTCATTTTTGTCATTTTTGTCATTTTTGTCATTTTTGTCATTTTTGTCATTTTTGTCATTTTTGTCATTTTTGTCATTTTTGTCATTTTTGTCATTTTTGTCATTTTTGTCATTTTTGTCATTTTTGCCATTTATGTCATTTTTGTCAATTTTGTCAATTTTGTCAATTTTGTCAATTTTGTCATTTTTGTCACTTTTGTCATTTTTGTCATTTTTGTCATTTTTGTCATTTTTGTCATTTTTGTCATTTTTGTCATTTTTGTCATTTTTGTCATTTTTGTCATTTTTGTCATTTTTGTCATTTTTGTCATTTTTGTCATTTTTGTCATTTTTGTCATTTTTGTCATTTTTGTCATTTTTGTCATTTTTGTCATTTTTGTCATTTTTGTCATTTTTGTCATTTTTGTCATTTTTGTCATTTTTGTCATTTTTGTCATTTTTGTCAATTTTATCAATTTTGTCATTTTTGTCAATTTTATCAATTTTGTCATTTTTGTCATTTTTGTCATTTTTGTCATTTTTGTCATTTTTGTCATTTTTGTCATTTTTGTCATTTTTGCCATTTATGTCATTTTTGTCGATTTTCTAAATTTTGTCATTTTTGTCATTTTTGTCATTTTTGTCATTTTTGTCATTTTTGTCATTTTTGTCATTTTTGTCATTTTTGTCATTTTTGTCATTTTTGTCATTTTTGTCATTTTTGTCATTTTTGTCATTTTTGTCATTTTTGTCATTTTTGTCATTTTTGTCATTTTTGTCATTTTTGTCATTTTTGTCATTTTTGTCATTTTTGTCATTTTTGTCATTTTTGTCATTTTTGTCATTTTTGTCATTTTTGTCATTTTTGTCATTTTTGTCATTTTTGTCATTTTTGTCATTTTTGTCATTTTTGTCATTTTTGTCATTTTTGTCATTTTTGTCATTTTTGTCAATTTTGTCATTTTTGTCATTTTTGTCATTTTTGTCATTTTTGTCATTTTTGTCATTTTTGTCATTTTTGTCATTTTTGTCATTTTTGTCATTTTTGCCATTTATGTCATTTTTGTCAATTTTGTCAATTTTGTCAATTTTGTCAATTTTGTCAATTTTGTCATTTTTGTCACTTTTGTCATTTTTGTCATTTTTGTCATTTTTGTCATTTTTGTCATTTTTGTCATTTTTGTCATTTTTGTCATTTTTGTCATTTTTGTCATTTTTGTCATTTTTGTCATTTTTGTCATTTTTGTCATTTTTGTCATTTTTGTCATTTTTGTCATTTTTGTCAATTTTGTCATTTTTGTCATTTTTGTCATTTTTGTCATTTTTGTCATTTTTGTCATTTTTGTCATTTTTGTCAATTTTATCAATTTTGTCATTTTTGTCAATTTTATCAATTTTGTCATTTTTGTCATTTTTGTCATTTTTGTCATTTTTGTCATTTTTGTCATTTTTGTCATTTTTGCCATTTATGTCATTTTTGTCGATTTTCTAAATTTTGTCATTTTTGTCATTTTTGTCATTTTTGTCATTTTTGTCATTTTTGTCATTTTTGTCATTTTTGTCATTTTTGTCATTTTTGTCATTTTTGTCATTTTTGTCATTTTTGTCATTTTTGTCAATTTTATCAATTTTGTCATTTTTGTCATTTTTGTCATTTTTGTCATTTTTGTCATTTTTGTCATTTTTGTCATTTTTGTCATTTTTGTCATTTTTGTCATTTTTGTCATTTTTGTCATTTTTGTCATTTTTGTCATTTTTGTCATTTTTGTCATTTTTGTCATTTTTGTCATTTTTGTCATTTTTGTCATTTTTGTCATTTTTGTCATTTTTGTCATTTTTGTCATTTTTGTCATTTTTGTCATTTTTGTCATTTTTGTCATTTTTGTCATTTTTGTCATTTTTGTCATTTTTGTCATTTTTGTCATTTTTGTCATTTTTGTCATTTTTGTCATTTTTGTCATTTTTGTCATTTTTGTCATTTTTGTCATTTTTGTCATTTTTGTCATTTTTGTCATTTTTGTCATTTTTGTCATTTTTGTCATTTTTGTCATTTTTGTCATTTTTGCCATTTATGTCATTTTTGTCAATTTTGTCAATTTTGTCATTTTTGTCATTTTTGTCATTTTTGTCATTTTTGTCATTTTTGTCATTTTTGTCATTTTTGTCATTTTTGTCATTTTTGTCATTTTTGCCATTTTTGTCATTTTTGCCATTTATGTCATTTTTGTCATTTTTGTCAATTTTGTCAATTTTGTCAATTTTGTCAATTTTGTCAATTTTGTCATTTTTGTCATTTTTGTCATTTTTGTCATTTTTGTCATTTTTGTCATTTTTGTCATTTTTGTCATTTTTGTCATTTTTGTCATTTTTGTCATTTTTGTCATTTTTGTCATTTTTGTCATTTTTGTCATTTTTGTCATTTTTGTCATTTTTGTCATTTTTGTCATTTTTGTCATTTTAGTCATTTTTGTCATTTTTGTCATTTTTGTCATTTTTGTCATTTTTGTCATTTTTGTCATTTTTGTCATTTTTGTCATTTTTGTCATTTTTGTCATTTTTGTCATTTTTGTCATTTTTGTCATTTTTGTCATTTTTGTCATTTTTGTCATTTTTGTCATTTTTGTCATTTTTGTCATTTTTGTCATTTTTGTCATTTTTGTCATTTTTGTCATTTTTGTCATTTTTGTCATTTTTGTCATTTTTGTCATTTTTGTCATTTTTGTCATTTTTGTCATTTTTGTCATTTTTGTCATTTTTGTCATTTTTTTCATTTTTGTCATTTTTGTCATTTTTGTCATTTTTGTCATTTTTGTCATTTTTGTCATTTTTGTCATTTTTGTCATTTTTGCCATTTATGTCATTTTTGTCAATTTTGTCAATTTTGTCAATTTTGTCAATTTTGTCATTTTTGTCATTTTTGTCATTTTTGTCATTTTTGTCATTTTTGTCATTTTTGTCATTTTTGTCATTTTTGTCATTTTTGTCATTTTTGTCATTTTTGTCATTTTTGTCATTTTTGTCATTTTTGTCATTTTTGCTATTTATGTCATTTTTGTCAATTTTGTCAATTTTGTCATTTTTGTCATTTTTGTCATTTTTGTCATTTTTGTCATTTTTGTCATTTTTGTCATTTTTGTCATTTTTGTCATTTTTGTCATTTTTGTCATTTTTGTCATTTTTGTCATTTTTGTCATTTTTGTCATTTTTGTCATTTTTGTCATTTTTGTCATTTTTGTCATTTTTGTCATTTTTGTCATTTTTGTCATTTTTGTCATTTTTGTCATTTTTGTCATTTTTGTCATTTTTGTCATTTTTGTCATTTTTGTCATTTTTGTCATTTTTGTCATTTTTGTCATTTTTGTCATTTTTGTCATTTTTGTCATTTTTGTCATTTTTGTCATTTTTGTCATTTTTGTCAATTTTATCAATTTTGTCATTTTTGTCATTTTTTCATTTTTGTCATTTTTGTCATTTTTGTCATTTTTGTCATTTTTGTCATTTTTGTCATTTTTGTCATTTTTGTCATTTTTGTCATTTTTGTCATTTTTGTCATTTTTGTCATTTTTGTCATTTTTGTCATTTTTGTCATTTTTGTCATTTTTGTCATTTTTGTCATTTTTGTCATTTTTGTCATTTTTGTCATTTTTGTCATTTTTGTCATTTTTGTCATTTTTGTCATTTTTGTCATTTTTGTCATTTTTGTCATTTTTGTCATTTTTGTCATTTTTGTCATTTTTGTCATTTTTGTCATTTTTGTCATTTTTGTCATTTTTGTCATTTTTGTCATTTTTGTCATTTTTGTCAATTTTATCAATTTTGTCATTTTTGTCAATTTTATCAATTTTGTCATTTTTGTCATTTTTGTCATTTTTGTCATTTTTGTCATTTTTGTCATTTTTGTCATTTTTGTCATTTTTGTCATTTTTGTCATTTTTGTCATTTTTGTCATTTTTGTCATTTTTGTCATTTTTGTCATTTTTGTCATTTTTGTCATTTTTGTCATTTTTGTCATTTTTGTCATTTTTGTCATTTTTGTCATTTTTGTCATTTTTGTCATTTTTGTCATTTTTGTCATTTTTGTCATTTTTGTCATTTTTGTCATTTTTGTCAATTTTATCAATTTTGTCATTTTTGTCATTTTTGTCATTTTTGTCATTTTTGTCATTTTTGTCATTTTTGTCATTTTTGTCATTTTTGCCATTTATGTCATTTTTGTCAATTTTGTCAATTTTGTCAATTTTGTCAATTTTGTCAATTTTGTCATTTTTGTCATTTTTGTCACTTTTGTCATTTTTGTCATTTTTGTCATTTTTGTCATTTTTGTCATTTTTGTCATTTTTGTCATTTTTGTCATTTTTGTCATTTTTGTCATTTTTGTCATTTTTGTCATTTTTGTCATTTTTGTCATTTTTGTCATTTTTGTCATTTTTGTCATTTTTGTCATTTTTGTCATTTTTGTCAATTTTGTCAATTTTATCATTTTTGTCATTTTTGTCATTTTTGCCATTTTTGCCATTTTTGTCATTTTTGTCATTTTTGTCATTTTTGTCATTTTTGTCATTTTTGTCATTTTTGTCATTTTTGTCATTTTTGTCATTTTTGTCATTTTTGTCATTTTTGTCATTTTTGTCATTTTTGTCATTTTTGTCATTTTTGTCATTTTTGTCATTTTTGTCATTTTTGTCATTTTTGTCATTTTTGTCATTTTTGTCAATTTTATCAATTTTGTCATTTTTGTCATTTTTGTCATTTTTGTCATTTTTGTCAATTTTATCAATTTTGTCATTTTTGTCATTTTTGTCATTTTTGCCATTTTTGTCATTTTTGTCATTTTTGTCATTTTTGTCATTTTTGTCATTTTTGTCATTTTTGTCATTTTTGTCATTTTTGTCATTTTTGTCATTTTTGTCATTTTTGTCATTTTTGTCATTTTTGTCATTTTTGTCATTTTTGTCATTTTTGTCAATTTTATCAATTTTGTCATTTTTGTCATTTTTGTCATTTTTGTCATTTTTGTCATTTTTGTCATTTTTGTCATTTTTGTCATTTTTGTCATTTTTGTCATTTTTGTCATTTTTGTCATTTTTGTCATTTTTGTCATTTTTGTCATTTTTGTCATTTTTGTCATTTTTGTCATTTTTGTCATTTTTGTCATTTTTGTCATTTTTGCCATTTATGTCATTTTTGTCAATTTTGTCAATTTTGTCAATTTTGTCAATTTTGTCATTTTTGTCACTTTTGTCATTTTTGTCATTTTTGTCATTTTTGTCATTTTTGTCATTTTTGTCATTTTTGTCATTTTTGTCATTTTTGTCATTTTTGTCATTTTTGTCATTTTTGTCATTTTTGTCATTTTTGTCATTTTTGTCATTTTTGTCATTTTTGTCATTTTTGTCATTTTTGTCATTTTTGTCATTTTTGTCATTTTTGTCATTTTTGTCATTTTTGTCATTTTTGTCATTTTTGTCATTTTTGTCATTTTTGTCATTTTTGTCATTTTTGTCATTTTTGTCATTTTTGTCATTTTTGTCATTTTTGTCAATTTTATCAATTTTGTCATTTTTGTCATTTTTGTCATTTTTGTCATTTTTGTCATTTTTGTCATTTTTGTCATTTTTGTCATTTTTGTCATTTTTGTCATTTTTGTCATTTTTGTCATTTTTGTCATTTTTGTCATTTTTGTCATTTTTGTCATTTTTGTCATTTTTGCCATTTATGTCATTTTTGTCAATTTTGTCAATTTTGTCAATTTTGTCAATTTTGTCATTTTTGTCACTTTTGTCATTTTTGTCATTTTTGTCATTTTTGTCATTTTTGTCATTTTTGTCATTTTTGTCATTTTTGTCATTTTTGTCATTTTTGTCATTTTTGTCATTTTTATCAATTTTGTCATTTTTGTCATTTTTGTCATTTTTGCCATTTTTGTCATTTTTGTCATTTTTGTCATTTTTGTCATTTTTGTCATTTTTGTCATTTTTGTCATTTTTGTCATTTTTGTCACTTTTGTCATTTTTGTCATTTTTGTCATTTTTGTCATTTTTGTCATTTTTGTCATTTTTGTCATTTTTGTCATTTTTGTCAATTTTATCAATTTTGTCATTTTTGTCATTTTTGTCATTTTTGCCATTTTTGTCATTTTTGTCATTTTTGTCATTTTTGTCATTTTTGTCATTTTTGTCATTTTTGTCATTTTTGTCATTTTTGTCATTTTTGTCATTTTTGTCATTTTTGTCATTTTTGTCATTTTTGTCATTTTTGTCATTTTTGTCAATTTTATCAATTTTGTCATTTTTGTCATTTTTGTCATTTTTGTCATTTTTGTCATTTTTGCCATTTATGTCATTTTTGTCGATTTTCTAAATTTTGTCATTTTTGTCATTTTTGTCATTTTTGTCATTTTTGTCATTTTTGTCATTTTTGTCATTTTTGTCATTTTTGTCATTTTTGTCATTTTTGTCATTTTTGTCATTTTTGTCATTTTTGTCATTTTTGTCATTTTTGTCATTTTTGTCATTTTTGTCATTTTTGTCAATTTTATCAATTTTGTCATTTTTGTCATTTTTGTCATTTTTGTCATTTTTGTCATTTTTGTCATTTTTGTCATTTTTGTCATTTTTGTCATTTTTGCCATTTATGTCATTTTTGTCGATTTTGTAAATTTTGTCATTTTTGTCATTTTTGTCATTTTTGTCATTTTTGTCATTTTTGTCATTTTTGTCATTTTTGTCATTTTTGTCATTTTTGTCGTTTTTGTCATTTTTGTCATTTTTGTCATTTTTGCCATTATGTCATTTTTGTCAATTTTGTCAATTTTGTCAATTTTGTCATTTTTGTCATTTTTGTCATTTTTGTCATTTTTGTCATTTTTGTCATTTTTGTCATTTTTGTCATTTTTGTCATTTTTGTCATTTTTGTCATTTTTGTCATTTTTGTCATTTTTGTCATTTTTGTCATTTTTGTCATTTTTGTCATTTTTGTCATTTTTGTCATTTTTGTCATTTTTGTCATTTTTGTCATTTTTGTCATTTTTGTCATTTTTGTCATTTTTGTCATTTTTGTCATTTTTGTCATTTTAGTCATTTTAGTCATTTTTGTCATTTTTGTCATTTTTGTCAATTTTGTCAATTTTGTCAATTTTGTCAATTTTGTCATTTTTGTCATTTTTGTCAATTTTGTCATTTTTGTCATTTTTGTCATTTTTGTCATTTTTGTCATTTTTGTCATTTTTGTCATTTTTTTCATTTTTGGCATTTTTGTCATTTATGGCATTTTTGTCATTTTTGTCATTTTTGTCATTTTTGCCAATTTTGTCATTTTTGCCATTTTTGTCATTTTTGTCATTTTTGTCATTTTTGTCATTTTTGTCATTTTTGTCATTTTTGTCATTTTTGTCATTTTTGTCATTTTTGTCATTTTTGTCATTTTTGTCATTTTTGTCATTTTTGTCATTTTTGTCATTTTTGTCATTTTTGTCATTTTTGTCATTTTTGTCATTTTTGTCATTTTTGTCATTTTTGTCATTTTTGTCATTTTTGTCATTTTTGTCATTTTTGTCATTTTTGTCATTTTTGTCATTTATGTCATTTTTGTCATTTTTGTCATTTTTGTCATTTTTGTCAATTTTATCAATTTTGTCATTTTTGTCATTTTTGTCATTTTTGTCATTTTTGTCATTTTTGTCATTTTTGTCATTTTTGTCATTTTTGTCATTTTTGTCATTTTTGTCATTTTTGTCATTTTTGTCATTTTTGTCATTTTTGTCATTTTTGTCATTTTTGTCATTTTTGTCATTTTTGTCATTTTTGTCATTTTTGTCATTTTTGTCATTTTTGTCATTTTTGTCATTTTTGTCATTTTTTGTCATTTTTGTCATTTTTGTCATTTTTGTCATTTTTGTCATTTTTGTCATTTTTGTCATTTTTGTCATTTTTGTCATTTTTGTCATTTTTGTCATTTTTGTCATTTTTGTCATTTTTGTCATTTTTGTCATTTTTGTCATTTTTGTCATTTTTGTCATTTTTGTCATTTTTGTCATTTTTGTCATTTTTGTCATTTTTGTCATTTTTGTCATTTTTGTCATTTTTGTCATTTTTGTCATTTTTGTCATTTTTGTCATTTTTGTCATTTTTGTCATTTTTGTCATTTTTGTCATTTTTGTCATTTTTGCCATTTATGTCATTTTTGTCAATTTTGTCAATTTTGTCAATTTTGTCAATTTTGTCATTTTTGTCACTTTTGTCATTTTTGTCATTTTTGTCATTTTTGTCATTTTTGTCATTTTTGTCATTTTTGTCATTTTTGTCATTTTTGTCATTTTTGTCATTTTTGTCATTTTTGTCATTTTTGTCATTTTTGTCATTTTTGTCATTTTTGTCATTTTTGTCATTTTTGTCATTTTTGTCATTTTTGTCATTTTTGTCATTTTTGTCAATTTTGTCAATTTTATCATTTTTGTCATTTTTGTCATTTTTGTCATTTTTGTCATTTTTGTCATTTTTGTCATTTTTGTCATTTTTGTCATTTTTGTCATTTTTGTCATTTTTGTCATTTTTGTCATTTTTGTCATTTTTGTCATTTTTGTCATTTTTGTCATTTTTGTCATTTTTGTCATTTTTGTCATTTTTGTCATTTTTGTCATTTTTGTCATTTTTGTCATTTTTGTCATTTTTGTCATTTTTGTCATTTTTGTCATTTTTGTCATTTTTGTCATTTTTGTCATTTTTGTCATTTTTGTCATTTTTGTCATTTTTGTCATTTTTGTCATTTTTGTCATTTTTGTCATTTTTGTCATTTTTGTCATTTTTGTCATTTTTGTCATTTTTGTCATTTTTGTCATTTTTGTCATTTTTGTCATTTTTGTCATTTTTGTCATTTTTGTCATTTTTGTCATTTTTGTCATTTTTGTCATTTTTGTCATTTTTGTCATTTTTGTCATTTTTGTCATTTTTGTCATTTTTGCCATTTATGTCATTTTTGTCAATTTTGTCAATTTTGTCAATTTTGTCAATTTTGTCATTTTTGTCATTTTTGTCATTTTTGTCATTTTTGTCATTTTTGTCATTTTTGTCATTTTTGTCATTTTTGCCATTTATGTCATTTTTGTCAATTTTGTCAATTTTGTCAATTTTGTCATTTTTGTCATTTTTGTCATTTTTGTCATTTTTGTCATTTTTGTCATTTTTGTCATTTTTGTCATTTTTGTCATTTTTGTCATTTTTGTCATTTTTGTCATTTTTGTCATTTTTGTCATTTTAGTCATTTTTGTCATTTTAGTCATTTTTGTCATTTTTGTCATTTTTGTCATTTTTGTCATTTTTGTCATTTTTGTCATTTTTGTCATTTTTGTCATTTTTGTCATTTTTGTCATTTTTGTCATTTTTGTCATTTTTGTCATTTTTGTCATTTTTGTCATTTTTGTCATTTTTGTCATTTTTGTCATTTTTGTCATTTTTGTCATTTTTGTCATTTTTGTCATTTTTGTCATTTTTGTCATTTTTGTCATTTTTGTCATTTTTGTCATTTTTGTCATTTTTGTCATTTTTGTCATTTTTGTCATTTTTGTCATTTTTGTCATTTTTGTCATTTTTGTCATTTTTGTCATTTTTGTCATTTTTGTCATTTTTGTCATTTTTGTCATTTTTGTCATTTTTGTCATTTTTGTCATTTTTGTCATTTTTGTCATTTTTGTCATTTTTGTCATTTTTGTCATTTTTGTCATTTTTGTCATTTTTGTCATTTTTGTCATTTTTGTCATTTCTGTCATTTTTGCCATTTTTGTCATTTTTGTCATTTTTGTCATTTTTGTCATTTTTGTCATTTTTGTCATTTTTGTCATTTTTGTCATTTTTGTCATTTTTGTCATTTTTGTCATTTTTGTCATTTTTGTCATTTTTGTCATTTTTGTCATTTTTGTCATTTTTGTCATTTTTGTCATTTTTGTCATTTTTGTCATTTTTGTCATTTTTGTCATTTTTGTCATTTTTGTCATTTTTGTCATTTTTGTCATTTTTGTCATTTTTGTCATTTTTGTCATTTTTGTCATTTTTGTCATTTTTGTCATTTTTGTCATTTTTGTCATTTTTGTCATTTTTGTCATTTTTGTCATTTTTGTCATTTTTGTCATTTTTGTCATTTTTGTCATTTTTGTCATTTTTGTCATTTTTGTCATTTTTGTCATTTTTGTCATTTTTGTCAATTTTATCAATTTTGTCATTTTTGTCATTTTTGTCATTTTTGTCATTTTTGTCATTTTTGTCATTTTTGTCATTTTTGTCATTTTTGTCATTTTTGTCATTTTTGTCATTTTTGTCATTTTTGTCATTTTTGTCATTTTTGTCATTTTTGTCATTTTTGTCATTTTTGTCATTTTTGTCATTTTTGTCATTTTTGTCATTTTTGTCATTTTTGTCATTTTTGTCATTTTTGTCATTTTTGTCATTTTTGTCATTTTTGTCATTTTTGTCATTTTTGTCATTTTTGTCATTTTTGTCATTTTTGTCATTTTTGTCAATTTTATCAATTTTGTCATTTTTGTCATTTTTGTCATTTTTGTCATTTATGTCATTTTTGTCAATTTTGTCAATTTTGTCATTTTTGTCATTTTTGTCATTTTTGTCATTTTAGTCATTTTAGTCATTTTAGTCATTTTTGTCATTTTTGTCATTTTTGTCATTTTTGTCATTTTTGTCATTTTTGTCATTTTTGTCATTTTTGTCATTTTTGTCATTTTTGTCATTTTTGTCATTTTTGTCATTTTTGTCATTTTTGTCATTTTTGTCATTTTTGTCAATTTTATCAATTTTGTCATTTTTGTCATTTTTGTCATTTTTGTCATTTTTGTCATTTTTGTCATTTTTGTCATTTTTGTCATTTTTGTCATTTTTGTCATTTTTGTCATTTTTGTCATTTTTGCCATTTATGTCATTTTTGTCGATTTTGTAAATTTTGTCATTTTTGTCATTTTTGTCATTTTTGTCATTTTTGTCATTTTTGTCATTTTTGTCATTTTTGTCATTTTTGTCATTTTTGTCATTTTTGTCATTTTTGTCATTTTTGTCATTTTTGTCATTTTTGTCATTTTTGCCATATATGTCATTTTTGTCAATTTTGTCAATTTTGTCAATTTTGTCATTTTTGTCATTTTTGTCATTTTTGTCATTTTTGTCATTTTTGTCATTTTTGTCATTTTTGTCATTTTTGTCATTTTTGTCATTTTTGTCATTTTTGTCATTTTTGTCATTTTTGTCATTTTTGTCATTTTTGTCATTTTTGTCATTTTTGTCATTTTTGTCATTTTTGTCATTTTTGTCATTTTTGTCATTTTTGTCATTTTTGTCATTTTAGTCATTTTAGTCATTTTTGTCATTTTTGTCATTTTTGTCATTTTTGTCATTTTTGTCATTTTTGTCATTTTTGTCAATTTTGTCATTTTTGTCATTTTTGTCAATTTTGTCATTTTTGTCATTTTTGTCATTTTTGTCATTTTTTTCATTTTTGTCATTTTTGTCATTTATGGCATTTTTGTCATTTTTGTCATTTTTGTCATTTTTGCCAATTTTGTCATTTTTGCCATTTTTGTCATTTTTGTCATTTTTGTCATTTTTGTCATTTTTGTCATTTTTGTCATTTTTGTCATTTTTGTCATTTTTGTCATTTTTGTCATTTTTGTCATTTTTGTCATTTTTGTCATTTTTGTCATTTTTGTCATTTTTGTCATTTTTGTCATTTTTGTCATTTTTGTCATTTTTGTCATTTTTGTCATTTTTGTCATTTTTGTCATTTTTGTCATTTTTGTCATTTTTGTCATTTTTGTCATTTTTGTCATTTTTGTCATTTTTGTCATTTTTGTCATTTTTGTCATTTTTGTCATTTTTGTCATTTTTGTCATTTTTGTCATTTTTGTCATTTTTGTCATTTTTGTCATTTTTGTCATTTTTGTCATTTTTGTCATTTTTGTCATTTTTGTCATTTTTGTCATTTTTGTCATTTTTGTCATTTTTGTCATTTTTGTCATTTTTGTCATTTTTGTCATTTTTGTCATTTTTGTCATTTTTGTCATTTTTGTCAATTTTATCAATTTTGTCATTTTTGTCATTTTTGTCATTTTTGTCATTTTTGTCATTTTTGTCATTTTTGTCATTTTTGTCATTTTTGTCATTTTTGTCATTTTTGTCATTTTTGTCATTTTTGTCATTTTTGTCATTTTTGTCATTTTTGTCATTTTTGTCATTTTTGTCATTTTTGTCATTTTTGTCATTTTTGTCATTTTTGTCATTTTTGTCATTTTTGTCATTTTTGTCATTTTTGTCATTTTAGTCATTTTTGTCATTTTTGTCATTTTTGTCATTTTTGTCATTTTTGTCATTTTTGTCATTTTTGTCATTTTTGTCATTTTTGTCATTTTTGTCATTTTTGTCATTTTTGTCATTTTTGTCATTTTTGTCATTTTTGTCATTTTTGTCATTTTTGTCATTTTTGTCATTTTTGTCATTTTTGTCATTTTTGTCATTTTTGTCATTTTTGTCATTTTTGTCATTTTTGTCATTTTTGTCATTTTTGTCATTTTTGTCATTTTTGTCATTTTTGTCATTTTTGTCATTTTTGTCATTTTTGTCATTTTTGTCATTTTTGTCATTTTTGTCATTTTTGTCATTTTTGTCATTTTTGTCATTTTTGTCATTTTTGTCATTTTTGTCATTTTTGTCATTTTTGTCATTTTTGTCATTTTTGTCATTTTTGTCATTTTTGTCATTTTTGTCATTTTTGTCATTTTTGTCATTTTCGCCATTTATGTCATTTTTGTCAATTTTGTCAATTTTGTCAATTTTGTCATTTTTGTCATTTTTGTCATTTTTGTCATTTTTGTCATTTTTGTCATTTTTGTCATTTTTGTAATTTTTGTAATTTTTGTCATTTTTGACATTTTTGTCATTTTTGTCATTTTTGTCATTTTTGTCATTTTTGTCATTTTTGCCATTTATGTCATTTTTGTCGATTTTGTATATTTTGTCAATTTTGTCATTTTTGTCATTTTTGTCATTTTTGTCATTTTTGTCATTTTTGTCATTTTTGTCATTTTTGTCATTTTTGTCATTTTTGTCATTTTTGTCATTTTTGTCATTTATGGCATTTTTGTCATTTTTGTCATTTTTGTCATTTTTGTCATTTTTGTCATTTTTGCCAATTTTGTCATTTTTGTCATTTTTGTCATTTTTGTCATTTTTGTCATTTTTGTCATTTTTGTCATTTTTGTCATTTTTGTCATTTTTGTCATTTTTGTCATTTTTGTCATTTTTGTCATTTTTGTCATTTTTGTCATTTTTGTCATTTTTGTCATTTTTGTCATTTTTGTCATTTTTGTCATTTTTGTCATTTTTGTCATTTTTGTCATTTTTGTCATTTTTGTCATTTTTGTCATTTTTGTCATTTTTGTCATTTTTGTCATTTTTGTCATTTTTGTCATTTTTGTCATTTTTGTCATTTTTGTCATTTTTGTCATTTTTGTCATTTTTGTCATTTTTGTCATTTTTGTCATTTTTGTCATTTTTGTCATTTTTGTCATTTTTGTCATTTTTGTCATTTTTGTCATTTTTGTCATTTTTGTCATTTTTGTCATTTTTGTCATTTTTGTCAATTTTATCAATTTTGTCATTTTTGTCATTTTTGTCATTTTTGTCATTTTTGTCATTTTTGTTATTTTTGTCATTTTTGTCTTTTTTGCCATTTATGTCATTTTTGTCAATTTTGTCAATTTTGTCATTTTTGTCATTTTTGTCATTTTTGTCATTTTTGTCATTTTTGTCATTTTTGTCATTTTTGTCATTTTTGTCATTTTTGTCATTTTTGTCATTTTTGTCATTTTTGTCATTTTTGTCATTTTTGTCATTTTTGTCATTTTTGTCATTTTTGTCATTTTTGTCATTTTTGTCATTTTTGTCATTTTTGTCATTTTTGTCATTTTTGTCATTTTTGTCATTTTTGTCATTTTTGTCATTTTTGTCATTTTTGTCATTTTTGTCATTTTTGTCATTTTTGTCATTTTTGTCATTTTTGTCATTTTTGTCATTTTTGTCTTTTTTGCCATTTATGTCATTTTTGTCAATTTTGTCAATTTTGTCATTTTTGTCATTTTTGTCATTTTTGTCATTTTTGTCATTTTTGTCATTTTTGTCATTTTTGTCATTTTTGTCATTTTTGTCATTTTTGTCATTTTTGTAATTTTTGTAATTTTTGTCATTTTTGTCATTTTTGTCATTTTTGTCATTTTTGTCATTTTTGTCATTTTTGTCATTTTTGTCATTTTTGTCATTTTTGTCATTTTTGTCATTTTTGTCATTTTTGTCATTTTTGTCATTTTTGTCATTTTTGTCATTTTTGTCATTTTTGTCATTTTTGTCATTTTTGTCATTTTTGTCATTTTTGTCATTTTTGTCATTTTTGTCATTTTTGTCATTTTTGTCATTTTTGTCATTTTTGTCATTTTTGTCATTTTTGTCATTTTTGTCATTTTTGTCATTTTTGTCATTTTTGTCATTTTTGTCATTTTTGTCATTTTTGTCATTTTTGTCATTTTTGTCATTTTTGTCATTTTTGTCATTTTTGTCATTTTTGTCATTTTTGTCATTTTTGTCATTTTTGTCATTTTTGTCATTTTTGTCATTTTTGTCATTTTTGTCATTTTTGTCATTTTTGTCATTTTTGTCATTTTTGTCATTTTTGTCATTTTTGTCATTTTTGTCATTTTTGTCATTTTTGTCATTTTAGTCATTTTTGTCATTTTTGTCATTTTTGTCATTTTTGTCATTTTTGTCATTTTTGTCATTTTTGTCATTTTTGTCATTTTTGTCATTTTTGCCATTTATGTCATTTTTGTCAATTTTGTCAATTTTGTCATTTTTGTCATTTTTGTCATTTTTGTCATTTTTGTCATTTTTGTCATTTTTGTCATTTTTGTCAATTTTGTCAATTTTGTCAATTTTGTCATTTTTGTCATTTTTGTCATTTTTGACATTTTTGTCATTTTTGACATTTTTGTCATTTTTGTCATTTTTGTCAATTTCTGTCATTTTTGTCAATTTCTGTCATTTTTGTCAATTTTGTCATTTTTGTCATTTTTGTAATTTTTCTCATTTTTGTCATTTTTGTCATTTTTGTCATTTTTGTCATTTTTGTCATTTTTGTCATTTTTGTCATTTTTGTCATTTTTACAATTTCATTTTTGTCATTTCTGTCATTTTTCTTTTTATTTTTGTCAATTTTGTCATTTCTGTCATTTTTGTCATTGTTGTCATTTTTGTCATTGTTGTCATTTTTGTCATTTTTGTCATTTTTGTCATTTTTGTCATTTTTGTCATTTTTGTCATTTTTGTCATTTTTGTCATTTTTGTCATTTTTGTCATTTTTGTCATTTTTGTCATTTTTGTCATTTTTGTCATTTTTGTCATTTTTGTCATTTTTGTCATTTTTGTCATTTTTGTCATTTTTGTCATTTTTGTCATTTTTGTCATTTTTGTCATTTTTGTCATTTTTGTCATTTTTGTCATTTTTGTCATTTTTGTCATTTTTGTCATTTTTGTCATTTTTGTCATTTTTGTCATTTTTGTCATTTTTGTCATTTTTGTCATTTTTGTCATTTTTTGTCATTTTTGTCATTTTTGTCATTTTTGTCATTTTTGTCATTTTTGTCATTTTTGTCATTTTTGTCATTTTTGTCATTTTTGTCATTTTTGTCATTTTTGTCATTTTTGTCATTTTTGTCATTTTTGTCATTTTTGTCATTTTTGTCATTTTTGTCATTTTTGCTATTATTGTCATTATTGTCATTCTTGTCATTTTTGTCATTTTTGTCATTTTTGTCATTTTTGTCATTTTTGTCATTTTTGTCATTTTTGTCATTTTTGTCATTTTTGTCATTTTTGTCATTTTTGTCATTTTTGTCATTTTTGTCATTTTTGTCATTTTTGTCATTTTTGTCATTTTTGTCATTTTTGTCATTTTTTCTATTTTTTCTATTTTTGTCATTTTTACAATTTCATTTTTGTCATTTCTGTCATTTTTCTTTTTATTTTTGTCAATTTTGTCATTTCTGTCATTTTTGTCATTTTTGTCAATTTTTGTCATTTTTATCATTTATGTCATTTTTGTCATTTTTGTCAATTTCTGTCATTTTTGTCAATTTCTGTCATTTTTGTCAATTTTGTCATTTTTGTCATTTTTGTAATTTTTCTCATTTTTGTAATTTTTGTTATTTTTGTCATTTTTGCCATTTTTGTCATTTTCGTCATTTTTGTCATTTTTGACTTTTTTTTGCAATTTTTGTCATTTCTGTTATTTATGTCAATTTTGTAAATTTTTTCATTTTTTTCAATTTTGTCAATTTGTAGTTTTTTACAACTTTTGAATTTCTTCAATATCGTGATTTTTTTCAATTTTGCCATGGTGTTTATTTTTATCAATTATTTCGATTTTGTCTATGATTTCAATTTGGTAAATTTTGTTTATTTTACCAATTTTGACATTTTTGCCAATTTTATAATTTTTGTCAATTTCGTGATTTTTGCGTTTTTTTTCATTTGTGCCGTTTTAGTAAATTTTTTCAAATTGGTTTATTTTTGCTATTTTGAAACTTTGTTGGCTAAAATGTCAAATTGTAAATTTAGCATTGGATTTCGCCTTATTTTCAAAACTTAATTTTTCTGATTTGCAAAAAAATTAGCACCGGAAGGAAGGCACACCAAATTCCCCCGAAAGTAAGTTAAAAACTTTCACGAAACACCAATATAAAAGTTCATTTGAGACACGTGATGGAATCTGATGAACATTCCTAGATCATTCTGGCGATACCACCGTCAATATATACTGTAGGTGCAAGCTGCTTACTGCTAGTAGATGGAAAGTGCATCGTAAGGGCAGAAATCTTGGAAAGTGTTGAGCGAAAAAAACGTTCGTTGCCAGTAAATTCTAGCAAAGTTTGCATTTTTCATGTTTATTTTATTTTCACCCGCCCAGGCAGTACTCTAGCTGCGGGTCTACACGTGCTTCACTCAAAGTGCACGTGTTTCCAATGTAAAATGGATTTTTGTGCTCGCCAACAAGACTCGACGAAGAAGGGAAACAGGATACGGAACATGGATTTGAGGAGGGACTGATTTTTATGCTACCGCCGCGTTATTTGATATGCAGGATCATAACATTCGAACAACTTCTCGGGTCGTAGGAAGTCTGATGTGGGGAGTAGGGACAAAATCCATGCATTTCCGTCACGAAATTCGAATGATCGATGATGATGACAGTGAGAAACTGAACTCAATCGTGCGAGCAAAACATTGCGACGGTAATTCAATAAAAGGAGAACTTGAACCAAAAACATGCTTATTATAATTGTCGAGGATAAATTCAACATTAAGAACTGAATTGCTTATTAATAATCTGAATTTTCATCGCAAGGTACTTTTTTAAATGAGAATCATTTCACATTTTTATTTGGATTTTACAAGTAGGTAGTTTTAAATAATACTTCTATTGCTTGAATATCAAATTGTGAAACCAATGCTCCAAACTCCGAAAGTAAATATTCAAAAAAGGCTTCATAAATTCGAAAACCAATAAGAGATTCTTTTCTGACTTAATCCAGGGCTATAATTATAAACTGTGGTGTCTCAATAGCTTGATTGACGGCTGAGGTTTTCTTTGATCTACAATTGAAGAGTTCGATTGAAAAGATGTTCAACCCTCTACTGCATCGACTATGAATTCGTTGAGAAAAGAGAAATTCCCGTCAACGGAAATAACTTGATTGACCTTTAACTAAGCAATTTCTGTCAAAAAAAAAACAAAATTGCTTTTTCAAAAGTTTATTTTGTTTAAACAGGTGAGAAATAAAATTCTATCAAATTTTTTAAAGGTTTTGTTATTGCTAATTGATTTTTTGGTGCATTGAAATTGTTGGATTTTTTTACAGTACCGTAAAATGGAATGAATAGGGACATGGATGTGAATCGGGACACAAATGTGGAAAAGTGTTCTGATCCTAATATCAAGCAATCTACACATTTTTTAGCCTTTTCAAACCAAAGCATTCAAAATAAATCAATTTACTTTACGTAGCTTAAAAAATAGTTTTTTGAAGCATAAAAAATCGCCATATTTCATACCATGACAAGTATTGTTTGGCATTGGCATCACATCAAATAGTTATGACATTAGACTGAGTCGATTTGGGGTCAATTTTGAATTTCTCAAACTCTGGGATTTAAAAACTTAATTTATGTTCCAAAATTCAACCATAATTTTTTTTGCAGAATTTTTAAGTAAGGTTTGCAAAAGTAAATTTTAACCTCTAAGTTTGTATGAGAAAATTTAGTATATTTTCTACCAAAAACCAACATCATTTTTGTTTCTTCTGTGGAACCGAGCCTGCTAGTGGTTTTTGTGCCAATTTTCTACAAACCTAAAAATTCAAATCTACTCTCGTAAAGGTTACCTAAAAATGTTGCAAAAAATCATGGATGAGTTTTGAACCAAAACAAAGCTTTTTAGACCCCAGGGTTTGAGAGACTCAAAATTGACCCCAAGTTGACTAATGTGACATACCTACAAATTTGATATATTCCTACATTGTTTTGGCGAAAAAAGGAAGACAATTAATTCAAACTATTTCGAACTGTGTCACAATTTGACAAAACATTTTTTGGGGTTAATCGGAACATGTCAATGAAGTGTTCAAAATCCCCCAAAATTAAATAAAACTCACTTTTAAGATGATCCTAGAAGAATCTAAAAGATTGCAGGAAGTCTGAAAATAGAAATTTAAATTTTATTTTATTTATTTTTGCTCCTGGAGTAATGAGGAGAAATCCTTCTTTTGTCATTCGGAGTTGGAAAATCGCGCGGGGTGGTGAGGGTCTGGTTGTTCATTAAAAGAAAAACTTAAACTTGAAAGTATCAATAAGAACTTAAATTTTTAGCTGCATAGAACGTGCTTCATATCACAGATGGGACTGAGTAAGCGTTTTTGTACCTGTTTTGTGGGACTTTTGGTTGCTTGGGGTATTCTCCTAATTATCAACTGTATGACGAACTTCAACCATAAAACAGTATTTAACCTTGTGACATAATTTGATCATGAGACATAATCTGAACATATATTAAAATCATTCCATGTGACATAATCGGACCATGCAACATTATGAGACAACGTAACATAATCTGACCATGTAACATAATTCGACCATGCAACATAATCAGACCATGTGACATAATCGGGCAATGTTACATAATCCGATCGAGTGACAAAATCTGACCATGCAGCATAATTCGACTATGTGGAAAAATCCAACTATGGGACATAGTCTGACCATGCAACATATTGACCATGTCACAAAAAAAATCAACCATGTGACATAATCCGATCAATCAAAAAAATCGACCATGTGACATAATCCGGCTATGCAACATAATCCGATCATGTGACATAATCTGACCATGTGACATAATCTGACCATGTAACACAATCCGACCATGTGACATAATCTGACCATGCAACATAAACGAACCATGTGACATAATCCAATCACGCAACATAATCAGACCATGTGACATAATCGACCATGCAACATAATCGAACCATGTGACATAAACTGACCATTAGACTGAGTCGATTTGGGGTCTTTTTGGAATTTCTCAAACCCTGGGGTCTTAAAAGCTTCGTCTTGGTCCAAAACTCATCCATGATTTTTTGCAAAAATTTTAAATAACGTTTACATGAGTAAATTTGAACTTTTATGTTTGTATGGGAAAATTGAATATTTTGTACTGAAAAATCAACATCATTTTTGTTTCGTCTGTGGAACCGAGCCAGCTGATGAGTTTTGTGCCAATTTATAAAATTCCTAAAGAAAATTTTCCGCTGAACAACTTTGTTGAAGACTGTAACTTTGTATCTTATTAGGAAAAAAAGTTATTAGCTTTTTAACAAGGGTATGTCTTTTTGCATTGATTAACAATAAATTCAATTGACATCACTGCTCGAGCCTCGCGAAGTTTTGCATGGAAAATAGCCACGCAGTACCTCACTAGGCACCCTGCAGGGATGTCAATTGAGTTTATTGTTAATCAGTGCGAAAATACATACCCCTGTTAAACAGCTTAAAACTTTTTTCCTTATAAGATACGAAACTTTGATCTTCGACAAAGTTGTTCAGCGGAAAATTTCCTTTAGGAATTTTATAAATTGGCACAAAAATCATCAGTTGGCTCGGTTCCACAGACGAAACAAAAATGATGTTGATTTTTCAGTACAAAATATTCAATTTTCTTATACAAACCTAAATGTTCAAATTTACTCATGTAAACGTTTCTTAAAAATTTTGCAAAAAATCATGGATAAGTTTTGGACCAAGACGAAGCTTTTAAGACCCCAGGGTTTGAGAAATTCCAAAATGACCCCAAATCGACTCAGTCTACTGACCATGTGACATAATCTGACCATGCAACATAATCGGAATATGTGACATAACTCGGCCATGCAATATAATCGGACCATGGGACATAATCTGACTATGCAACATAATCCAACATAATTGATTATGTGAAATAATACGATTATGCAACATAATCAGAACATGTATCATAATCTGACCATGCAACATAATGTGACCATGGGCAGAGTTGCTAGCGATTTTTCGTTTTGAAATTCCAAAGTTTTTCCCGGTTGTAAATGATGATTTGCCCATTTTTTATACTCGTTTTTAAATATAAAAACATGGTAAATAAAAATAATTCAATGTAAAGGGTCTCACATTTCTAACAATTGTATCCCAAAACTTGTTAACCGGTTAGAAATCGTGACAAATACTTCGGCGTCTTTTAACACGTAGTCTTTTCGTATCAAATTTACAGGTTTTCATGATTTTTTAAAACGAATCAACCGAAAATGGCATCTATTTGTTGTTTTGCTCAACAATTTCAACAATTTTGCAAAAATAAGTCCGGTTCAATTGATCTTGAAACTGTAATGTTGTAGGTATGTACTTTTTAGCAACTGTGAAATTTTCAAGAATTTTTATACAGTAATAGAAAAAAATTGTATAGTTTATATAGAAATATGTACAAAAATACATCGGAACATAATATCAAATCAGCTTGTCAAATTAAATGGGGATTTGTCAAACAAAACTTAAAATCATTAGATTGCATATGTTAATTTCTGAATTCAGTTATATTTTTTTGTACAAATCCTAAGACGTTTAAGGAAAAAAATGTTTTTCTTTCCAAATACAATGAATTACTTTAGTATTGCTCTAGTCATTTGAACTAAAGATTCGTGAAAATATAGACAATCGAGTATAAGACAGGTTTGAACTTTAATCGTTTGAATGCAAGCTATCATTATGTATAAGGCTAAAGATCTTGGGTCAAAGATGAACTTGGATTTCAACAGGAGCTTTTTTCGATACAATTCTTACATAAGACATAGGAAACTTCAAGCAAAAGTTTAACGTAGGAAGAATTAAAAACTAAGCACTTGCGATAAAATGCTTAGTTACTCAGGCCAATTCAAACAAAATGCACAGCAACAACATCGAAAAATAATTTTTTTTCTGGTAAAAAAAGGTATAACTCTGCTTCAAAACGTCTTACGCTGTCAAATTATTTGCTCTTTGCATAAATTAATTTAAACTAAACTAGTACAATCGAACTGCGAGAAACGTCTATGATGGAGAGAAAACACCTAATCCCAAACTTTTTAAAGCACAAAACCTGTTTAAGTGACAGTGTAAAACCTCTATAAGTTAGAGTCCTTTTTCTGACTAGACTAAGGAAATTAGAGAAAATACCAGGATTGTATTAAAGTTTTGGTACCAAAAGAATATTGGGTTACCAACGAGCAAATTTCCACAGTTCCATATTGAAACTCACTCGAGAAAACTTCGAACTGATGCACCAACTGGATTCCTATAAATCAGTGAATTTTTATCATATACACATTCAATAGTTGCATTTCTAGAACACTTTTTGCTTTTGTATGTTGCTGACCCTCTATAAAAAAGAATCTGGTTAAGTTAGAAACCTCTATAAACGAGAGAAAAAGTTTAGCCCTTTGGACACTCACTTATCGTCGTTCGACTGTAGTTCGTTTTGCTAATATTAAAGTTATTTGCTTATGCAGTTTTTTTAATATTTGAGTTTTACTTGTAAGTGTAGCACACGCGGAAAATCACATATTCATCTGTCATTAGTTGAAAATACGATTCAAACTTCGTTTGTTTACAAATGAACGAAAATAAGCGTTTATGAGATAAATCTATTTTGAGACTGTCAAAAACTACTCTTAAATTCAGAAATTATTTTAAAAATATTTTTGAAATTCCGTGAAAAAAATCCAAATATGACAATTTTCCCGGTGAGGTGCCAAAATTCCCGGTTTTTTCCCGGTTTCTCGGTGACGCGATGAAATTCCAAAGTTTTTCCCGGTATTCCCGGTTTTCCCGGTTCGCTAGCAACCCTGCTTGGGGCATAATGTGACCGTGTGACATAATCTGACCATGCAAAATCATCGGACTATATGACATAATCCGACCATGTAACATAATCTGACCACAGAATCCGATAATGCAACATAATCGGACCATGTAACGTAACGCGATTATTCAACATAATCGGACCATGTGACATAATCCGACGATACAACATAATCGACCGGGAGACATAATCTGACCATGAAACATAATCCGATCATGCAACATAATCGACCATGATCCTTTCATTTATACGATTAGTACGCAGGAAAAATCAAAATCCATCAAAGGCTTTTGTGTTTTTTCTTTTTCTTTTTTTTTTATTTTGGCTTGGTGATGACGTCATAATCCTTTAGATGTGATGTCCGTTAATGAGGCTGTTTTCGTGACGCGAGATTCGTTCGCAAATTTCAGTTTGTCTCTCTACAAAATACAGGATCATGATAATTTCACTATATCGATTTTCTACCACGATTTAGTACCTATTTGCTACCAGAAATCTGGGCTAAAGTAGTAAGACATAGTATTTTTACTCTGTGAACTTTTACAGCTCATAGTAATATTCTCGTGTCTAAATTACCATGCGCATGATATTTAGATATTGCACGATTCGTGAAATTGCAATAACTATGCGCATGGTCATCGTCTTTCGTGAAGTCGAAAATACTCTACAGAGATGTTTTGTTTACGTTTTGTCGAGAACAGAACTGTGGAATCCCGGACGGCTTATTTTCAGGGTTTATCTCGAGATTAATGCAGTTTTTTTTCAGGGATTTTCATCCTGTTGGATGATTCATCCCATCTCCTACCGTGGCTGCTAGTGTACTTTTTGGAATGGGAAAGGAAATAGGATTTTAGTAGGGACAGATGGGTAGAGTGATGTTTATATTTCCTCGTAAATGCTGCTGCTCCGGAGGAATGAGAGAACCTTTTCCTTTTCTTCAGGGTCGTTCGACAGGATCTGTCGAAGGTTGTCGGCTAGGTCGCAGTCTAGGCGGGCTTGCTGGTGTATAGGGCATTGCGTAAGGATGTGTTTGATGGAAGATTAATGCAGAACCGACATTATCGATCTCTAGATACTTGAGAGATCATTTATGCTAGCGATTGCTATCACTGATGTTGAAAGCATGTCTCTCATACTTGGCTCTCATAGTGAGAGAGCAAAGAGGGCATATACTAGGTTGCAGGGATGCCAACTGTTTTTCAGAAGTGTCTGGAAGATTTAAAAAAAAAATCTGGAAAAGTCTGGATGGCGAACATTCTAGGTGATGACCTTTTTTTTTTGGTCACCAGATCGCAATATTGCAGTATTGCAGTCTAGGGAATAACACTTATTACTTAATAACAATCATACATTCTATACACTATCAATGCCTGAGATTAATGTGTTGATATCGGCGATACTACGTTTTATGCGTTGCTTCCTGTTTCAATACCATCTTCGTGGCGTTTCTCACTCTTCAATTACTAATTCGAATCATTTCCTGCAATTTTCCAACGACAATTCTGATTTTTCATGGCGAAACTCAAAAGTCTGGAAATGTCTGGAAGAAATGACAAAAGTCTGGAAGTTTGGAAACCTAAAAAGAAGTCTGCCAAAAGGCCAAAAAGTCTGGAAGATTCCAGAAAAATCATAATTACTTAATTACTGTTGCTAAAAAAAGTAAGGGAGACACACATTACTTGATGAAAAATAACAATTTAAAACTTTATTTAAACAGTTTTATAATAAATTAGAAAAATAGACTCATAATCTTTAATGTGGTAGTTCCAAATCAGGCTTCTAATCGACTTACACCCTTTTATGTATTGACTTTAAAAATACCGCAATACCGCTGAATATTAAAATAGGCCTGTCAACGATCAATCGAATTGCCATTGTGATACGTCCGAATTGTCTTTCTTGTCGAGAACGCCAACCAAAGGGCAAAACACATGTGGTCATAAATTACATCTTACCTTGAATGATGATTGGAAAATAACACGCCTTTTTGAATCAGAAATTTTCATCCGGGAACTTGCATAAAACAGTAGTTTCAATTCAGCCCCATCAACAAACGTTAGAAGCCTCTGCACCAAGACATGACTTTTATCAAAACGTTCTTGAAAAAATTTCTTCGATTTGATCCCTTCGGCGATCAACTAAGGGACTTGGATAAACTTCATTGTGTGATAGGTTCGAATTTGGGAAACAACTTCGATGCTGATTTATGTTATTATGTATACCTTATAATCGTTACAGGACTTAAGCTCAACACACCCCGGAAAGTGAAGCTGTTCAAAACAACTCTCTACATCATGATTTTCCTGTGGTTTGCCTTCGCCCATCGATTGTATGTGGTTGCTTCGAAGCATTGGGGGTTTATTTACACCGTAACCACAACCATGGTTCTGGTCGCCATTTTCTCCGCTTCACTGCGAGCGTACGGATTGCACCGGAAATACAAGTATCTCGTTCAACTGCGCCAAAACCTTCTAACGTGCTCAGCATTCAACCGAGATGATGCTGAGGCACGGCGTTTGAGAACGGAACATTTTCAAAATAATCAAAAATTTTGCCTATTTATGGTGTGTACCGGATTCGTGACAATGTTGATTTGGAACATGACCGACTACCGTTGGACCGATCAGTATCAGATGGCGTTTGATCTCAACTTTTTGCAACCTCGGATAAAATCTGCACTGGACACAATTTTTGGTCTTTCGCTTATCGTTATAGCGTTTTATTTCTGGATTCCCTTCATCACGGTGAGAGTATTGCTGCAGATTCTAAGGGCTGAATTTATGATTATGAATAAATCGTTGGAGAGTGTGTTAGTAAAACCCATCGCAGCAGCCAAACTTTATGGGAACCAGGCTTCTGGATCACAGCAGGCCGCTGATACTTACCACAATCAAATGTTTTGGAACAGCCTTCTTGATGAGCTGAAACGAATGATCGAACAGCATCGGCTTCTATTTGACATGGTTGAAAATGTTCGTCAGCTAACGAGCATCCAATTTTTGGCCGGTATGGGAGCCAGTGTTGCCATATCTTCGGTCTCGGTGTTTCTGTTCATGTCGATGAAGGGGGAAAGTGCTGCCGTAATAGCCATTTCCTCAATCGTTATGCTAGAGAATTACTACAACAGCGTTTTGGTAGAAGAAATCGAGGCGTGTCACTTCGCTACCGGTACAATAATTTTCAACCTGGAATGGCCGATGGTGCTGCGTTATGAGCAACAATTTTGTGATCAGTACCGGGATGCCAGGAAGATTCTATTGATTGTTTTGATGAGAACTCGCAGGAAGTTGCACTTCAGTTGCGGTGGAATGTTTGAAATGTCGTTAGTATCTTTTTTCCAGACCGTCAAGACTTGTTACACTATTCTGATGTTTTTGCTCACCAAATCAGAGCATTGAAGAGAGCTCATCATATAAAGTTTTATGCACTGGTTTGTGTAGTTAACAGCTAAAAAATGGCGCTTTCTACGAAATGTTAGAACAAATAAAGAAACGGCTTCAACCTGTATAGATGTGTTATTCGAATTGAAATGATATTTTTAAATTGCAACAGTTATTGTGTAGCCTTGAGGAGCTATTGATTGATGCAAATTGACAATGCTGGAAATAAATGAACCACATCAGCATTTATGCCGGCCCGATTTGTTTAATACGACCACTACCATCAAACTTATCCTTATTTATATCTTAACACTAAAAACCCCCAAGTCATTTTCAAAGAAAGAAAGAATTTCTAGAAAATTGAAGATAATTGCAAATCCCACGATTCTGATACAGTTAACGGCAATATTCTAGTTTTCTTCTGTTTAAGCGAATAAAAAGGTAATGCATGATGACGGCGATGCATTGTTTATTGTTTATTTGATACAAAATCATCTGACATATTTAGGTGTCTTAATGATCTACTTAATATTATTTGTACATTACATGATACTTTTCCTAATTTCTTAGTTGGTCACTTAAGTCAGACTCAATACGGCATTTGAAAGTTGAAGTGGAAACATTGAAGTCGAAGATAGCATAATAACGTAGAAAGCATATTTTTGCGGAACGGAGAGGGTCGTTACTGCCATATCGCGTGCTTCTAGGTTCCAGGGAGAGCAAGTTTCTATTACGTTGGGTTCTTTCTGGAGCATAAATTTTACAGCGAGATAGTAGCCAGGTAGCTCACGAAGAGCATAACGAACGAACCGACGTTGAATTGCTTCAAAACGCGCTGTCCATGAAGCTTCAAAAGGCCACCATATTAGGTTCGCAGGTTTCAATGTTGATCGCACCAGGCAACAATACAGAGCTCGCAAGCGGAGTGGATCAGTGAATCCTTTACTCAAATGTATAATAAATCCAAGCATTCGGTTAGCTTTCTCGAGTACCACAGAGTAATGCCGCTTAAAAGTCATTTGACTGTCCAACAAAACGCCAAGATCCTATATCTCCACAACACGATGCAACTGCTCGCCCAGAATATCGTAATTATAAATGAATGGATTTTTGCTACGCCCAAACGTGATAATACAGCACTTCGTAACGCTCGAAACTTGTAAATTATTGGAGCACCAGTTTACAACTGTGTCCAAGAAGCGTTGTAATTCATAACAGTCAGCTTTACTGTTAATGACTAAAAATATTTTTAAGTCGTCCGCGTACAGGAGAACTCCACATCCAATGAGCAAGTTGATATCATTAAAAAACAGTGTAAACAACAAAGGACCCAAATTGTTGCCTTGGGGTACCCCAGACTTTAAAATGAAGTCAGAGGATTCAGCTGAACCAATTTTTACAGCCAATCGAAGATCTCTTAGGTAGCTTCTGATCCACGCACACAATCGTTCGAAAAATCCCAATCGATGCAATTTTTTCAGAAGAATATCGTGGTTTACAGAATCAAATGCCGCGGAAATGTCGGTATATATCGCGTCGATTTGTTTGCCGGAATCCATGTTTGATATGCAAAAGGATGTAAAAACCATCAGGTTTGAAGTTACAGAGCGTTTAGGAAAAAATCCATGCTGGTTCTCAGAGATCCAGTTCCGGCAACCCGAAAACATGACATCGTTGACAATCCTCTCAAATACTTTCGAGCAGGCAGCTAGCGATGTGACACCACGGTAGTTAAGAACATCTTTTTTGTCACCTTTTTTGTACACTGGGCTCATTAACGATTTTTTCCAGATGGTAGGAAATTTTTGCTGTCCTAGAGACTGAGTGAAAATGCTTGTCAGAGGTTTCACCAGTAAAGAGCAACATTTTTTCAGTACGCACGCCGGTATGCCATCCTGTCCGGCTGTCGTGGAGTTTTTCAGATTAATTATTGCCTCTAACACCATTTTCTCGCTTACAGCAAAAACATCCAGATCCAGCACATCGATGGGTAATCGTGTTACTGCGGCGTTCAATTGACTAGCGGTTGGCGATTCGACTGAAAAAACACTGGCGAAGTGCGTCGCAAAAAGGTCGCATTTTTCGTCAGCTGACATGGCGATACGATCATTTAATTGGAGTACAGCTAAAAGCCCAGACTCTTTCCCTTTGGAGTTTAAAAATTTCCAGAACTTTTTTGGATTGCGACGAAGTTCAGTCTGAGTACGATGCACAAAATGACGATAGCAAAGTCGGTTGTATATCCGGGAACATTTAGTAGCCGCGTTCAATTTGATTTTCACGAATGGGCACCTGGAGTCACTAAACTTCCGTAGCAATTTCGATTGTGTCTGTTTTAACCGCTTCAAGTGAGCATTAGTCCAAGGAGGTCGAAGAGAAGGCCGCACCAGGGGTACGGATTTATCAAAAGCGTCATCCAGGATTGCTTTAGATATACAAACAGCCACATCAACGTCGGTACCACTTTGGATTTCAGACCAGTCAGCTTCAGATAGAACACGGTTCATAGTATCAAAATCCGCCCGATTAAAATCACGGGCTGATACATCGAAATCTTCAACAAAAGTGATGGGATTCGGGAAGAAAATTTCAAATTCCAAAGGAGGGTGATACACGTCTATAGGCACAACGAATTCACTGGCTTCGATAATGGGGCTGATCGAAATAGAATCATCTGAAAAAACCAAATCCAGCGTTCGGTTTAGAGAGTTTCGTTTCGTTTCGTTGACTAACTCCATTCAATGTCGTTCCATCCAATAGTGTAGCACTAGCAGAATTTATCGTGGAAGAAGATTCCAACACCATGTTGTTGCTCTGACCCGGAATCCAGAACAATTGCGATTGGTTAAAGTCACCAAGAAGAATTACATTACATGCAGGGTGTTGTAGTCTAGTATCTGATAATGCATCAACGTGCAAATCGATAATTGTACAATCGTAACTTTTTTTCCGGTGGTACATATGCTGTTCCGATCAAAAATGAGCCGTGATCATTTGACACTCTCACCCACAAACTTTCTATGCTATTAGTATTAAAAGCTACGATTGATGAGCTAAGCTTGCTTGAAACCACTATGAGGACCTCACCACCTCTACTACGACGACTATTGGCACTACTTCGGTCACAACGAAATACGTTATAGTAAGAACCGAGTAACTGACTTGACGGTACGGTAACGGGGACGGGACGGGAGTTGACGGGACGGCATTGTAAATATGCTATCAGCGAAAAGATATTTTGATTATTCCAGTCCTATAGCCATGTTTTTTTTTAAATTTTTGTTTGGTTTACTTGCTTAAAGTTTATGATGTAGTTATAGATTAAAATAAAGTTCACTATTTATTATTGGTTCACTATTACAATGCAAGTCTATAAAATAAATATATTCACTTATTATTTTCAACATACGTATTCGTCTTTCTCCGTCGACGTTTGGAAGCCTTGGTTTCCATAATGAAGAAAGTCTTCTCCGTCACGTTTTTTTTATTGTCCAAGCGAAAGCTTTAAGGTGAAATTCTTTCACTGTGAAGAATATGAACCACACTACCAATTTTTCCTAGAATAAATGGAAATCAATGATAAGCCCGGAAATTTTTTTTCAAATGTCAAAGGTTCAAATGTAGGAGACTTTCGACTTTGATGTCCCATATTTTGCCCTGACATGACGAAAACTTTGTTTTATTACCAGAAAATCAACAAAGGTACGATTTTTTTTATTCGGGTATACACTGTATCAAAAAATTGTCCGTACAGCAAGTACCTTGAAATCCAAACAATCAAAAAGTGCACTTTTTCAGTCAATAAAAATACTACAAATACATCATTCGCTGCAGAAACTAGTCCTTTTTGTAGATCAGTATTAAAAATGTTTATGAATTAAACCTTTAAAATAATCCAATTCATTTTGTATAGAAAGTCCCAAAAACGACGTCAAAAAATTGTCCGTACACTGAGGCCTTTGTCAAATATTAGTCAAGTAAACAGTTATTTATCAGTCTGTCAAACGCAGAAACGTGAGTTGAATCTCAGCAATGACAATTTCCAGTGGTCTGAGCGATAAATACGGTAAAATGATCTTTATCTAGCATAAATCAGTAGATTTTCGTGTTTCCGAATGTCAACGGGTATATTTTTGTGAAAAGCAGATATTTTTCTGTTAATTAAATCCACAAAAATTAACAAGAAAATGTGTGCTCCCCACAAAAAAATACCCGTTGACATCCGGAAACTGATTGTTGACCTGAAGAATGACGGTAAAAGCTTGTCCGAAATTACAGGTATAGTAAAACGGCCAAGATCGTCGGTTCAGTATGTCCTTCAGAATTTAAAGAAGACTAACTCCCTGGAGACCACTCCAGGAAGAGGCCTCAAACTGAAGCTTACGGATCGTCACCATCGCATCATTGTCAGGGAAATCAGTCAGAATCCTAAAATCAGTGCCCCGAAGCTAGCAGACAGCCTGAAGAATATTGAAAACATACAGGTTAATCCTCAAACGGTACGGAACATACTTCATGAGAAAAAATACCGAGGTCGTGTTGCTCTGAAGAAGCCGTTTATATCTGCTAAAAATAAGAAAAAGCGGCTGAAATACGCTCAAAAGTATGTCGAACAGAAAATCAAATTGACCACATCTGCATCAGCCGAAAGTGGAGAAGGAGCCTTCTTGATGTCCGCAACAAACGAAGCGCAGACATTGCATCTGACCATCACCTCGTCCTTGGTGAGATACGACTGAGAGTTGCGCGTGTCCAAGGGCACGAAGAGAAAGTCGATACGACGTCCGCTGATTGGAGAATCCAAAGGTGAAAAGGGCATACGTTGTATAGCTAAAGTCCCGAGCCTCGGAATTGCCAACTGACGGAACAGTCGAAGAACAGTGGTGTAGAATCAAGAATTCCTTTATCATGACAAGCCATGGTACTCTCGGTAAAGTTAGTGGAAGATGAAGTGAATGGATGTCGGATGAAACTTGAAAGATGGTCGATGATCGGAGAAAGGCGAAAGTCGGAATTGAGCAGGCAGGTACCGGGTCAGCCAAAGCAGCCGCCCGCTTACGATATGCGGAGCTGGAAAAGGCAGCTAAACGAGCTTGTAGACGAGACAAGAGAGCCTGGAGAAACTCCCTAGCCGAAGAGGGAGAAAGAGCCGCCACCAATGGAGATATTCAATTACTTTATGACATTTCTCGAAGCCTTAGTGGTGCAAGGACTAATGCGAGAATGCCACTAAAAGACCGAGCAGGTCAGTTATTGACCGATCGAACAGATCTGCTTAAACGATAGACTGAGAACTTCGAACAGCTCTTCCAAGTCACGAATAGCGATGGCCAACAGAACCCGCAGCTCGAAGCGCCAACAGTATGTCACATTAATGGCCTCAACTCGGAAGCGCCCTCGCTGGCTGAAATAGAAGTGGCAATCAAAGACATGAAATTGAACAAAGCACTTGAGCTGGGATCGATTGCATCCCTGCTGAAATGCTGAAAGCCCACCTTGCCTTGCTAGCACAAATGTTGCACCTTCTTTTCGCTGACATCTGGGATACTGCAACATTTCAGGCCGACTGGATGCAGGGTATCCTCGTAAAGGTGTACAACCCTTAAAGTACTCTGCAAAGTGATCCTGAACAGGATCCAGGAGAAAATCGACGTTACACTCCGACGGCAACAAGCTGGATTCCGATCCGGACGATCATGTGTGATCCACATCACAACGCTACGAATAATACTGGAACAAATCAACGAATTCCAGGACTCTCTTCTGCTGGTGCTCGTTGATTTCGAAAAAGCATTTGACCGACTGAACCACGAAAACATCTGGGCTGCTCTTAGACGACGAGGGGTCCCAGAGAAACTAGTCCATCTCATCGAAGCACAGTACGAGGCATTTTCGTGCAAGGTCTTGCACGACGGTGTCTTGTCTGATCCAATCCCGGTAACTGCTGGAGTGAAACAAAGTTGTATCTTATCACCGCTACTCTTTCCAATCGTAATGGATGAGATCTTGACTAGTACGATTAACTATAGACCAAACCGAGGATTGTCGTGGAATCCTTCGACAGTGGAGCAACTGAACGACCCTGACCTGGCAGACGATATTGTTTTGCTCGCCCAAACACAACAAGACATGCAGAGCAAACTTGACGACCTCTCCGAAAGCTCCAAGGCAGCAGGTCTCAAAGTCAATGTCGGAAAGACCAAGTCGATAGAGATCAACACAGAAAATCCCCCCCCCCCCCCCCCCAATTTGAGAAAGTGGAATGCTTCCAGTAATTTGGTAGCCAGATAACGCCTGATGATGGTGTAGAATCTAAGGGTATGGGAAGAAACTCCATTGGTGATGCAACGTTGGCTGGTCGACGGTTATGTTGCTAAATGGTATAAAGGTTTGATATAAACTGGCATCGTAATATCGAGTCGTCAACGAAGCTGCTTGAGAACAACCTCTCTCTCTGATTCTCTCTTGGAATAACATAGCAAGGAAAAGATGCCAGTAGCAAATCTAAACCCATGTGCAACATTACTCTTCAGATGGTATCAAGAAAGACATCGAAACCCGGATCAGAAAAACCCGATTTGCATTTGAGAGTCTCCGGAACATCTGGTGCTCAGGTCAGATATCACTACAAACAAAATTCGAATCTTCAACTCAAACGTCAAATCCGTATTGCTGTACGGGTGCGAAGCTTGGTGCATATATGCGATAACGACGCTAAAACTGCAAGTACCTATTTGTAGACCGCTGCCTGCTGAATATTATCCGCGCTTGGTGGCCTGGCAACTGGATCTTAAATGAGGAATTACATCACCGATGTCATCAAAGGGCGCTAGAAATCGAGATTCGGGAACGTAAGTGGAGATGGATTGGGTACACGTTGCGAAGAGATGAGAAGGACATCGAAGGAGAGAAGACCGAGAAACTCGTGACGGCGAAGCCTAGCCACCGAAATACAAACTATCGACGGGAGTCTCGACTTGAACTGGGACCAAAAGAAGACGCGGGTTCCGGATCGTCAAGAGTGGAGGTTTTTCACTACGGTCCTTTGCACCGGAGGATCGGCGCGGGAACATTAAGTAAGTAAGTAGTCCCCGGCTAGTGACTGGCGAAGCTCTTCACACTTTGAATGAAGAAGGAAGAAATGACCTTGAAGCAAACAAGAAAAAAAAACCTTTCCAGTTCGGCTTCTGGCAGGGAGCAACAATAACAATAAATGCGTTTCGTGTTCGTCTTCTGTTGTTTGAATGCGATTGATGAATGCTTGACATTGAAATTCTTTTAGCTTCACACAACGGAGCTATGACGTATGAGTGACGGCAAACGAAGAGGAACTCATTTGAAGAACAGTCAAATGATTGTGGTAGACCAAAAGTCTTCACAGTCGCAGCAACACGCCTCATGACACTGTCGGATCCCAACCCTGCTCATATCGTCTCAAGTAAAATTTTTGATTTCGATTTATGTGTCGGAAAATCCCTAAATTCATAAATTATTGAAAACTATGCAAAATCATAGTTATGTTCGCTATTTTAAATTTAAAAGTGTGTTTTGACCAAGTAGAAAATGGTTTAAAACTTATAATAAGTTATCGGTGAGGCGGTTTTTGTGGTGGTTTCACATCTAAAGCTTTGTCACCTAAATCGAAGCCAGATTGTCATCTCGTTTTCTGATCTGCAATATGAAAAATTGAACATATTCAGCTGTCATTTTCCGTAGCGCATAGCGCGGGAACTGTATGTGATTCACCCGCTCTCCCCAAAAAATATCGCCTATATGTGACCATTTGCGAGCCAACGAACGACTGATAATCGCAAAATATGCGAAACGTGAACTTTTGATTCGCAATTTCACCACACCAAAGCAGGAGGTGATGACACTCTTCTTGCTGCCATATTGCCTCCACCACCGCCTACTGCCACCGACTGACTGTTTGATGGGCTATGAAAACTATTGCTTAACATTACCATTTGTCCGGATGTTCGTTCGTGAGCGCCATCTCTACGTGTCGCCAGCCTACTGCGGCGTGAAAATTCTCTGCATACACACCTCCGCCGCCGGTTCGGGGTCCGGGGTATTGTGTGCCCGGCAACCCGTTTCGCGCCGTTTTCGGTTGGCAGTTCGGGCGCCGCGTGATTGGAATGTCATCGCCTATTTTGCGTGATGGCGTCCGCTGCCGCGATTTGTTCGAATCCACAATGACAGAAAGGAGCTGAGGGGGAGATGTGATGGAGGAAAAGGAGGAAACCGAAAGGGACATTTTCCCCATTTTATTTTCATGGCATGTCGCTGGACGTCGCTGTTGCTGGGCCTTTTCGGCAATTGTCGTTCCCGCCCGGAAAAAGATTGAGGGCCCAAGGGCCAGAGCCGAAATTTGAAAATAATTTGATGTTACGAGGCCTCAGCCAGTCAGTCAGTAGGATGTAGGGTTGGATTTCTTCCGCTGAATGTATGTATGCATATGTGGGGACAATCTGTACCATCCGACGAAATGGGAATTTGTAATCATGAAGCGTCATTTGAACACTGGCTTTGATGCCGTTAAATCGATTGGGAGATAGCGAAAAGGGGGACGAAAAAGATGCTAATTTCATCAGTTATGTTACGAAAGGTTCGTAATGGTTTGATATGTGAAAATGGGCTCGGGAAATCGTTTAGCCCCTCGTCTACCAATGGCCAAACCCGCACATTAAAAAAACGTGGCAAGTTCACACCCGCAGAACCGAACCCGATGACATCTCCATATGGCCACGTGCATAGAGGCTAGAGGAAATGAACAGCAGTAGAAAAAACTCCCACAGACCAAAAATTCAACTCAACCCCACCCTGTGTTTACTTACTAATAGTTCAAACAGTTTGGGGCTGCCGACTGGAGAAATTCTCGCTTATTTGCTTAAACCCGATGGCGGCCCGGCCTCTGCTTTTTGGAGACTGCCGGCAGTGAAGGCAAACATTAAACTTTGGGAAAATTCTGATGCTATCTATTTTCCCACCACCCAACAAACGAACAGGGGACATTCCATAGCTGGACACATAAGGTACCCATCAACTGTTTCGATCCCTAATAGAAAAGGGTTTTCTCGGGTAATCTCGGGAGAGATTGCCTCTTTATGGGTCATTTCGGGCGTCATGTCATTGGATGATTGTATCACGGATTGTATTTCGGCAGTAAAATAAGCGGACCGTGTGAGCTGTCACGACCTTATTTAAAATCATCGGCCAAGAGCGGTATGTAAACTTTATACTCATTATGAGTTTCCTGATGGCTTAATTTGACTGTCTGTATATTGGTTCGGAGTCGATATTTTAGGATTGATCAAACCTATAGATATGTTGAATACTTTTTGGTTTAACAATTAGTTTCGAGAAAACCTTTTCCCCATGTTATTGCAGAAATTTGTATTTTAGCAATTCAATACCCCGGACTAAGCCACACTGCTCTGACAAATGACTTGATTTGAGTCCTAACAAAGTTGGGTGTGATCATGTTATCCGATGTGCATCCTACCATAAAGATGCACGAAAAATTGATTAATATTAGAAAGACCAGCAAATTGAATATACCTATTCCGACCGTGACCAGTCAAAATGATGGGGTAATGGGGATATTTTGTGTAACATAATATTTTAAACTTTTTTTTTATATTATTTTGTTACTTATTCGATAATATTTTTGTTATAAAATGAAAATATTTTTTCACTATGGGTGCACGGAATCACCTCATTTTGGCATAGCTGACGATATCGTGTATGTCATAAATTGAATATTTAAAATAATTATCAAAAACTTAAAAGACATTACCAATTCTATTAGAAATTAATGTTCAATGATTATGGGTTTTGACGATGGGTGCACGGTTTCACTTCAATGTGTAGTAGATATTTTCTAGCACCCACCGCTCTGAAGTTTTTCAACATGTTGCTTATAATAGTACCTGATATTGTAGGTTTTAAAGCATTTTTTTTTTCTCTAAGCAGAGCAATTTATAATGGGAGCCCGGGTTCACTGCCATTCTTCCAAAATCAACTTTTTTGCATGCTAGAGGTAAAGAATAACAGCATTTATGGATTTGAAAGAACACTTCTGTTAGATATATATCTGATTCTTCAATATGGGTGCACGGATTCACCGCATTTCGTGAGTTATGCCGTGCGATGGAAAACTGTGAAAACAAAAATAATGAATCACCACTTGGTTAATTCATATGTTGATTTGTTTCTCCTAAAAAGTTTTTAAATTAGTTAATATTGCATTTCAAATACCTATCATATGTATTTGATTTGTACGCAAATGAGATTTAGGATTGAACGAGAACACCTGGTCACAACCATTCCCCACAAAACTTTTCTTCAGCATTTTAAAAACAATTTTTCAGTATAATTTTTTTGGTACTGTTTATTTCCGTGTATATCAAGTGACATTTAAAATGATTTAAATATTCTCGTTTCCCAAAATCTCACTCAAGAATATTTTGTATTCTGAAGCACGTTGAGAACTATTTCACTCTATAGCATTTACTACAGCGAATTTGCAGCCAATCCGTGCACCCATGTTGAAAAATCATTTAAATTATTCAGTTTCATATGCTTCAATAATGAATAAATGAATACAAAATTCATAACTATTTTACTCATACTAGTTTTGTATGACAGATATCTATAACGTATAATTACTCAGATATCTCGAAGGGAATGTCTTGAATCTAACATAACTTTCACAAAATTCGAAGAAATTCCGCCAAATTTTGACAGAAAGTTTAAATATAGTTGAGCAACAAAACAGACCAATAAAATGAGGAGTCGCGTGCTTGACGCGCCACACAACGGTCAATCCAAGATTTTTGTTTCCACAAATATTTATGACTTCGCTTCGAAAATCAATAATTTTATAACGAATGACACACTTCTGCTCACCATAAATCAACAAAGGACCATTGTTTTGGGTGAAGATTGTGAATAAAACTAAAAGAAAGCGAAAAAAAATTATCTTATTTGAGTTATAGGGTTGTGAATTTTACCAGTCATTTTGACTGTTCACGGTCCGAGTGTCAATGGTGAAATCTATTTCACTTGAATATTAAAAGAGTTAACGAAATAACAAAAATAAACAGATTTGTAGAGATTAAAAATTCATGAAAAGTCGTATTTTTGCGAATTTTTTAAACGAAGTGTTGAAATGATATTCAACATAAAAAGTGTCAAACCAGCCATTTTGGCAGTCTTCCTAGTGTAAATACGCCGCATTTCGGGGCACTGGACAATACAAGATTATTATCAGAGCCGCCTTCAACTAACTAAAATAAATTTTAAACTCATTAATTTATTAATGTTCTCTAATTTTCTGTGTTAAATCATTCTTTAATTTTATTCTGTTTCACACAACAATACCATAAGAGTGAATTAATTAATCCAGGGACTAAAGAGGGGAGAAAAGGGCATATCGAGCACCGGAGTGACATGAGAATTTCTCTTTTCTAAGTAAACAGGTATTTTATCAACAACTAGGGCCTCAACTGACGAAAATGTTTTTTTTTATTTTTGAGCACCGGAAAATAAGCTCTTCTGATCGTTTAATCATCTTGATCTTTAATGTACGCACTGCAACATGAAGTACACATTGTTCCTGAATTTTCATCGTCATTAAATTTTCGATTCTTTACAATAATCAATTTTAAAAGGCGTTTTTATTTTAACTTGCTGATTTCGGGGCGAACAGAGCACAAGTGATCGGGGAACGATGAGCATTTTCTGCCGTAGAATCTAGCAGCGAATTCAACTCGATGGAGTCAACTGCATTTTAAAGCTACAGCTTGACTGGTTTACATCTGACAATTTAGCCTATTGGTAAGGTGTCGGAGAGGTAATCAGAAAACTCGAGTCGAGTCGATTTTTTTTTCATTTACCATTCATGATCGATTATTTTGATTGTTGTATGATACGGCTGGATGCATCATCCGCCAATCAAAGCACCATAAACATAATGCATAAGTGTGTGTGAATTGTTTGGTTTTCTATAAACATACCTACATTATTATGTTAGTATGACGATGCGACTCAACGTTTAGTACAAAATGCATCGATCAAGAATGGCAAATGAAAAAAAAATACCTCGACCTCTGATTGTCTCTCCGACAATCGGATTGTGGACGAGCGGAGACGTAATCCTCAACAGGCAGACCCCTTAGATGATAAAATTCGTTGGAAAGCTGTTTAAAGTTTATTTTTATTTATTTAAGTCTTTGACTGCTGCCATACAGACCGAATATTAAAATTAACTTATGTTTAGATTAAAACTATGTTAAAACTAGGGAACGTTACGTATTGCACATTTAAACATTGATTTGGATACATTGAAGTCAAACAAGTGTGAAACATCGTTGAAGACTTGACAACATCGATTCAGCGGGTGGTTTTGTCCAAAAACTGTTCTGTTTCTAGGTAGCCAAAGGGTGGTTTGATTACGCAAACGGCGGGCTGGGGCGTGCAAACTCAAGCTTTGGAGCAATTGTGGACAGTCTATAGCGTTTGTCAGGATGTCGTATACAAACATTCGCTGCAAATATGTTCTTCTTTGGCCTAGGGACGGTATAGACAAAAGAGCACACCTTTGTGGGTAGGGTGGTAGCCTTACAGGGTCTCTCCATGGCAGTTGACGCAACGCATAACGAAGAAATTTTCTCTGAATTCGTTCGATTCGTTCGATATGGACAGAGTGGTAGGGTGCCCAAACTGGTGCCGCATACTCCAAGACACTTCGCACCAAAGAGCAGAACACTATCTTGAGAGCGTATGGGTCCTCAAAGCTCAAAGTATTTCGTCGCAGGAATCCAAACAGAGCGAAGGCTTTAGCTGTTGTTGTTGCGATATGCTGATTAAACGAGAGTTTCTGATCAAAGGTTACTCCAAGATCCTTAATTGTGACAACTCTTTCGAGCGGAGTGTCACCAAAAGCGTAATCGAAGACCAAAGAATTTCTGGTTCTTAAAAAGCTGATGCACTTGCACTTATCAGCGTTTACTTCCATTCCATGTTTTCCACACCATGCGAGAAGTCTGTTAATGTCTTCTTGGAGGGCAGCGCAGTCCACTCTTGAGTCAACGATCCGGTAGATTTTCAAATCATCTGCGAACAGTAGTTTTGGCGATTGAAGGACGGTTGCTAAGTCGTTTATGAAAATCACGAAAATAAGCGGTCCTAAGTGACTACCTTGCGGAACACCAGACGGCATAGTAAACATAGTGGAGTGAACTCCACGGATATTTACGAAGCCTTGACGGTTAAGCAGGTAAGAATGCAACCATTTGCTTACCCATTCAGGGAAACCATAGCGTTTTATTTTCTCCATCACGACCATATGAGGTACTTTGTCGAAGGCCTTGGCAAAGTCGACGTATATTGAGTCCACTTGCAGTTTTTTATCAGTTGCAGTATGCAAGTCACTGGCATAGCACATCAAGTTGGTCAACGTTGATCTCTTCCGGATAAAACCGTGCTGGACTTCGGCAAGTATCGGAGTAGCTGCTGAATAGAGCCTTTCGTACATCAAAACTTCAAGCACCTTTGAAAAACAGCAGAGGATTGAAATTGGCCGGTAGTTCTCCACACGATGCGCATTCCCAGACTTATGAATCGGCGATATAGAAGCGGTTTTCCAATGGCTAGGAAAAACACCTTCTGAGATTGATCGGTTGAAAATTAAACGAAGCGGTGTTGCAAGAGATACAGCTAATCTCGAAACCAATGACGATGGAATGCCATCTGGACCTGGACCTTTCGATGGATCGAGCGAACTGAGTACGTTTAACACTTCCTGATCGGTAAATAGAGGTTGTGGGAGCCTGACGTCGTAGTTCGGTAGAGTTCCAAAATAGGTATCAGCGCAATCAGGATTAGACGAGCTATAAACACTGCTGAAGAATTCCGAAAATAAATCAGCGGATTCCCTGATGCTACTCGAGATGCGTCCATGAAACGATACAGAAAATGGAATCGTATTTTTGAGGCGGCGGCTGTTCATAAATTTCCAAAAACTCGATGGATCTTGCTTTACGTTGCGTTCGATGTTTAAAATGTATTGTTTAAAGGCAGTGTTTCGCAGGGTTGAGTACTCAACTTCTAAACCAGATAGGATAGTCTTGTTATGATCAGATTTATCCTTGAAGTAACGATTCCGGGCTTTCCGAACTAAGTTGCGGCTTCTACGAAGTTCTGAGTTCCACCAAGGGAACTTAAACGGCTTATGTCGGTTTGGTCGTCTGGGGGGGGTGCACTCACGAAGTATACCCCAAAGGCGGTCATAGAATATGGAGAGAGCACTGTCGATATCCAGATTGGCAAAAGTAGAGATCCAATTTGTTTCTGCTAACGATTCTATCGCACGATCGGTATCACAGTGCATAAAATCTAATTCACAAGATACGGGGTGAACTATTTCCATACTGCATGTTCCGTAAGGATTGTCAATTAATAAAATTGAAGGGTGATGATGTCGATCAGTTTTTAAAATGGCGTGTGGTGGGTTTACAATTTCTGCAAGATCTGGTCTATTCAAGAATATTAAGTTGATTCATAGAGCTGGGAGATCAAGATCTTCTACTGTTCGTGCGTTTCTCAAAACGTATTTTCTCGGTTTTCCTCTTGCGGATATATCGACATCTAAAGTCGGCGAATTTTCTTCGATTCGAGTTATTCCTTCCCGTCCATTTAAGGTGCAATAGGTCTGGAATTCTTTCTAAGTTGAGGCTATCTACAAGACTTGCTTCTATCATGGTCTCAGCAGATGCTTCATCTAGTAGCGCAAATGTGCCGACTAACTTCAATCCGTTGTAGATGGTTACTGGGACTAAGCGGTAGATTATTGAGCACCCTGCTTTGAGATGGTTCTGGGGACTTTGATTGGTTGGGGAATTGTGGAGCAATGAATGATGGCGAACACGACAGCTTTCGTGACCACACTATTTAGGGCGTCGACATGGCAAAGGGTTATGACTTTTCAGGCAGCATCAACATAGGTTGTATTGTCGCACGGTGTTCAGACGTTCATCTATAGACATTTCATCAAACTTACTGCAATGCTCCGTATCGTGACCAGATTTTTTGCAGACAGGGCATACCTTCTCTCTGCATTGGCTATTGTTTCTGTTATCGTTGTCACTATGAAGGAAACTCGATTTCAATTTTGTTACACCTCCTCGGGCCTTGTTGTCTTTCCATTTCGTTGGCTTTGAAACGCCTAAATTTGTTTCACCGGCTGCATCTTTATAATCGGCCCACTTCATTTTAGTGTCCAATGGGAGTTTCTCAACTAGGTAATTCCTGGAGGAGTGTAGGATTCGTAAGATGTGCTTCAAGTTTTGCAACCTTGATGTGGTCACAGTAATTGTGAATCGCAAGACCATACGCGATCAGCGTGTCTAGTCTGCCTTCCTTCGAGGCTGGTTTATTTAAAATTTTCGACATGAGGGTCGTAATCAATACTTCCGTACGACCAAAGAACATCCGCGGAATTTCTATGACTCGGGAAACCAGTTCAGGCACTACGAGCTTGCCACGAACAGCTTCGAGTGCGTCTCCCTTTAAACAATGTTGTAGACAAATTAGGTTTTCGGCATTAGAAAACTCACACTCCTTGTTATGGTTCTCAAAACTGCTTATAAATACTGGCCAATCCTCAGGACTACCCGTGAAGGAGCGGGTTGGCAGTCACCATACAGACGCTGTGACGTTTGGAGTAGGGTGGTCGGATTTACCGGTTTTTTTCAAATCCGGTATTTCGGTATTCGTAATTCATAAAACCGATGAAACCGGTAAAACCGGTATTTTTTCAAAGTATATCGAATTCATGAAAAGGTTTCGTCTAATTGCAGTAGTAATGGCATAAAATGCTCAGAATTTATAACGCAATAGGTTTAGCAACATTTCCAATGGAAAAAAGGTATTGGCCTTTAAATAGTCCATTTGTCATGTATCTATTATTCATCCTCATGATAATCATAATATATATATCATCTTCATTTTATTATTTTAATTTTGCTGTGAGGTTGCGGGAACTTTAGAAGTTTCATATTATTTTCAACGAATTTTTACTCTGTAAAACAGTATTCATAATGAAGAACAAATTTTACAGATTAAGTTAAAGTTTATATAGTCTTACATGAAAATGATATGAAATTGGTGTACAAAAAGATTAATCGTTAAAACAATGTCATAACTTATTAATAAACAAAACTCAAAACACTGTCACAAAGTTTTTGGTTGACTCACAGAATTAGGTACAGATTATTGTTGTCTAAAATACGGATGTTTCCCTCGCAACCTAGGTCGTGATCGCATTAAATTTGCCTTCCCAAAAATAAAACGAACAAATAGAAATAAAAATTTATTATAAACCAGTCAAAATTCAGCAATAAATATAGTTGTTCGGATCTACGCTTTTTGTTGCTGTAATACTGTTGCAAATTTATAAAAACTTTGTTACTGCTTTGTTTGGAAAAAGAAAATGCTTCAACAGCGTTAAAAATGAAAACAACAAAATTCCACCAATTAACTTGAAAATATTAATGAAAAAAAATCATACAAACAGTCTAACACTTGTTTAAATGCTGACTCTGTTGAGAGTTTTGTTAGAACTGAAGTTAGAAATTGATGTAAACATGTTTTTAAATGCTGACTCTGTTGACAAATTTTATGTTTTGAAACAAACTAAAAAGTTTCTAATCAGTTTTCAATATTTTTTGTTTTAAATTTGAAGTTTGTGCCCGGCACCGCTTAGAACAGTGGTTTTAAAACTTTTTTCACTCCCCGCCCCCTTTTACAAAATTTTCGAGCTCAACGCCCCCCTAAGGAAATTTTCAGAAAATCTATTGAAAAAAATGAAAATTTGGATAGTTAAAAAGCTATTAGCCTTTGACTTGATGTTGTTGTAAGGCTCAACTAAAAATTCATTTAAATTTATATGAGGCCCTCAGAGCCAAAAGGGTATCATAAGTGTGAAAATGGTCGATTTTATTTCATTATGTCAATCGATTCTTATAATTCGAACTATATTTCATGATTTTTCAGATTTTTAGAATTTTATTTGCATACTATTTTATTCGAAAGAAAAGAGTTTTTTTTTTTAAATATATGGAAAATTGGTAAACATGACAAATTAAAAGCGTGTTTTCTCGAAATTTGCTTTTATTCGCTTTTATCACGTAACCGGGCCGGACAAATCCGAGATATTTTATCTAAGGACCCGGCAAAATTCGGGCATTTGATTTCAAAATTGTCGACCAAAAACCCGGATAATATCCAGGTAAATTGTCTCAAAACCTAGGAATTTCTTTACAAAAAATCAAGAAAAAAAAACTTGAAAAAAAATTTTTTCGTCATCATTTATCAGCAGTTTTTAATCAGGTATTCCAAAAAATTTTCTTGGTTAATTCTTTAAAATTTGCTCAAAAAAATTCTATTTGGAAGCAGAAATAAATATTTTAAGAACACAATTTGATTTATTTAGTATGTTTCGGCAAATGAAGTGGATAATTTCGGGCAACCGGGCCGGATCGGACTTTTGAAGATATAAGGGGGGCTTCCATACAATTTTTTGCATAATTCGAAATTAATTGAGCAAATGAAACTAAATTTGGCATCAAAAAGAATTTGAGTACGAGAAATACTTTTTCTTTGTGAAGCAATTCCTTTCTTGCAGTAGGATGATAGAATTGGGAACATAGGAAGGGAAGAGAAGGCTTACATTTAACTTTTTTTTTTATTAAATCCGAGAAATAGATAAAACTTAACATGGAAAATCATTTTACTATGATTCTATGAATATCTGACACACCATCCTCCTTTCAGTGAGTAGGTACATAGGAGGAGGGAGTTGAGCCCAATACACTTTTGTTAGCATAAGTTCTCAATTTATGCAAACAAAACCAACAAATGGACATAAATATAGCATGCACAGCAAAAAAATATTAAATTTACATGAAACCTAATTCCCAATACGATGCAAAATTCGGAAACAGAAGTTCAAATTAATCCTAAATTCACATGCAAAAACATACAAATTCAAAGACATTGCGATGGATTTATATTTGAGTGTTGTAGAACTGAGTTTCATGACTCGCGATGTAAAATTATTAGTTCGTAACAAAAAATTCACATCGTGGCGATGTAACCTAACTCTTCGCGCGTCCACACAGTGTTGAACAAACAACCGTAAACATAGTAGTTTTTCTTTATTCTCGTTAAATCGACAGATAATTTGAGTTCAATACTAGTGAAAAACGTGGAGACACACGCTTAGCACCTGAGCTTGCCTAAATTTAAAAAACTTTCGAGTGTTTTTTCCTATTCTACGGTTTTAAGCCCAAATTTAAAGCAACATCCTAAAAAAAACCAAAATGGCGTCGAAATTCCGAGATTCACTGTTTAGTAATCACCACAATCTAAATGGACGTAAGTATTAGCTGATGAAATCTTTAGTCAGGGAATCAGAGATAAAAATTTGAAGATCATGACTCAACGAAACCAATCAAATTGAACGATCACTTGCAGAGCTGTTTTTCGAGTTCTCAATTCAAATTTTCAAAAATGGAACATAATAAGAATGGATAACTTGCTCGAGCTCAAAATTAGTGAAAAAAGCAGTTTTGGAACTAGAATAGTGACAGCGTTACCAGAAATAAAAAGCTTGTTCCAGCCACCTTCAACATGGTAAGTGTTCTAATGAATCCCTTTTTCGTCAATTAGATAATTATTTCATCTCTTTTTATAGCTACTTTCCGTGATTAAAAATTAAGATTGTGGAATGCAATTTAAACAGAAACTGGTTTTATCGAAAATATCAGCATCAACTACGGTAAGTTCGGGTTACATAGCTTGTATACAGATTAAATAATTGACAAAAAGCTTATTCAGAAAAAAAAAACAGTCCGGGAGCAAATGATGAAAAAAACAATTTCCTTTTTCCGAGTTTATTTCGATTTGAAAAGACTTGAGGACATACCTGAATGAAAAATCAGTAGATAAGTGGTAGTTGGATGTTGTGAAGGTCTGTCCAATGTCCTTGGGGTAACAGGCATGTCTGGGAAAGAAGATCTGCGCACTTCACCTTAACATACGCTGGCCGCCGCACAGTGGGCCAGGAACCACACTTTTGCGGTCAAAATTGACTGCAGGCCAGAGGGTTCGTTGTAGCTCAACGGTGTCTTGGACAAAGTTACTCGACTATATTTGCGCTATCCATTGATGGATTGGAATTAGTTCTATGTTTCTCCGCAAGGTGGCGCCAAAATCTAACTTTTTACAGAAGCAAGATACAGGCATGGTTTCTTCTACAAAGTTGTTCATTATACCTTTCACATCAACTTTGTAGAACATTGTTAAGCTCTATGTTGTGTACTTACCTTGCAAAAATAATAATTTGAGAAAACCTTGCAAAATTTGGGTTTTTTTCACCTATTTTTGTTTTTAGCTATACAATACCTCAAAGTTCCACAATATTTGATTGGAATAGACTCAAACAAGATATTCTAGAGGAAAACTTATTGGTTTTGCAGATTTTTTCTCTCATAATCACAAAAAAAAGGTTAAAATTATACATTTTTCAAATTGCAATAACTTGCTTGCGAGCAGTTTTGCGCACCTCATTTTTCGAGGAGTGACAGTTGTGATTATGATCTAAGTGCATGTAAAAAATGTCGGTGGGTTCTCGTGGGTTCCTTGCCAAATGATTTAATTAAGTTTACCAAAAAAATCATTCAAAAATGTTAGAATTTCAAGCCTTTTTTGAGAATTTTAAGCTGGATTTGTTCATTTATAACACGTTATAGTCTATAAAATATTTTATTCATCATCAGTCACAATTATGTTTAGAAGTTCAGGTTTCATAAATTCATTTTTTTTACATGTGGTTTTTCGTTGTATAGAAAGCAAAGGATCCGAGGTTATAATTAATCCATTAAAAATATCTTGCATTGTGTCTTTTCGACTTGTTTTGCGGCTCCTAAACTGTCGAATTCTTCGTAAATCTTTATGGCGCGCTTCTTGAGCTTCTTAACTTAGCATTCCAATGGGCAACAAGGCGGCTGAAATGGCTTCAGATCCATGAATTAGAATTTTGTGCACTGTTACTGGCATTGGGTACCATGGGTACAGAGACGTGTAAAGTTTTGCAGTTTCAATACAATATTGACGGAAAGCATTTTGGTTGATTGCGTAACCGCTAGACAACGCTCGTAAAATCGTGTCACAGCGGTCGATCAAGTCTTTGTCAATACCTGTAATTAGGCTCGTTTTTTCATGTTCTCGGAAGAAAGTGCGCGCTGTGTTCCCGTCATTTGTTGTTCCGGTTCCATGTTTCACGAAATCAACAAGCAGCCCACATTCTTTTCGGAAAAGATCTTGAATTCGTGCTTTCTTTGATGTTATAATGCTTTTCACCTCTGCTGTTGCATAATACTGCCTTACTTCTAAACGATAGCTAACATTAAGAATCCAGCCCAAAAATCGAATATAGGCATGGAGTGTGGATAATCCAAGCTCTAATGCGTTTCGATTTATTGGTCTTTTTAAGACTAGATCAATATCGTTCATGATTTTGGGACTTGCTGAACAAACGTTACAGGATTGGGAGGACTTAGTATCGGTTAAAGAGTTGGCAACTTTTCCATCAATCATGGATAAAATCATCGTGTGTTTTACATGGACTGTACCAAAAGGGAAGCAAATCTTTGTCCGATTCAAGTTTGCGATTTGTGCGGAAACTCTTGCTTCTTCCATTTTGATAATATCAACAGTTTCCTTGGCGAATTCAATTTTTAGTGGACGACAAAATCTTGTAGATGACGGAGTAGGATTTTTCCATAAAATTACTTCTGAATTGTCTCCGCCTTGGAGTTGCAAAGGTACTAAGCAAGTCAATAAGATACTGGAATCGTCATCATCTGTATTTTCAAGGTACTGTTTGTAGTTGGAATGAGATCCACTTGTCGAATCAGGCCTGCAGCAGCTCTGTTACCTTCTGCTCGAAGATTCATTTCGGTTGCTAACGCAAGGGCAGGTGTTGGAACTGTTTTTCGAATTTGAGAAACCTTTCGTTTTTGTGATCGAACGTTACTTCCGGTAAATGGAAGTTTTTTTCTTCCAGCTAGAGAAAATAGTATTTAGTATCATTTATAACACTTCATAAGAGTTAAATAGTGATCACAGTGTAAGTTGTATTTACCCGATTTTACAATCTTGTTGACTGGGAAATTCTCAAATGTAACTTCTTTTTCCAGCCATTCGTTGTTTGTTGAAAAAAATCTTGCTCTATTTCTGTAACATTTTTCCCATTTTATTTTCATTTTGGAAACAAGTCTTGAAAATTCTGCTTTCAACGATTTTGGTATTTCGCTATATTTCGTTTTCAAGCACTTTTCCAAAACTCGTTAACGCGATCTCGCCTGTGTTGCCAACTTTCGCTAGGATCTCCGAAGAGAACTTCGAAAACATGTTTCCGCAGTATCTGAGACATCTTTACTACAAGAAATAAAGTCAGAGAATGACAAAGTTCCAAAGAATTTATGCTTGTAGTGAACTGGACATTCAACGGCTTGCTTTTTGAAATTTAAATTTTTTTAACTATATTTTTAATAATTGAACATTATCAAACATCAAAAGTTTTTGAATGTTTTTTTTTTGTAAACTTAATTAAATCATTTGGCAAGGAACCCACGAGAACCCACCGACATTTTTTACATGCACTTAGATCATAATCACAACTGTCACTCCTCGAAAAATGAGGTGCGCAAAACTGCTCGCAAGCAAATTATTGCAATTTGAAAAATGTATAATTTTAACCTATTTTTTGTGATTATGAGAGAAAAAATCTGCAAAACCAATAAGTTTTCCTCTAGAATATCTTGTTTGAGTCTATTCCAATTAAATATTGTGGAACTTTGAGGTATTGTATAGCTAAAAACAAAAATAGGTGAAAAAAACCCTAATTTTGCAAGGTTTTCTTAAATTATTATTTTTGCAAGGTAAGTACACAACATAGAGCTTAACAATGTTCTACAAAGTTGATGTGAAAGGTATAATGAACAACTTTGTAGAAGAAACCATGCCTGTATCTTGCTTCTGTAAAAAGTTAGATTTTGGCGCCACCTTGCGGAGAAACATAGAACTAATTCCAATCCATCAATGGACAGCGCAAATATAGTCGAGTAACTTTGTCGAAGACACCGATGAGCTACAACGAACCCTCTGGCCTGCAGTCAATTTTGACCGCAAAAGTGTGGTTCCTGGCCCACTGTGCGCCGTGACTTGCCGGCACAACACACTGTCGCATATTAAGAACCAGTAACACATATGTGGATGGAGTTAATGCAGCCAAAACCGATTATTTGCACACATTTCTTCTTTTTTCTCTTCAAAACAGGTTGCATAAACGACGAAATGCAGCTCAAATCCAAACACAAAGAAATCATGCGTGAAATCCAAAATCTCCGCCGGCAGCAGGAGTCAGAACAGGTTGCCTCCGAATGTCCGGCCCTCATGAGTGAACTGCGAGCCCTAAGGCAACGGAAGGACGAACTGGAAGGTTATCTAGTGGCTCTTCAGGACTCTCGGCGGCAGCTCATGGGCCAACTCGAATGTCTGATGCGGATGCTAAAAAATCACCAAACTTAAACCCTAGCTCCACACTCAATTCTAGTCCTAGGTCCGGCAAAATTCCGCTGGTTCCACAAGGTCTGAAATCAACTCCAGGCCCGCATTACCTCAAAATGTGCCACTCCATCTGCAGCAGAGCATTCCCCAGCAACAGCAGCAGGCCCTCCTCATGAACAATCACCACCAAAAGACCAAGAACCAGGAACCAGGAATGTCCGAGTATGGGCTACCTGCATCCGATGAACATGCGGGGATTTATTTTATCCAGCTGCTAATCAATGCTCCAGGAGCTTCAATTTCGTGCTCAAATCTTTCGGATTCTCGAAGAAAATGAGAAAAAAACACTAATAACAACGGAATCTGGAGTTTTAAAACCGCGGATGGTATATACCGGGAAAAAACTGATGTCTGACTAGAACTACCAGATATGTTGTGGCCAATCCCAAAAACGGAGACTGCCAGAACCGTTTGGATTTTTAACTGTTTTTGTTTTGATACGTTATCCGTGTTTTTTTTTCGTTTCCCATATGTGACGTTTTGTTCGTTTCTCTGTTTCTGCTGTTTCTCTACTACGCTCAGTGGTGCCAAGTATTTGGATTTGCAAATATGTGTCTTGTTCAAAAACAGTTTTTTGAGAATAGTACCGCTTCGATAAGAATTCTAACAGATGTCATTTTTTGTGAAAGCAGTTGCAATTGCAGTTTTTGTGAAAGTTGTGAAAACTGGAATCCTGCTTTACCGTGAACAAATCTTCGATTCAGGGGAATCAGCAGATAAATGGAAACTGAACATGTCTTTACAGATTTATATGCAGTTATGGATCGCTAGATTGAACTTCACAAAGATATTCTTAAACATTTTTCAATAAACATTAAAAAAGTTCGAATTTACAAAAAATACAATCTTCTAATAAATCTTGTTTTCTGTTCAGTTACAATACACAACTTATATTTTGAGTTGGCAGGGATAGCTTAATAATTGGCAGTTTTAAATTGGGCTAATAATATTATTGAATTTTTTGAATGCGATTGCGGTTATCAGAATATTAACTTCGTCAAAAATCATATTTTTTTTAACTGACCGACCGAAGATATTAACCATTTTCTTACATTCACCGTATTTTGTAAATGCTTATGTTGTTTGATTAATTGCATGACGATTGTGAAATTCAAAAATAAATCATAGTCATTAGAAATTTATGGTACTGAGAACTTTTCATTTATAATTTTTAAGATTTTCACATTTTCGTAGGGTCGGAGACGCAGTCATCAAAAATAACGTGTATCACTGTGGTGAATCCTACCGTCAAATGCTCTGTCATTATCAAAACTGAATAGTTCTCTATGACTTTATTTTCGAATTCAATTTCTATTTTAATATACACATTCAAGGCCAGGTACAAGGTTAAATTTAAATCGAATACGATGTAAATCAGCCTTGGCATATTACATTGACCGACATGAATTTATATTTAGTGATCTCAATCGTCGAATGTAATTTTACTAGCCATAATGTAATTTTGAAACGCAACATAAAATTGTGTCTTAAGCGATGGTCCAATAATTTGCATCGTTTTCAATGTAAAATTCTCTGATTCAATTTTTGCTGTGTGGAAAGGTACTTGGTTACGAGATATGTTTCTACGAATGTTTTAGACCCTTACGCTTTACAGTGTAGAGAGGGGAAGAAAGAAGGGGGCTCCTTTTAAATTATGTTGTAAAGCTTAAAAACTTATCAACCAATTAAGTAATAATTGATATAATAGGATTTTTGGACACGAAAAAATGGGTATGATTATTAAAGACCACGGCCTCCATTCAGCAGGGGGTGAAGGGGAGGAGAGGGGAGGCTCTCTTATCAGTTTTTAGCATAAATCCAGAAAACAATCATATTTTATAAGTTAGATTGTTTGTGTACGATTAATTTGAGACCCTCCAGACAGATCAAAATTATCAGACCTTTTACACAAATTTATAGAGCTTATTTATAGAGATTCGGAGTATTGGTTTAAGTTATTTTTGTGTTGCAATTCGAAACTCCAGCTGCAGCTCTCATTTCATAGCGGTTGCTTATGAATTATGTTAAAATGCCAATAAAACAATAAAAATTTGAATACTTTTTGAAAAAATTCATTTGATTTTGAAAGGTGTAGCAAAGCACACCGGGTCAGCTAGTCTAAAATAATTCTTACACAATTTCTTTAAAAAAAATCCATCACTAAATCACAGATGTCGCATTTGAATACAGATTTTTTTCAAATTTATTTTCTGTTTATCATATTTTTGGAGACAATACATTTTAAAGATTATCAAGCATTGCCATCTAAAATTATTCTTGTTTTAGTATAACCCATACAAAATCAGTGACAATTTCAAAAAATCTTTTAGTTATATTAAAAAATAAATATTGAGATACTGGAACAAAAAATTTGCTTGCAGCTCTGTGAAATCATAAATATTTTAGTCTTCAACCTGATGTCTAGTTTTGTAACGTAATTTCATTTTTTGCATCGAACTTACGCGTTGTTATTCCAAATCTATGTTGTTTCGTAATTTGTGTAAATGTGGATTACGACCTCACCGCCCCCCTAAGCCTTTCCAAAGCCCCCCAAATTTCAACATTGAGCTCACCGCCCCCCTGGAAGCTCTCATCGCCCCCAAGGGGGCGGTAGGGACCACTTTGAAAACCACAGGCTTAGAACGATTTGGATAAACTAGGCCTGTTTATAGATAAAATATTTTTGCAAATTTTATCAAATTCCAGCTTATCAATGAAAAGTTCAATGATTATTGTGAAGCAATCTTAAATTTCTTGTAGCTATATCTTTTTTTAAATCATCGTACACTTGAACAGTCTTTAAATGTTGTGGAGCGTTAGTTCGATATCTGAATTGAAATGTGTAAAATTTCATGAAAAAAGCTTTAATTCAAAAAGTTACATCGACAAGTTTAGCAAGAATCGAATCTCACACAAACCTTGCAGTAAGGTTTATTGAGCTTGGACTTTGAAGCTGATTGAACAAAATTTAAGTATTTGTACTCATAAATATTTGGTAAAAAAAAACATTTAGCTGTATCAGTTTTAGAACAATGCCAACTTATGATGAAAAATTTACCGGAAATACCGGTTTTTTACCGTCCCAAAAGTCGGTATTCCGGTATTGATAAAATGGACGGTTTTACCGGTTTTACCGGTTTCGGTAAAACCGGTTAGACCACCCTAGTTTGGAGTCGCAGGACTAAACTAGTGAACCTACATATAAGAGAAGTGACGTCTGAAACAAAAAATTCCAATCGATACAAAGAACTGTCCAAATCGATTCCAATCGATCCGAGCTTTTTTTGTAGAGCTTATAGCTCTCCAATTGAAAACACAACCAAGGAGAGTATCGTGATTGCTATTATGGTTCAAGTAAATAATTTTAAAGCTCGTCATATGAATTTATTAAAAGGAACAATTTTGTCCTCTACTCTGGTGGGTCGTGTTCGTGGTTAGAAAGTTTTTTGATCGTTAGCAATATTTAAGTCAATCATATCGTTTATTGCGATCCACCGGATATCAAATTCAAATATTCAATGTTGTTTTGTTGGATTGATTGTGCGTTTACTTTAGAACTTGAACAATGAGCCAGAAAACAGTGCTGAGGATTTTTTTTTGTCCAAGCTTTCGGCGATATGGCCAGATATTTTACTTTAGGAAGGATCAGATGTCGCTTCTCTTATTGTAACGATGCGTAAACTGGGGTTTCAATAAACATAATATAGGTGATACGAAATCGAGTGTGTTAACGACGGACGGGAGGAAGAACGATGCGAAGGAAAGGCATTCTTGATTACGACGCGGAACAGACGACTGCTATAATGGCGACGAGGCTGAAAATTGGTAAGCGAATTTGTTAAATAACATTGCGGTCTTGATTTTTTATAGGGGAAGGCGATGGAGGTGAGATGCGACACTTAGGAAGGTGTCCAAATTGGAAAACAAAAGTCACCCAGTATTCGAATTCGAATAATCGAAAATGGCGTCGTGTGAAGAAGTTCTTGCGTAGTAAGAATTTTCATGGGGTAACAATTTAACAAAATGTACCAAAAAAGAAAAAAAAAGATTGTGGAAGTTCTCGCTAAGTGATGAAAATGGCATCGGCTGTCGTATCCGGGAATTTCTAAACACAGATCAGTGCGAAACGAGTGTGGTTTTACAAGCTGGAATGAGGCCGGAACATAAGCGGAAATTAATTTACGTCGCAGTGCGATTTCCATGGAACGAGTGGCGCTGAAGTTTCTGATGGTGAAGTGGGAGTTGTTTGAATTGGTTGCTAATGTTTTTTTGTTACAACTATGATTTTAGCTCTCGCGCTTCACACTTGAAGTGCCCTTACTTAACGATATTTAAGAGATTGCTTGATGCTACGGAATGAAATGAGTCGGATTTAGCATGTGATGATTCGTTTTTGAAGAGATGTTTAATGATCATATTGAGATGCTTCGTGCTCTGTTATGCTTCGTGCTCTGTTATGCTTCGTGCTACAACTATGTTGCCGTTACAGTTTTGCTTCGTACTCATTTAGACTTCGTACCAAAGTTATGCTTCGTGCTAAACCTATGCTTCGTGCTACAGCTATGTTTCGGTTACAGCTTTGCTTCGTGCTCAGCTAGGCTTCGTACCATTGTTATGCTTCGTGCTACAGCTTTGCTTCGTGCTCAGCTAGGCTTCGTGCCACTGTTATGCTTCGTGCTACAGCTTTGCTTCGTGCTCAGCTAGGCTTCGTGCCACTGTTATGCTTCGTGCTACAGCTTTGCTTCGTGCTCAGCTAGGCTTCGTGCCACTGTTATGCTTCGTGCTTTGCTAGGCTTCGTGCCACTGTTATGCTTCGTGCTACAGCTTTGCTTCGTGCTCAGCTAGGCTTCGTGCCACAGTTATGCTCGTGTTATAGCTATGCTTCCTGCAATTGATTATGCTTCATGTGGGGCAGAAGAAAACATTGCTTGGAATTTAAATACTTTTTGAATTTTAGAATAATTTCAAGTAGACCCGGTGTGTAGAGTTCTGCTGAAAGATTGATGCTTCGTGCTAAAGTTTGATGCTTCGTGCTAAGGATTGATGCTTCGTGCTAAGGATGTATGCTTCGTGCTTCAGATCTTACTTCGTGCTAAAGATTGAGCTCCGTGCTAAGGAAGGATGCTTCGTGCTCACATATGTACTTTTCTGCTAGAGATGTTATGCTTCGTGATGACGATGAACGAAAAAGTATTGGGATCGATACGCCCTGTGAAAAAGATTATCTGTGTTGGATCAGTTGGATCCTATGCTTCGTGCTATTGATGTCGTGCTTGTGCTAAAGATTGTTATGCGTGTTGGCTGTTTCGGAGGAGATATGTTTTAAGGTAGATGATAAGCCTTGTGCTAGATATGTGATATGTCGTGCTAAAGATGGTACGCTTCGTCGTGGCGATGATAAGATCCGCGCCCGAGAAGAAGATCTTTTGCAAGGGTTAAGATACCTGGCGATAAAGATGCAATAATATTCTGTGCCACAGGTGACGTACTTCGTGCTGGTATTTCATAAAGATGTTATGTGCATCGGGTTTGAAATGATGTACTACGCGCTTAAGACGCTCTGGTCCGTGTTCATTGAAAGCTGAAGTTGGAGATGATATGCAATGGAATTCGTACTCTGTGTGCGATAGTACTGGTTCATTCCTTATGCTTCATTGTTCTATGCTTACAGATGTTGGATGATGCATCTGTGTTGCTGGTTTTGGAAGTCGCATGAGTTAGCCTTCGCGAAAGATGTATGTTTGAGAAATGGTTTGCTTCGGGCTAAATATATTTAACATTTTTTTGTCTTTAAGTAGCCTCACGGCGAGATAGAGTTGCATTTTCATCCGGAAGGTATCGTATTACACAAATGCATGGAACGTGCTGTTTAGTGATACTTGATTTGTATAAGACACAATCTTGAGTTATGCCAGAGATTACGTACTGTTAGTAAATGTTAGAAAAGAAAGACACGACTTCGTAAGCTCTTTTTATTACAAAAAAAAGTTTAACCAAGAAATAACAGACGTTAACCTGAGACATACAGGTTCTTTGAAGAAATTATCATGAAAATCATGAAAAAAAATGTTGAAAACAAATGAAATAGATTGGGCTCTTGAAGAGAAAAGTTGGTGGGTGACGTTGGTTTCAAATATGGAGAGTTTTGGAAGAAGGTAGAGGTAAATGGTTAAAGGCTTGAGAGTTTAACTAAACTAATTGAAAAGGTACGTGCTCAAGCGCTTAAACAGCGTGAAAAAGGTTTAAGAATCCTGATTCAGCATTTCCCCCCTACGAATGGACTTGTGCTAGAACTTAAAAGATTGACGTGCTTCATTCAAGTTCTATCAGCAGACGCACGGGTGCTTCTGAGTCTTATTATCCGGCAAAAATGAATAGGAACAATAGGATAAAAAAAGATGTAGCGGACATCGATGATTTTGAAATGAATTCAAAGCAGAGAAGCTACAATATCCAACATCTATCGAGTATCAATTCAGCAAGAACATATATATGAATGGATTATTTTTTATGACGACTTAATATTTGGGGAAAAGCTAAGAATAGGTTTGGTCTTTGGATGATAATTTGGATACGAAATGTAATCTTAAATGCTATTTGATTTATATAAGAACTAGGCATAGCATCAAATGGGGTTCGTGATCTGATTTTTAATCTGGGCTATTCGATTCGAGTCGGAACTCTCAGTACGAAAACATGATGTTTTTAGCCCTCAAATCGCTGGCGAGGCTCGTCAATAGTATGAGAAATCTCACTCGCCACGATCCGCAGACAGGTTGCTGCACAACGACATAGAGGTTACTTGATGGAAGAGACTCATTTTTGAGATTCTATTCAATATTCTTTGAGTTTTTTTTGTTGGTACATGAACAACATCGTAGGAACATGTATGTGCAGGATGGGTGGACCTAATCCTTCGCCCAATGGGTTTGACGTCGTTTGAACAGGAACCGTTGCCTCATTCTGATCATCATATATGCATCTAAAGAATTGAGCTGTTTTGATATCATTGTTTGATTGGACCAACTAACTAGATCCATGCGATTGGGTTGGAAAAAAAAGTTCAAACCCTGAGCAAGCAAACTAGGTGTAAATAACCTACTGATATTTGGATAAGGAAGGGTTAGCAAAGAAACTGTTTTATACTAAATTTTGTAATGAGAGAGATGTTTCATAATGACGCCACAGAACTTTCGAAGAAACAATTAAAAACATCAGACTGATGAAACTTTTCAAATACGTGGTGAAAATTTTCGCAGTAGAGGCTGAGATGTCCTTCAGAGATGTGATGAGCGGAAGTATTGACGAACACTCGTTCTGGGAAATTGATATGGATATAAGTATCTCTCATATTGATTTGACAGTTTTTGTTATTAGATTCAGTTTGATCATAAAGAGTTCTGCTGAAATTTTGAAGTGCATCAGTCAGAAATCTGGCAGAAAAACTGGAAAAGGGTCTAAAGGGATTGTTGATTTCGTGATCATGGTAGAAAAGTTGAAAGACGCGACCTAATTTTAAATAGACTTATAAAGTAAAGAGTGATAACATGGAGATCTACAGGGATTCACTTACGAAGAGTAAACGTTCCGATTTTACACTCGTATTTCCTTATTAAAAGAAAGTAAAACGAAATGAAAACGGAGGTAGACGTCGAGAGGAAGCTACAAATTTTCGTTCAAGATTCTTAAGATTTGTGAGATCCCAGATATATTTTGGCTCATGGCTCATGGCTATCGAGTTCCGAAGATGACTGATCAGTTTTACAACAGGGCGCTCGGTTAGAACTTTGTGAAATAAATGGTATATATATCTTAATCACCGGATTGAAAATCACTAAGTGGTCGGTACGTGGCATTTAAAACAAAAATCCATTGTAGTGAGGGGATAGCGTCAGAAATTCAACATGAAGTGGAGAAAGGATATGTGGTTATTTGTTGGGACAAATGGTATCCATGTAGAGCACAAATGAGGTACAGGACTTTGACATTTAATATATATAAGAAGGGAAATATCGAACAAATTTGAACTTTACTGTATGGATCCATCTTCATTGTGTTTATTTACAGTCATTCGTCTAACAATATGATACCGTTTGAAATTGACATTGTTTTGATTGTATTGTGGTTGATAAACGGAATGTTCATTCCATACAACCGGTTCATAAGTAGAAAGAATGAGTTGGAATTTAAAAAAAGGAGGGATGTAACGATGCGTAAACTGGGGTTTCAATAAACATAATATAGGTGATACGAAATCGAGTGTGTAAACGACGGACGGGAGGAAGAACGATGCGAAGGAAAGGCATTCTTGATTACGACGCGGAACAGACGACTGCTATACTTATATTCAGGTTCACTAGGCTGAACGGTATACTTGCTGTGGATGTAACACTCATTCTCCCCTAAATTGATGGTCAAAATGCCAAATAACTATATACTGATTATAATTTTTTTTGTGAATAACTCTCAGCGAAAGGAAGCTCTGGAGACAAAAAAGGTTGGAGCTTAGGTGTCCGCATTGAGAACGGAGCCAAAGCTAATTTGTGCAGCGAAGCTCGCTTAATTGAGTTTGATTTTCAAACCCTGATCACAACTAAAAAAAATTTTAAGCAAGATTTACCCCATATGTTCCGATTTTCGAATATTGTGCACGATTGCAGAACATCTTTCATGGTGAAAAAACTGCCTTTTTCCAATAAATGGCTTCTCAAGCAGGTAGGAGGTACCTTTTTCTATTCAACTCAATTCAGGTAAACATTGACCCTTATTCTGCGCCGCGAGTGACGTGACGATAGTCGACTCACCCAAGTCACTCTATTCCAGTAGTCGGTTTAGGTGAGGAACGTCACTTTGGATGAACTTTTTGAGTTCTTACCCTATTCTGGTAGTCACCGTGGGTGAGAATCGTCGCATTCGGGTGACGATTTTAGGTGACAATTGTCGGTACCTTTTCAGGTGGCGACGAGAGAGAAATTGAACGGAAAATTGATACAAAATGGAATATTTCGGTTCTAAGTATTTATTTACAATGAATTTTGATAATTTTGAATACAATCAGATTAATTTACTTAAATTTAAAAAAATCTATCTTCTCTCAGTGAAAAAATAGTTTGCATTCTATAAGCATATTAAGGTACTTACCTATAGCTGTTCTAGGGAACCTGTCGTCGGAATGAAGGCATCATTCTCTGCGAATATATTAAAAGGTCGATAACCAGTCCCGAAAGTTCCTCGCAAAGCAGCTGATCCTTTTTTTTCTCTATAGATGCTCGTTTTTTGATCCGACCAATATCTTCACTTCAGCTCTATAACTAGAAGAATAAAAATGATTGAATAATCGGTTTACTTATTCGTTGCCCATGCAGTTTTTCTGGGATTACAAAAACTTTTATTTGGAATAAAATTGATCTCGTTTTTCGCGCAAACAGTTTTTCCAGCAACTTGCAGCATAAGACGAAAATAACTTTACTTACTTGTTAAATTATTGAAATTTGGCATTTAATCCGCTCCTCATGTCTGATTGGTTCGGGCGACAGTCGTCGACTTCCACATTCGATGCAACTCGATGCAGGTTCCGGACACAACCTTGGTAATGAAATATCAATTTGGACCACACAATTTGGCCGTTTTTTTTTCTCTGGCAGCTTGCTGTTTCCGTACAATCCGATTGCGGCCTTTTCAAATCCGGAATTTTTACTTGTTTGCTTGAAACTTGATTCGCAAAATCCGAAGTGCGATCAAAATCAAAACAAAGCAGAACAAATTCGACCATTTTGACAGACGTGTTCATTCAGTCACTCACCTAGAATGAACTTCTGTCACTTTACCCATATCGACTCCGGGAATAAGGTGACAAAAGTCACGGTGACTCCGAGGTGAGGTGACAATCATCACGTCACGCGCGGCGCAGAATAAGGGCCATTACCTTGTAAAGAAGTAGAAGGTTCCTTTTTTTGCCTTTCTTTCAGAAAGGTATAGTTATCGGTCGATTTGGGAGATCATTAATTATGGGTCTTAGATATACCTTTATAGGTACCTATCGAATCAGCTCGACGAGTTCAGACGATGTCAGTGTATTTGTATGTATTGGTGTGATTTTTTATAAACTTTGTCACTACGTTTTTGTATTTATCTTTTAGCTAAGTGAACTGTACCTTTTAACTCAGTTTTATGCAGGTGAATTACATCTCGCTTCAAGGAAAAAAGTACTTTTTAAGTGTTTAGCTTTTTTCTAGGTGATTTGTAAACTTTACCTTACAACGAGGTGAGTTTCACCTCGAAGAAGCAGAAGTTTCCCTTTTTGGAATTCACGATCGTTTGTTTCTGAGTCTATAGGGAAGAGACAGATAGACAGTCGGACAGTCAGTCAGACAGACAGACAGACAGACAGACGGAAATCCATTTTTTTTTAATAAAGAATTAAACCTTGCTTCGAATCTTTTTTTCATTTTTTTTAATACGGTATGTTGTAGATTTATCACCTTTTAGACCCCTGTGTGAGAAATTTGTCGACGTTATATTTTAGCACGAACTCATCCTACCTTTTAGAAAGCACGTCGAATGATAAAAATAACGAGATCTTTATTACTTTCATGTATATGTTGATCAGATTTTTACGTTACCCGAACTGAAAATACCTCATTTATGGTCAACCCCCTTAGAAACTGTCAGCATCGAGTGGGAAAAAATCCGTCACCCCTCAAGGCGCATTGGAATCAAAATTTTGAATTTTCATCATGTTTGATCATGTTTGTCGTACAATGTTTTTCGAATAAGCTCTCTCAACCGGCGACGACGGCAGAGAGCGTCACTCGTCAACAGTTTTTCAGCATCGGTGCGACTTGACGTGGCATAGGTGAATGAATGAAGTATGGAGTTTGTCAGTTTGTGTTCCGGTTCCCACTTTCGGCTCCGAAATGAAATGATTTTTGCATTCCAAAAAACGGGCGTATGTTTGCAGATGGGCGGGAACTGTGATTTTATGGTGATTTTGTGCAACTTATTTTTTCCCTATGTACGTTCTAGTATTGATTCGCTCGTATTCAAACCTTCTTTTACCTGTTCATTCTCTCATGTCACCCTGTTTGACTGAACCTAAATCAACATCATCCCCATCATGGCGGGCGTACGGAGTTCTGGTCCCGGTTTCGGTTGGACAGAAATTTGCGTTCCGAATGGTATCATCCGGCATTCTTCCGAGAGGAGAGCCGAGAAAAAAGTGTAGGAAAAATTTAAATGGAAAATAGTTCACCTTCTAGCAACATCGACTGACTGAACGTTGAGTCCGCAACTTCTGGCTGGTCAATCGACGGATTGGTGTCGAATGTTTTTCGATGAATCAATTTGAATTTTAAGAGGAGCCCGGCTTTGGTTTCGAATCACTTCCGGATCCGTTGATCAGCTCCAGTTAGTTTGTACACAGATTTGCTTCAACTATCGAAACCGAGAAGTTTAAGGTTGAATAAATTTTACCCGAGTGTTTATAAACAATGTTGGCTTTTATAAATATTTGAAGTCCGAAAGTCAAATGTCGTTTCTAGTTGAAATTGAAAATTATTTTTAAAACGAAAATAAAAAATCTGAAGTAGTTTTGCAAAGACTAGCAATATTTGACTACAAATATTTTTTTCCAGGAATAACAGAAATCTGTCTTAAAAAAATCACCCCACCTTCTTTGTTGCGATCATCGAGTTAAAAGCTAAATGGCACCGGTCGAAATCTTATCCCAAAACAATAGCAAGTGGGTAAGTATCATGGCCGAGCTCCGCGAAACTTTTCCCATTTAAGCTCCATCACGGATCCACGTCAAGTCATCTGTCAAACCGAATAGCTCCGATAAAGTTTGGCCCGAGCTTTGGCCCGAAAATTCGGCAAACAGTGCAACATTTTTCAATATCCCTCAAAAATCGATGCATTATTGGACAACTTTTCGCCTCGGTAGCAGAATAGCAAATAGCTGGATCGCAACAGCAGTTCGGTCGATTGGTGGCTAGCGAAAATAGAGAATCCAAAAACAAAAAAAAACAGCTAGTGGCTTTCGTTCCCTGTCAAGTAAAGAAAAGAAACTTCAAGAACTACTCAAAACATGAATGAGAGGGGGGATAAGCTTACTTAGGGACGTGTCTATGAAGAAGCTCGTGTTAAAAAATTCTTTTAATCAAATTGCGTATTTAATACTCAAAAACGGGGCATCATGCAACAACTAGTAGAAATTTTTGTACTATATTTTACCCCTAAATGTATGCAGCATTTTTAAACTTTTTCTTATCAAAACATACGACACGATCGACCGTAACGAGCTATGGAAAATCATGGACGAGAACGGCTTTTCCGGGAAGCTAATCAGACTGATCAAGGCGACGATGGATGGAACGCAGTGCTGTGTGCGGATTTCGGGTGAATTGTCGAGTTCATTCGAATCGCGCAGGGGGCTTCGACAAGGTGATGGTCTATCCTGCATGATGTTCAACGTGGCGCTAGAAGGTGTTATTCGACGAGCGGTGGGCGAAATGCGGGGCACGATTTTCAACAGATCCAGTCAACTTATCTGCTTTGCCGATGACATTGATATAGTCGGCAGATCATCTGCGGCGGTGGAGGAGATCTACCGCAAACTGAAACGCGAAGCAGGAAGGATTGGGTTGATGATTAATACGTCCAAGACGAAGTACATGCTGGCCTGCGGATCCGAGACCGACCGAACCCGCTTGTCCAGTAATAACAAGGTCATGATCGACGGCGACGAGCTGGAGATAGTCGAAGACTTTGTCTATCTCGGCTCACTGGTGACCGCAGACAATGACACCAGCCGTGAGATCCGGAGGCGAATTATCAGCGGAAGTCGTGCCTACTATGGACTCCACAAGCAACTGCGGTCGAGAAGACTTTGCCCTCGTACGAAGTGTAACCTGTATATGACGCTTATTAGACCGGTTGTTCTCTACGGGCACGAGACATGGATATTGCTCGAGGAGGACCTGCGTACACTCGGAGTATTCGAGCGACGAGTGTTAAGAACCATCTTTGGCGGCGTACAGGAGAACGGAGTGTGGAGGCGAAGGAGGAACCACGAGCTCGCGCGACTCTACGGCGAACCCAGTATCCAGAAGGTGGTGAAAGCTGGCCGGATACGCTGGGCTGGACATGTTGCGAGAATGCCGGACGACTGTCCTGTAAAACAGGTGTTCGCTACGAATCCGGTAGGAACAAGACGAGCGGGGGCGCAACGAGCGAGGTGGTTAGACCAAGTGGAGCGTGATCTGGCGAACGTGGGGTGCCCGAGAAATTGGAGAACGGTTGCTATGAACCGAGTGAATTTTAGGAATTATGTTCGTCAAGTTATGTCGTGAGACGGAATACTATGTAAATAAATAAAATAAATAATAACTTATCAAAACATTTTTGACGAAAAAATGTAAAATTTTATTCGAAAATAACCAAAAATTACTGCAATTGTTGCTTTATGCGTTATGACATCACAACTTTATCAAAAACTATATATTTTCAAACGTTTTCATTTGATTTTTCATTTGAAACAAAGTCTGTTTCAACCCACCCCTTTTTCTTTGAAGGGTTAAAGTCGTATGTTTTTGGAAATTTAAAAATATCTGATGGACCCAATATTTTTCTGACTACGTCAATTTGATGCTTAATCAACTTTACAACTCTTGATGTACAAGCAGTTTGATTATCTGTGGACATTTAGTTTTTAGAAGCCGTTGAAGTTGAAAAGTGTTGTATGATGCCCCAGTTGACGGTATATTTTCGGCTTCTTACTTGAAAAAAATAATCTCGGAACACTCTACACTTGACAAGCTTGGAAAACTTTAGAAAATTAAAGAACTATAAATTTGGTTGGTCTCATTCAATTTTCCCGAGAGCATCTGCAGCGCAATAAATCCATTTTCTCTAACATGGCAACCGTCAAAAATAATATCCCCTCGAAACTATTGTAAACAGGTGATTTTTAGTTATATCTCTCTTCTCGAGAATAATTTTCAGAACACTATTTTCTCAATTATACGTTTTACTGTTTAGTGGTGCATTTATGCAAGTTAAATTGGACGTGCTCTTCAAGGTAAAAGTGACGAATTTCCTCGTATTTACAGTCGTTGCGGCGATTTCAACAAATGGTATCAAAGAACTTTTTTCTCAATCACTTTAGCATTTTAACTGTTGGTTTAACGTAAAGGCACAATTATGAGTGTTTGAATAGTTCTCTATCTATACAACTGAGCAATTAAATCAAAACAAGCCAGAACTTCATACAATGGTGAAATTTTCGAAAACCATAAAAGGTTATAATTTACCGGCTTTACCCTACTTCAGCCTCTACTGCGCACGATTATAGCGCTTTCATCTATTTGCCACTGCCACTATGCCAGTGGCAAACTTCATAGATTATATGCATTGACATGGGAAATGAAGTTTGTTTTTGAATCAAAAGTTTGCAGCTGAGCCAGTGGAAAATTAATAAAAACGCTTTTAGTTGGCTCCATAACAAGGCTAAAAACATCTCGTTTACATAAATTTGGGATACTGAGCACGAACATCCATTTTTTATTAGGGCCGTCCGAAAAGCACGAATCCAATATTAATAATTTTGCTACACCCTTTTAAAAAAAATATCACGATGTTTAAGGTCGACCTCTTTGATTTTGCTACTTTTTGCAAGCCCTTTTTTGAATTTAAAATCATAATTAAAATTTACGTTATTTACTCGAATTACAATTATAAAAGTCTTAATCTTCTTCATCTTCTTTTTTATAACTCTCCTATTACAAATCTTTCGTCCTCTTTTCATGATTTAACCATTTTTCCTTTGAAAGAAACATTCCTTTCTTTCTCATACATTTTCACCTTGCGAATTGTTCAAATGGACAGTACAATTTATACATAAAATCAAAAAAAAAACTTAAAAAACTTTTGATTGTGTGGAACTTTGGGTGTTGAAAGCTCAACATTGTTTGAAAAGAATTAAGTATTTGATATTCAATATTGTCAGGTTTTGTCAAACCAAAACGAATGTCACTGAAAATATCAGCGGCAACAGTATTTTAAGCTCAAATTATTCTCATCCTTAACAAAGGGAAATGAATATGATTAATAGTAAGGTTGACAGAATTTTTTCAGCACGTACCCAGGCCGAAAAATCCGGGCAATATCCGGGCAAATTTGGTCAAAATACAGGAATTACTCAACACAAATCAAGAAAAAAAAACATGAAAAAATTTTTGTCTTCAGCAGTTTATAAAACATATTTTAGACTTTTAAAACATTTTTCATTGTTATTTTTATAAAACTTGCTTAAAAAATTTCGTTTTAGACGTAAAAATAAAAAAAAATTAACAACACATATTGTGAATAAATCCGGGCGAAATTCGGGCTATTTTCAATGAAATCCGGGTAACCGGGCCGGACCGAACTTTTTCAAAATTTTGAATTAAAAATCCGGGCAAACTCGGATAAAACCGGGCAATCTGACAACCTTATTAAAAGGGAAAGCTATTTTAGAATCTAAATCATTGATCTAGGTGTTGGGTTGGTTGCCCTTCAAGCGATGGTTTTCATAAATTCAGGTTTTTCCCAAAAACGGGAGAAGAGAGTTTAGCGTTTTTCATAAAATCAATTTTTAGTTTATGATCTTTTCTGCAAGTTCAAATGACATAGTTATTGTCAATATAATAAAACAAATATTTAATTTTGAATCAATGATTGTCTCAAAAAAGTAATTCAGTTTTTTTACTATTAAAAACACTTATATTTCAATTATGAATATCTCGAACATTTCCACTTCCCGTCAGCTTTGGCAGCTGTAATAAAAATCTCATACATTTTCAGCAGGTTTTGTTGAAATTGTCAGGAATATCTGCAGACAGCACTGTTTTATTTTAATATTATCACTCTAATATGTGTCGTGAGATTACTTGGTTGAATAATTCTACTGAATCAAAGCAATCGAAAGACGTGGTTGAATTGAGGCAAATGTTTCGATTGCTTTGATTCAGTTCAATTTTATATTTTTATATTCTTATAACGTCCCTACCAAGGTGGGAAGTAGGCGTGTGCTTGAACGGTGAAGTTTAGGAAAAATTGTGGTCCGGTGAAAATTTTTCTAAAAGTTTTGTTTTGTGAAGAAATTTTAATTTTTTATATTTATTTGTACAATTATTTAAACAATGTTGAGTGTCTGTGTTAGAATAAAGTAAAGAAGTGTTATTGAAATTAGACTGAGCGATGGGAAATTGTGGAAGCCTCAAATGAACATAAGCAAAGCTGCCTCCGGTGAGATCAATCCAATTTTCTTGATATTTTAACCTTACAAAATGTGTTGCGTTATCTGCGAGCATTTTAATTTGATGAAATGAATTTTGACATTGTTCATACTTTGTTTTGTTGAGCATTTTTTGAAGGTTTTGAAGGTCCGTCCGGTATTTTTCGGATGGAAAATAAAAGATTTCCTAGTTGAAAAAAATCGAAATGATTTCTTGCTTTTGATTGGAGAATAAATTGATGAGTGAACAATTCAAATGTTTATACGCATTCTCTAGATTGTTATCAAATAAAATGTTCGTTTGAGTTATTCAAAGAAGTCAATCCTTTTTTCAAAGATTGCTTAGATGTACACAAATATCATAATAAATTCAGCGAAATATCTACAACCTGGGGGAGGAAGACTGAATAAAAAAAGAAAAAAAATCTTTCAAACGTCAAATTTCTCTCATCAATCTACCGAGCAGTGCGAAGGTTAAAAATTTTATTTTCTTATTTAGAGATTTTCAATAAAACTTTTTTGATGCTGAAAAGCACTTGTTTTGCATTAAACAATCATTTAATTAGGTTTTGTTTCACTCTGGCAAATTCTTGCATGTTCAGGCATATTAAGTCGCTCAAATTTCGTTGAAGTTTTTGAAGGTGATTAATAAAAATTGCTTGATCAATGGTTGTTCTTGAAAATAGCTTAAATAACAGATTTAGATTTTGGGTAGTTCCCTTGGACCGAACAACATTTTTATATCGTTCAAAGTTGATATTTACGACAGAGTTGACAGACTGGTATCGAATAATTTAGCTGTTGGATTCGATTTCGATGTTTACTTTTGAATCTGCAGCAATTAACTCAGAAGACTTAAATGTAGCACCTAAACAACTGAGTTACATGGCTCGCTACACAAAATTGACCATCTAAACTTAAAATTTGAACAATTACAAATCTTTTCTACAATTGCTGCTTTTTGTCGAACAGTAAAAAAAACGATACAGAAAACGATACAGCGAATTTCAGTATTCCTCCCCCAGTCTACAACTTGGTGAATTCTTTCCATTATTAATTTTTTCTTTTCTCGTATTTTTCATCGATCTTTTTCATTTATAACCAATTTAAACTATTTTAACTCTATTATTGGGGATGATTAGGGAGATAAGGTAAGATGTTAAAAATGTGTAAATTTGTATTAAATTATACTCATATTTTCTGTGGTTTGTTGGTAAACAAACTCATAGAATGATTCTGAGCTTGGAATGAGCACTTAAAAAAATGGTTTGGTAGCCAGAGATGAAACTTAACAGAAAGATTTAAATTTAGGAAGTTTGTGGCGAAAGCTAAGAAAAATGTTTCTTTTTTTTAGTAATTAGTCTATCTGAAATGACTCATATCTTTTAGGCTTTAAGAAGCCAAACTCATTTTGTTTGTTCACAATTATTTCCTGTAATTTAGTCCCTTTTTAAAGTGAATTGAAAATAGATAGGGAAATATGAAAATAAATAGAATTATAGACGGTGATCAATAGCTTTAAAGAAAAGTTATATTTCGAACACGTAGTCCAACACGTAGTTTAACACGCTGGGTAACTAAAATGGTCAACTTACCGATAGAATCGTCCTTCCACTTGCGCACAAAGCCTTCGCCGAATAATTTCCACAGTTTGGGGTTGGACTGCAATCAGTCCATGGTCGACTTCCGGGTACACCACACTTTTTGAAATCACAATCCAAGACTTTTTCAAGCTTACCTCTTAAAAATGGCAACCAAACGACTCAAATCTAAAATGGCTTAGGCCCCAGTTTTTCTTCTCAACATCCCGAGAAAACTCAATATTCACCACCAGTTAGGAAAGTCACCATTGGCAACTCATAACGACTGTCAGAATAATGATAAGCTATTCTGTGGTCCTCCGGGTGGATTTTTCCGTTTTACTGGCGTTTTCCAGTTCACTCACCCAGGGATCAACTCCCAGTAAGTCTTACATGCTACATGAACACATTATGTTTTAGAGATCTACGAATATCACCACACTGTCTATTACGGACCGTTTTAAAGCTTCTTCAAGTATGTGAGTTCAGAATTTAAAAAATAATTGTCCATCTCGTATGCACTTGGACAGCTCTAACGGTAATAATTCCCATGATATATGTAATTTCCAAAGCGTTTATACTAATTTTTCGGAATCCCATCGCGATACTGCATTTTTCGATTATCTTTCCGATTCAATCACCCTTGAGGAAATACACCAATCAATTTTCTCTCCAGCTTGCTAACTATAAAGGACCCGGACCTCATGGAATTCCTCCATCACTTTGAAAAAATCTTGTAAATGAACTAACTATACCCATGTTTCTTCTGTTTAACTCATTATTGAAATCCAGTGTTTTTCCTCAAGTGTGGAAATTATCTTTTCTTGTACCCATTAAAAATTACCAGGGTAAAGCAATCTTATCGTGCATGCCAAAACTAAAGAGTGTTCGGATCAAAAAGTGGTCAAACTAAGTTGCGTGTTAATCGACTCTTTGTTTATTTAAAAAAAATCAAAGTATCTTTCTTTTTGAAGTTCAATCTGTATGAAAGACGGAAAAAATTCTCAGTTATATGTTCAATATTTGAGAGGCTTGGTGGTATGATCAACCTGTTAAGTCGAATATTCGGCTCACTGAATAGTTGAGCCATCGATTTCAAGGATTCAGCCTATTTGGTACTCCTTTTTTGCTGCTTCTGCTTCCGATAGGTCTGAAGCCCAATGTTTTCTTTGGAACGTATAACGTTAGGCTATTTTATTAGACATATCCCGTACCAATGCCGAAGGATGTCGTTTGGAGTAATCCTTGATTTTCTTCTCAATTTTAGGATCAGCAGGGCCAGGTTTCCTACTACGTCTCGGGAATCTGCGAAAGTACAGTGTGTCTTGATTGATAAGTTGGCGATTATTACACCCTTGCTATGGCGCTAGCATTCAAAAATATCTCATATCTCTACGTGCTCAACTCTTCATTCAAAAACATACCGATTCCAATCATAAGGATAGTTTAATATAAAACTTTTAAATTTCATAATAGAATTGAAATTAAAATTTAAAATTTTTCAAGAAATTTATTGAGTATAAAAGCTAAAGAAAAGAAGATTTTCAAAGCAAAAATGTTCCTAATTTTAATGAGAAAATAGATTCGCAGTTCTTAAAAAAAATCTCCTTTTGAACGATTTAAACTAGGAATTTTATTGAAGAATATTTAATAAAATTAGCTATTTAGAACATCTCAACTTTCATAAATTTTTCCTTTGCATAAAATATTCAGAAGTTTGAAACACTCTTCTTCAATAAGAATGAAATTAATCCGTCATTAACATAACTTTTCATGAAAAATATTTATGGATTATCAATTAAACATTTAATGATTTACGAAATTTAGTTATTTCTATCATTACATGATCGGGAAGCGAAGCTTTGGGAATGATGAGCTAGTTTTCTAAATACTTTTCTCCTACGCAGGGGGAGTTATATCAACTTATCAGTGGAAAAACTGCTGAGGAAAACAACTGTAAAACTCGCCTGTAGGATCTAAACGGGTTTCTTCTGAAATTTGCTGGGAATAAGGGAATGCTCCTGTGGGTACGTGATATTTTTTTTCTGAGATTTTGGGAGTTTTTGAAAAAATTCCCTCCTTTCCCTGTTTCGATCAATCAAAAATTTGTAATGTTTTCTTTTAATTAAAAAAAATTAGTTTTTATTTCAGGAATCAATTTATTTCTACTTCAACTTTTCACTTTTATTTTACTGTACTTTTTTTTCCATAGGACTGGGTGCGACCTATTGTGTTTCGTGTTTTATAAATCTTAAGATGCCAAAATGTCAGAAATTAGGTCAACTTTCCAATTCATTTTTCAAAAAATTTTCATTGTGACTGGATCAGCTTTGGCGGTTGATTCATCAAAAAGCACGGATTTTCACCACTTTTTACATTTTTTGTAGCCATGACCTGAAGAAATTTTAAAAATTATTTCCATATGTACAACATATAGCTTCTAACTTCGGCTTTCACAAGCACTAAATTAATTTTTTCGGGCACCTCATAACTGATTTACAGCTTTTTTCCCGCAGCATCTTGTGTTCGATTTTTTTCCTTAGACTTTGAATAACTTTTTAATGAATGATTGTAGCTTGAGTCACGTTACAAGCTTTCCAAAAATAAGAAATTTGGTAAAAATCGGTTAAGAAACAAGAGCGTTTAAACTGAAAAAGTGTTACGGGTCATTTGACCCCCGGCGGTATAAATAGGTATATACGAATACAAAAACCATGAAAAATTTACATTAACCGAAATTGACCATGTTTTATCATTCGCTGTTTTCCGGTGGATATGTTTCATAGGCGTTCATTTGGTTCAAAATTCCGGTTTTCAAAAGTCTTTCCAAAATACTGTTTCAAATTTATGTCAATTCAAACTTGTTTCAAACGCATTAATTTAGAGACATTGGGAAATTTGTCATTGATTTATCATTTATTTAAAAGTATTTCAAAGTACTTTGAGCTTATCTTCGCGTTCCAGATGAATAGGTAATTTAAAGTTAAAGATCACAAATCTATGTTCATTGTATCAAGATGTTTTGTTTCAAAAGTATTGAAAATTTTTGTTTATTCGATTCAAAACAAACTTTTTTTTAATTTTTCAAAACAAACTGTTTTTTTTTTTAAATTTTCAATTTCAAGACACGTCCCGATACGAAAAAAAAACAACGATTGCACTCAGCATGCTCGTCAGATATTTTCCACGGCTATCTAGGATTCGGATCTTGTTTTGAATGATGGTATTTTCCAGGCTGCTTATCCTCCTTATGCTGCTGTCTCTCTTTCTAAGCTGTTGGGTGCTACCCCGATCATGGCAAACTTTGACCGACGACCGTATAACCAATCCTCCAACAACTTGGACCGGACGAGGGCAATTTCGATATCCTGCCCGTCGTGTGCTCTTTCTTATTGGTGTATTCAGCGCTCATCATCTTTGGCTGCTCGGGGTTTCTTTTTTTTTCTTTCGTTCTGGATCATTCTTCGAAAAGCACCCGGCGTTGTTTGGATGGGAAGTGTTTCGCTGCTACACTAAAAGATCCTACACTTTTGATGGTGAAGTTTTCAAACGAGATAGGAAACGAGTGATGTGAAAGAAAAAGTTTTAGTTTTGTTTTTATTTTGGTGTGAATTATTTAGAAAACATCGGTTTCCGAACACATTCTACAGTATTTATTGCTGTTAATAAAATCTACCGAAACTATATAAGAGTTAGTTTTTGATTGATACTTTTAAAATTTAAGTAAAACATCGCTTTCTTAATAGTTTATAGCATTTGACCGTTTTAAAATTTCTTTGAAGAAAGTACTCTTCAATGAATCGTCGAATAACTCAAGATAATTTAGATTGAACAATATTTCAGCGACCCAATCAACACAATTTCACGTTCTCCTTTGTTTCCTGACATACTATTGTTTCAGACAAAAAAAAATCATTGTAACTATTCGGCAACAATTACCATTGCAAACGTTCCAGTTTTCGGAAAGGAACAACATGCATTCATCCTTCAATGTTGGTGGAAATGGAGGGAAAAAAATATTCTCGAAACCGAAAAACCCGTGCCAAGTTTTAATTTATGACTCGCGAACCGCATCATTTCAGAACCCTGAGAAAGAAATCCCCAAAAAATAAGATGCAATAACAAAACTACTTTTCAGGTCTATTGTTTGTGCATCTCTAGGGTTTAGCTTTTTGTTTACACTCTTTCCTCCCAAAAAGGAGAGTTGATAGAAAGATAAAAACTACAGCCCGAAATTGGCTTTGATCAGGGTCCAAGACCACTTGCTAGCTTGCTAGCTGCACCGGGTCCCTTTTCCCTGCATCCGCAGCAGTCCGTGTATCCGGATTGTTTTCACAGCTCGGGAACCATAACGAGCGCCAAATGAATGAATTGAATGAATGAATGAGCGAACAGGCGAGTGAACGGATTTGGATTCAGATTCGGTACTCTTGGATTTTGAAAACTGGGCTCAGGTTCAGACCGGCTTCCTCCTGTCCGGTGTTTGGCTTTCCGGTTTCCTTTCGAAATTTCCGTTCCCAATCCGAGAACAATTCAGGGCCACCGTCGTCGTCGTCGAAAGGTTTGGGGTCGTCCTTGCTGCTGTTTGCTTGCGTCCCTGGATTGCGAATTTTGTGTGCAGCGGATGGACGTTTTATCTTTCTTTGTTTCAAGGGGAAACTTGTGAAAAATTGTGGTAAGTTATATTCGTGTTTTTGAATGGATTTTATTAACTTATCCATTGGATGGTGGCTCCAGAGAGTGATTTTGTTAGTGGAAAGTTAATTTTAATAAGTTGTTTTTATTTTCTTTAATGTTGAATTCCAGTACTGAATTACTGAAAAAATGTAGAATAACGAATATAAATGAAGAACTTGTAATTAAAAAAAAAATACATACTCTCTGGAGCCACTCTATTATTTGGGTTTTTAGCCTTGAATCCGTTTTTACTACAAAAAAAACAAAAATTTAATCTGAAATGGTTTTATTCAAATGAAGTCAATCAATCAATCACTAGTTAATCCGAAGCTATCTTTTTATTAAAATTAAACCTGGAATTAATTGTGTTCAAAACGGTTTCTTTAATCAGTAGTAGTTTCAACGCATCAATGTTTCATCGAAAAATTCTTAATCCATTGTTGATCGTGTTCACTGGGAAAGTTTTGGGAACTTGAGCCGCAAACCGTGGCCTAGAGGATAGCGTTTAAGTTTTTTAAGCCAGAGTTCATGAGATCAAGTCTCGGTCATGGCAAACATATTACTCTTTCTGTGGATTGGTGGTGTTAGCATTAGTAAGATGCTAGCCATTATATCCTTGAAATATGTACGTTTAAGCCGTTAGTAGAATTTAGATCTCTTCAAAGAAACATGAAGTTCCACTGAAATCCTATATGCTTGAGTTCGTTTTTAACTTAGAAACAATTGACTTTTTTTCAACTGATAAGTCTAAGTCCGGTTCAAATTGATTTGCTTTCCAGATTTACCGGTTTTATCCGGGTTTGCAGGGATATTTCATACAAATTTGAGAAAAATTCGATCCAACCCGATTGCTCGGATTTCATAGAAAATTGCCAAATCGAACAAAAAAAAAATGTGTTTTAAATTTTTTTTATTCATGCGTCCAAAACAAAATATATGAGTAATTTAAAATTTGCTGTTTTAAAATCTGTTGATAAGCTTTGATGGAACTTTTTTTCAAGTTTTTTTTATGTTGATTTTTATTGAAAAATGCTTTGAAATTTCGACAATTTTGAAATCAAATGCCCAGATTTTGCCAGGTTTATAGATAAAAAGCCAGGATTTGTACGGCCTGGATGCGTGGTGAAAAAAAATCTGGCAACCTTAACTTAACCCACGATCCTTAATCAAATTATGCTTCCATAAGTAGAAGTCGCAATCCGCATTCATTTGCATAAGTCTCTTTTAACAAGTTTCAAAATAATGGAGCTATATTTCTCAAGCAGAAGTCCCAATTTTTTCCTATCATTTCAACCAAGAGAAGTCTCGATCTTTGAAGCTACTTTTAAAATCAAAGATCTTAATTCGCTATCACACATTCATACAAGCAGTAGTTAAAACTCCTCGATTTGTTTTTTTTTCATTATCTTTTTTCATCAGATATTTTCAAATTATGGCAAACAGGAGTCTTAGGCCAGTGGAAATTTTTTTCAACGCAATTTCTGATTCAACTATCAGTAAAAAGGGTGCATTGTAGTTTTTTTTAACAAGCGTAAACCTCGATCTGCATTCGGTCGTTTTAACTAACAAAAGTCTAGATCAACTAAATTATTACTTCACAGAAATCTTGAGCTTCCTAGATTTTGAAAAAAAAAAAATGTTCACTAACAATAACTTTAAAGTTTTCCTTAAAATTCTACGCATCCTTACAAAAAAAAACTCAACAGGAATTTAATAAAAGATTGATTAGGTAATTGTATCACAGAAAAACTATTTTTTTGAATTAAATGGTTAATGTACATTGTCTGTAATTGTTGCCATTTTAAATTTAAATAATAAAAAATTGTCTGCAATCTCTTTTTTTTCTATTGTAAATTATAAAAAAAAACTGCTCTCTGGAACCACCAGCACACAGAATAAATTAAATAAGTAAGAAACATGTTTTTCAATAGCTCAGACCACAGGGTGAAAATTTCGTGGAAACAAAGTGCTTTCAATTAATGTTACAATAGATTGAATCAATCTGGGGTCATTTTTGAATGTCTTAAACCCTGGGATGTAGACCCTAGGGGGGTTCTTAACTCATCCATGATTTTAAGTAACGTTTACATGAGTAAATTTAAGTTTTCAGGTTTGAATGGGAAAATTGAATATTTTGTTCAGAAAAATCAACATCGCTTTTGTTTCACCTGTGTAACCGAGCCTGCTAATAGTTTTTGTGCAAATTTAAAACTTTTTTAAAGGAAATTTTTTGCAGTTAAAAAAGGTATTAGCTGTTGAATATCTTTTGGCATTGAGAATCAAAAAAATCGATTGACAATACTGCTGCGGCCGAACGAATAATAATAATATTTATTAGAAACCTTTTAACCTCGGTCGAACGAAGTATTGCTTGAAAAATAGTCATGCAATACCTCAATAGGCACAAGCAGTGATGTCAATTGAATTGGTTGATTTTCAATGCAAAAAGACATATCCCATAATTAACAGCTAAAAACTTTTTCGTCGGTTATATAAAATTCGATCTTCGACAAAGTTGTTCAGCGGAAAATTTCCCTTAGTTCTTTTACTTTATTAATTGCCACAAAAACCATTTGCGGGCTCGGTGCCACAGATGAAACAAAAGTGATATTGATTTTTTGAAACAAAATATTCATTTTTCCTACAGAAACCTAAAAGCTCAAATATACGCATCTAAACGTTATTGAAAAATTCTGAAAAAAAATGTGGATGAGTTTTTAACCCAGAAGCAGCTTTTAAGATCCCAGGGTTGGAAATCTAGTGAATCCAGGGAATCCAGGGAAAAATGCAAAAAAACGCCAAGTCGACTCAGTCTTATGTGACAAATCAGATCTCGAGGCAGGATAAAATGTAATAAAGTAATAATCACCGACTTAAAAGCTTGGCTTCCAGAAATTTATGGTTTTAATTCAATTTTTTTTTTGTATTTATGATTTTTCACTGGAATATAGAGCTATGTAATTTAGATTCTGATGGAATATTCAGTATTTAAGATTTGTACTTTAGCTCTGTGATTTTAATTCAATTGATTATAGCACAAACCAATTTGAATGTATATTATTGGTTAGAAATTTGAACTACGAATTTTTATTCAAATCTTGTTAATTTAAATTCTGATTTCGTTTATAAACACCGTTTCTAAATCAGATCCAATAACCATTCTCCACCTGGAATTTTCATCTGAATTTCGAAACGTTCTTAATCTGATGTTAATAATTTTCCATTCAAATTTTAGAGTAAGAATAGTTTAAGCTCTTCATTTTCATTATTTACACATATGTAAAATATTCAAGATCATTTATGAATCTCAATGGAAGTTCTGAATTTCTAAACTGATAACTATTGGATGAAAAATCTGAACCTGAATTCTTGATCCTGATTCAATATTGTTAGATTGAATTGGTTATCGTATAGCAAGTATGAATCAGAATTCAGGATCATAAATTTTGAAAATGAATCCTGAATACTTTTAAATTTAGATTATGGTGGGGTAAAAGTACGACCTTAGTGCTGTCCTATTTTTAGAAAATTTTACATTAGTTTTTCCAAAAAAACAAGAACAGCATTTGATTCCTTAGGCTTTTATCTCTCTTTAAAAACAAATACGAAGATAATCGATCGATGCGTTTGATAGTCGTAGTGAAAACGCCTTCGCCTACTCGTACGCCTCTGGGGCAAAAATTCGAATGATGTGGGGTAAAAGTACGACCATTCAAAATTCCACATTTCTGAATGAAGTCAAGAGGAAAATCATTTTATAAATCGTTGCTAACAGCAGCAGTTTCTGTATTTGCTTCTGGAACAAATCCTATACATAGGCGAACAACCTGCGCGAATTCGGAGTTCTCCACTAATTTTCCATTTAAACTGGTTTAATAAATCCAGTTAAAAAATTTGGTTCAAAAATTTGGTCTGTGGTTAAAATGGCTTTCAAGTTGGTTTTTTCAATATTCTTTTTTTTTTATCTTATTTGGACCGCCGCTGGGATATTTTCTTATTTAAGTTCGTGGTATATCGGCAAACTCTAGTTCTAATTAGAGAACAATTTAGATAGAAATAAAAATTGATAGTTGGACAGGTCGCTTTGGGTAGAAGAAATGAATAGATGGTGAAAATGTGAGCTAAGGGCTTTTGCGTTATCGACAGTATTAAACTTACTACAAACGACCAGCTGGTGCTGGGCAGAAAATCACACAAGTAGTTTAATGCTGTCGATGTCATAAAAGCCCTTAGCTCACATTTTCACCATCTATTATTTTCTTCTACATAAAACGCCCTAGCTTTGACCTTTCCTCCTATTGATTTTCATTTCTATCTTAATTGCTCTCTAATTAGAATTTTAATTTTCCGATATGCCATAAACTTAAATAAGAAAATGACCTTTTCCGAATATTTCGCTTATGAAGCGAAATAACCACAAGAAAAATTAAAAAAAAAATGGGAGGAAGAATGACCTTTACTATAAAAAAGAATAAAAATAAATTACCGGATTATCGCATTTTTTCATGTAAATTTTTGAATGAATGTTATGTATGGCAAATCAAAATAAAATTTGAAGAGCGGGTATAATATTTACCGTAACGATCCTCGTTTTGCGCAGCTAGGACCCTAATTTTACGCATTTTAAAAGATCAGAATCAAAAATTCCATTCTAATATCAACTAAAAATCTAAACAAATGTAGTTGAAGACATCTGCTTGTACAATTGATACACTTTTTTCATTTCAAATTTAGAAATATATGTATTAAAAAATACAAAATTCGCAGAATTTGGAACTGCGCATAATTAGGGCTGGTCACGAAGATTAAGTTTAAAGATACTATCAAACTTGTAAAATTTGGATTCTTATTTCTAAGTATACGTTAATTGAAAGTTTGCAGTTTTTCTAGAGTTGAGATTTTTTAAAAACATTTAATACATGATGTTTAAAAATGGATAGGTTTATTAAATTTTTGCCTAGTATTACTATTTCTTACAATTCAAATAACCCCATAGAAATGGATTAGAGAAACTATTTTTTAAATCTTATCTGTACGCTGCACACAGGAGTACGTAGAAGAAAAAGTTGGCCAAAAGTATTTTTTAGTTTTGAAATCAATAAAATAGTTTATTTTTTCTTATCAAACGTTTTTAAGATCATTTAAAATATTTTTTCCCGTTTTCGTATTTTTTCATAATTTTCTATTAGAATTTTTTAAACATTTATATAACATGATAGATAATCCAGGTTAAAAAAGTTGTAAAATTCAAAAAATCTAAATTTTTTTATTTGTTTTTGAAAGTTAAATAACATTTGAAAATATTCGAAAAAGAACATTAATTTTACTGAGCTTTAATTTAAAATAAACGAAGCCCTAGGTGACTTTTTTGTGGAAAAAATCTATCAATATTTTTAAACTTCAAACTTCAAAATATCAAAAATGCGCGAGTTTGCGCGAGTTTTTTTCTTTTGCACATGATTATTGAAGTTATCAATTTTCTAATGATATCAAACATTTTGCCGGGACTTGCTGGGAACATAAACAAAAACACTAATTTGTAAAAAAATCAACGTTAAAAACAAAAAATAAATAGAAGAATTTTCAAAGCACTGCTTACTGTCTCTATAGTCATCGAATTTTGTCTACTATACTTGAAATTATTACACATCCTTCCATTGAAGTTTTCCATTTCAAATATTCATTTTTAGTCACTAAAGAAAGTTTTATTCATTGATATGACGTTGTCGCGCTGATTCAACGATTTGTAGAAAAATTCTATCTCATAAAAATACTAAAGTTTCGACAGCTGCAACAGCTTATAAACAAATCAGAAGTAAAAAAACTGACCGGTACATGCTGCTAAATTTATTCAAGAATCATAAAAGAAACCAATGAAATTCAAATTTTGAGTTTTGGCCAGGTTTTTGGGTGAAATACTCCTGTGTGTGTTGGTGGCTCCAGAGAGCAGTTTTTTTTTGTTTAGATTATAATCGTTTTAACATCTTTATGTCATTCGCGACGTATATTAACGATGCAGTTTTCAGGCAGTTATTGAAACACTTAACCGGTACAATTGTGTTCGATGTTTACTCTTGGACTCGAACTCGCGGACATCGGCTCAGGAGGAAATCGACTTGCAACTGAGCTATATTACAAGCCCAGAGAGTAGTTTTGCTTATCATATCCTATTAAAAAAAATATTTTGCAGGCATATTGTTTTTATTTGAAAGAACATTAAATGCATTCATTCTAGAGTGTAATTCTCTAGTCATTTTTTATTTGATTTTCTCAGCTACTGAACAGCATTATTCTATGATTTGATTATCAATTTTTTTTTTGTAAGATATCAGATGTTGCAATTAAAGCTTACCTAAGCAACCAAAAGTCTCATATCTACTTAAACTCGTTCCTCCAAAGTTCGAATTTCGCTGAACAAAAGTTTCAAAGGGAATTGGTACCAAATTTTCTTGAATGTGAGCATGAAAGTTACAAAAGGTTCCTCAAATAGCCTTCTATGGACTTGAAGTTCCAAAAAGTTCCTCAAATAGCCTTTTTTGTGACATGTCAATCGCACCCATACAGTATAAAAGTTACAAATTAGGTCTCAAATACCCTTCTGTGAACTTCAAGTTCCAAGAATTTCCTCAAATAGCCTTCTGTGAACTTCAAGTTTCAAGAAGTTTCTCAATTACCTTATTTTGTGACATGTCAATCGCATCCACACAGTATAAAAGTTACAAATTAGGTCTCAAATAGCCTTCTGTGAACTTCAAGTTCCAAGAAGTTTCTCAAATAGCCTTTTCTGTGACATGTCAATCGCATCATTCAGAATAAAAGTTACAAATTGGGTCTCAAATAGCCTTCTATGGACTCGAAGTTCCAAAAAGTTCCTCAAATAGCCTTTTTTGAGACATGTCCGCCATTGCATGAATATGAAATGTGAACGAACATCACAACAGGGCATAAAAAAAATGAATCATTTTTTGGAGCTTGGAAATTGTTGAAACTTTTGAAACTTCAACTCAGAACAACTTAAAGCTAACTCGCAAATGATTGTTTTTAAAAAGAGTAAATACTTTGACTTTATAAAATTTTGTCCAACTGTATTTAATTACCACGAATTTATCACACATTGAAAAACAGTTGAAGCAATTCATTGAATAAATATCAATATAAAATATAAATATAAAATTTGTATAATTTTATGCTTAACAGTTATAAACATGGAATTTCATTTTTTTTAAACCGATATCATTTTAACGGATGATTGATTTATATGCCATTTCGTTATGTATAATAATCAACATGCGTCTTTGCTGCTGGCCGCTGGTTGCCCTTGCGGGTATTCTAGGAAGCTTAAAACCACTTCGAATTTTAGCTGCCGGTAAGGCAACATCTTGGCGTGGCGTCGTGGCAGCGTATTCTGCTATCATCTCGGAGGATGGGGTTCAAATCTGGTACCAGGACTAATTTTTTCCATTAGGTTGATTGCTTGAGTAAGCAAATCAAATAATTGTGTAGCAGAACTGGCGTGCGTGCCGGCATTTATCGAACAAAATTAAAAGCAAAGCAATTAAGTATGATCAATTGAGGGAGGGGATGGGAGGAATAAAGATGGATGCCGAGAAACATGGGCTGGTGATGACCAAAATAAGAGAGGAGAGGAGAATTATTTTTTGTTTTTGCTGATTAAACGTTTACTTGTGGGCTGAATAGAAGGTCGTTCAAATCTTTAATGGAACTTCAAAGTTTGAATAAGAACTTAAATTTTGGGCTGAATAAAAGGAACTTCAGGACATTGATTATGCTGATTAAGCTGTGTTCGACCTTTTTAACGAGACTTTTGGTTGCTTGGGTAGTTCTTTTAGAAATGGGCCTTTTTTGCTGATAGCTCATTTACTAGTTATGAGACATTCAAAATTTTGACAGCTGCCTGTGAAAAGTACTATCCGATCTATTTTTTTCCAAAATTTAAAATTTACGCGTTTTTGAGATATTTACGATGCAAGAGAAAAAAAATATAATTTTGCACAGTTTCCTTCAAAATCCGTCATTATCAAATCGATAACTAACAAAACCGTTGATTATTCAAAGAATTACTGTGTGTAAGTGGTGGAAAAATATGCAAACTCTGTCAAAAGTAGCCACAAATTTCAAATCAAGCATTGGAGTGCAGCACATGATCAGCAACTTCGGAAAAGTGTCTCCAGGAAATCAAGTCTCATTTCAGAATTTTTTATTTTCAATGAGCGAAAAACTTAGTGTAGATCGCTGAACTGTCACAAAAAAAATCTCCGATAAGCTGGAAGCTCATTTTCTTATTCATAATAATCACGCAAACTCAAAAAAAAAAAAAAATTACTATTAAAATAAATCCAAATTTCCAAAACAGATCACCACGGAATCAATGATATTTTCGGTAAGTTATTGATACATTTTTCAAAACTATGTTCCTTATTCTGAAAAATAGGAATTTGCTACAAAATAAACTCTAAACAGTCGAATTTTCAAATTTGATATAAATATTTACAAAACACAGATTTTGAAAAAAAAAACTGAATACCTAAAAATGACAGATTAACTGTTATCTGTTATTTATCATAACTTTTTTTTTTTTTTTTTTTTTTCTTATTATAGAAACTTTCAGCCTTGGGCTGGTTCGTCTCTTTCTAAGCGCACATCTTTCGAAGTAATGATGGCTAGCATCTCACAAATGTTAAAACCACCAGACCACAGAAAGTGTACTATGTATGCCATGACCGGGATTCGATCTCATGAACTTTGGCGTAGATGACTTGAACTCTAACCACTACGCCGAAGCCGCTGGCTTTTATCATAACTTACATTTCTTTTCTTCATTTTCAAGGGGGTTGATTGAAAAATTCCACTGTAGTATTTTGAATTAAAACAAAAAAAAAATTATCGCGATTTAAAATGTGAATTTTTTATAAGAAAACAAATTCAGAATTGAAAATCATAGATAAATTTATCCAAAATATTTCTAATAATTTAAATAGGTTGATTTCGAAATTCGGTCAATTTATTTAAAAAATGGTAAAACTGAACTAAAATTAAAACAAAATATAAAGATGAAAAAGAAATCTTTTTTAATATTTAAGAAGGGTTTTTTTTTACAATTAATACGTCTTACCATTATAAAAGCTTATTTATAGAATTTAATTAATAACTCAAGGGAACAGCATTGTGGAATTGGAAAGATATCATTACAATTTTTTTGATACTATTGCAGAAAAAAAAACTCGACTTCAATCATAAATTTGTTGTTACCGTAAAACGGGGTAACTTTGATCACCGGGGTAAATTTGACCAACAATAAACTTTTCCACATTATCATCAATAACTCAGTCTATAGTTTGAATTTTTGAAAACTGTTTTCTACATTTGAAAGCCTATTAATTGAGCATTAAATAGGCAAAATTTGGTTACTTTTTGATTTTTTTTTCCTGTTAGTAAAAATCTAATTTCAAAATCTTAAAAATTCTATTTTTTCCATGACTCGCAAACAAACAGCCCTCCTGATGATACCAAAAAGCATTTAGAAGTAAACGGGTTATTTAATGTGGAAGAACAACTTTTTTTCTTTTTAATGAACAGTCAAAGAGCTATTTTTATAGTCATTTAAAAATAATTTTTTCATATTTAAAAAATAAGGTCATTTTCCAAGAATAAGCTCGCATTGGACAAATGGATAGGAACCCTATCAAATCGTTAACTTTGATGAAAAAATAAAAATGGAAATAGTGGGAGGGCCTAGGGAAATGTGTGAAGGTAAAATTTTATTTGAATTTTGAAACTCAAAATAATTAGCAATTATTATATTTTTTGCCCCTAAATGTAGGCAGCACCATAGTTCATTTTTCGATAATAAATATTTTAAAATGAAACGTTAAAAATCCAGATTAAATTGATAAACTGGCATATGAAAATATTATGAAGGTGTTTTGCATCCTAAATGATCAAGAAAACTCGTTAAAACCGTAAGAATAGAGACTGATCAATGTCACCCCAAAGCATCAAATTCTGAACAGAGACGAAAATGATTTTTAAATCAAATTAAAAGTAGTCATATAAATTTCCGCATCCATGTTTAACGTTCATAGGTGTACAGTACTGGTTTTAAAAATATAAAACATGCCACATTCCCCTTAACAGAAAAAATAATCGAAAAATGTTGAAAAAAGTGATTAATCTTACCCCGGATTACGGTAGCTGCAAAACGATTAGATTAATGCTTTAAAAAGTATTTTGAAATCAATTTGGTTTAAAACTTCTTAAAAAATTGTTAAATGAGGAAAATTAAACAAATAGAAAACTTCTATAATATTATTCGCAGAATTGAAAATTACTTGAAGCCTTTCTGAAAGTTGATAATTTATTTTGAAATGTTATTATTATTGTTATAATTTATTTAAGACCTTTTAACCACCCGGGTTATTCGGGTGTACTTTTAAAACGTTATGATTTTGTTATAAAATTTTGTAACAAAAGGGCAGAACTTCCTTAAATAATTTTAACCTATTTTGAAAACTTATTTCAATAACAAAAGCTGATAGAAAATTGCATATTCAGTTTCAGGACACTCAAATTAATCAAAACGTTTTAAATTTCGTTGCACATCGGAAAAATTCAAATTTGTGGCAGATCAGGATCGCCCCTGATATCATCGTCTCAACAAAACATTTTCTTCCAGGGAACCGTATAAATTAATAGTTGGGTGATCGGGAGAACCAGGTGCCCAGCAAACATGAAATCGCATTAAAAATGATAAATCAAGTCATTAAAAACGTTGCTGCGCATCGTCATTCCAACTAACGCAAGTAAAAGGTCGTAAAATTCGTTACTCGAAGTCGGATTAAATGGTTTAAATCGGATATGATTGAAAGTCCGCCATGTTTGCAGATTTTGAAGACGATTTCGTTCTTTTGCTTTCTCCCGCGCGGGTCAAGTGAGAGAACAGCTTTGTTGTTCTCTCTGCGACCAGAAATGTAACCAGATTGTTAAAAATCAGATGGTGTATTTGCAAGAATTGCCCAATGACAGAGGCAGCAAATATTGTCGCTGGCAACGGTGCGCGTGCGTGGAGAGAAAAAACTTGTGCTCTCTTGCATTCTTTCAGTATGTATGAATATGGTGCCGAAATCGTATACTCTTATCGTTTTAACCAGAAGTTGAAAATTTGTATGTATAATGCCTCCACTTTGGTAGGTAAATGCTGTTTTTTCGAGTTACATACGATCATTCTATAACGTATATGAAACGTATAACAAAGTTGCTGAGAAATATACCTACAAAAATGTTTGCTGGGTGGCCTTATGTAATTTATCAAACCTTTTTCAAATGTGATGTTTAGCATTTAGAAGAACAAGAAACGCAAAATATAATTGAGACTGAAATTGATTTCTTGGAGAATATTTCATATCAGCATAGCATGAATATTTGCAAACGATTTATTTAAAATCAAAACTTTTAGTAATAAGGTAGACGATATTAGATTTAAGATTTTGTTTTGCTGACCATGGTGAGAGGTAAACGTCTGTTACATGGTTTCCAACTTGTCGTTGTATGAAATTAGTTTTCGATGAATTAATTTTGAAGTTAAAATGGTTCATTTCAAACTCTGTTCTTGTTAAGTTAAACTTCTTAATAAAAACCCATTCTAAAGACGAGGTAGGGTTTTTGTATTTCAAGTTCCAATACAAAAGTTTAATTGAATTGAAAATCGAAATTTACAATTTAAAATTAGATTCAATTAGTGAAAATCATAAAGAGTCGTTTAGTGAAATGTCTCAAGCCTTGGGTGATTTAAGATCAAATTCCGCTGTAGGCAAACCAAATTTCTGACTTGTTTTAAACTCTTATGTTTAAACACCTTTCAAGATCAAGTTATTTTCCGATACAATGGTGAAAATTTTACTTGGAATTAATCTTCATTGGGGGGTGGGGTGATGCTAACCGTCTAACCGTCCCCCCTGTTCGCACGGCCTTAACCTACGATCTATACTAACAGATTGTATTTAAAGTTCAATTTCATCATGGTTTTACTTCGTTTTTATCAGAATTTGCCAGCAGATCAAAATATATCAACTTTTTTAAATTTCGAAACAGCTTTATCCACTAGATTTTCCCCAGTTTCTTTTAAATATACTATGTAATACTTTTAGGTGAACAAACATTTTGAAATGAATTACAAGTACTGTGTTTCATTCAACATTCGTTACAAATCTTCCGCTAAACCTTCATGATAAACTCGCTTTACATTACGTGCGGAACCTGGGAAAATGGAATGGCCTTCGGATGTTTCTTCGCACTTTTTTAGATTTGAACGACGACGTGGGTTGAACCGACGGTGTTTCTGATTTGTATGAACTGTATTTTTGAAAAAAAAAGGACTTGATTAGTCTTTCTTTTCTTTTGTTATTCGTTACAACTCTAATTAAGATTGATTACTTACGATAAAATTGCCAGTACAAAAAATATAAATATAACCCAGAACCCTGAACCCTATTGGAGTGTCTTTTGAAAACAGTTGCTACTTCACTTTCAAAAACCTAAAATTTGCAACAAAAACCTCAAAACTAGATGACTTAATGTTGAGGATCATACAAAAATACGATCCAAAAAAATCAAAATCCTACCATCTTTGAATTGCATCGCAGCTGGAGGAAAATCAGAAGGGATGAACACTACTGGTTGGTGCTTTTGCTGGATGGAGGAAAATCCCGGAGAGAAACTCCACTCCAGAAAAGGGTTTCGAAGCAAACATGAAATGAATGAAAGCGGTGCCGTTTCTCCGCTAAATTAAAGTCATAAATTTTCGGTCAGTATTTCCCCAAACCGAAGACCCCCAGCGTTTCCAGCCAGCGTCGTCGTCGGTTATCCTCCTGAATGTGCCCTCAAACCTACAACAGGTCTTCGATGCTGGTGTGGTCCTGGACAGAGAGTGCTGATAAAATGCAACCCTTGTTGAGTTGAAAGTCTGATGGAAAATGGAAATACTTTCCCCTCTCTCAGCTGATCGATGGCACTCAAATTGTTAGATTCTTATAACATTTGAATCGAAACAATATAATCGTTTGTTTTTTTTCTTATTTTGACAATTCAAAAATTGTATAAATTTTTTCACCTTTTAAAAAACGCGAGACAAAAAAGAATTCAAACAAATTCTGAGTGCCCAAAATTCAGAGTCATGTTTCCTCAAACTCCACGCAATCAGCAACGAGTTGCTCCCAAGAGGTGGGAAAAGTGCACTCGTACAGATAAATACTCACTTGGGCTTATTACGTGCACATGATGGGTCGAATGCTGCCTCACTTTCATCCATCTGACTCGTCCTTCATAGCAGAGCAGAGCTGCAGCTTCCATAAAGTATTGCAAAATTGTTCACCAATATAGACAGAAATTACCACATCAGTCAGATGACGACGATGCAATGACGAGGACCACGATGAGACATTACATACTAGTTAGGAAGCTGTTGCTGCCTTTTGCATTTACTGGAGGACTAATGTGAAGGGTTGGGTCTTCTAAGTTTTATGTTTCATGTCCTCGATGAATTAGATGATTGGAAAAGTGGGAATCAGTTCGACTGAAATGCTCATTAGTAGCAGTATATCAACAACATCACCCCAAACTAACGTTAGAACTGCCAAGTGGGATTGTGTAAATTGCTGAAAGTTTTCAATGCTGATAAGTAGGCACGTAGATATGAAAGTTTATTCATCATTGTGCTAAAGATTTACAGTGTATAATGTTCCTGGTTAGTTTACTGTACAATTTAATATTGATTGCAACTCAAGGGAGGGCATTGATAAGTTAAATAATGTCACAAATTCACAGCTGGCGTAAAGAAAAACAGACACAAATTAATAATTAACTTTCAATAGCTTCTTCATTCTAAACACCGCATTTTTTTTTGTATTTTAAGAGTATAAAGCTAATTACCTGATAGTTAGTTAGAAAATTTTTTTTACAAAAAACTTACCTTTGATTTATAGGGGAAAGTGAGGAAACGTGGGCCACTCTCAATATCTCAGATGTGTGTTGAGATAAAAATCTCAATCCGACTGTCATCGCCGCCGCTTAGCGTAAGCGTATTTTCCTATATGTTGTTGACTTAAATACGCGTCATATGCTTCTATTACTTGTATTACTATAGAATAAGCTTGCCAGATTGCCCGGTTTTATCCGGGTTTGCCCGGATATTTGATGCAAAATTTCGATAAAGTCCGGTCCGGCCCGGTTGCCCGGATATCGTGAAAAAAGTCCGGATATTGCCCGGATTTTTTCACAATTTTCACAAAGAAACCAAAAAAAATCAAAGTTTTTGAGTAAGTTTCAGCAAAATCGATTAACGGTATGGACATTTTCAACGGTTGTTTCATACAATTTTGCTGATTTACTTCTATAAACCTTCGAATATTAAAGTGTTCCAAAAAGTTTTTGGAAGTCTGCAATTACATTAATAAAATATTAATTTCAATTGTTTTTTGCATTGTTTCTTTGCTTTTATGTATAATTACACCTAAATTTTGCCCGGTTTTTGCCAGGTTTTTGGATTTGAAAAATTGAAATCCATGCCCGGATTTTGCCAGGTTTTGTTGAAAAAATGCCCGGAATTGCTAGCCCGGATGGGAGTGGAAAAAATTCTGGCAACCTTACTATAGAAACATAATGTTGATGAAAGGACTTAATTCAATGTTTCTTTATCTTACGTTTAGTAACTTCTCCTCTTCGCTTTCTGCTGTCTCAATTCGTATTTGCTACCTTCCGCTAGTCACATTTAACATTGCTTAATTAAATAACGTTTTTAACATTTCTCAATGAAATTCTCACCTCTACTCAACTGCTGGTACTTAGCTAGGGTGTCTTCAAAACCAGCGCGTATCCGAGTATCCGCAATATTGCCCTATATTAAGCGGTTCCAAATTATTCAAACCGCACTTAGAACACTAATAATACTCCTACCTTTGCTCAAGCGACCTCACTTAACTTCCGTACTATTGCAACAAGTTCCACTTTAAGCCTAAGCTCGTACTTTTAGGACGAATCTTTACAACAGTAGATTCTTCTGCTCATAACAACTTCACACCTAACGTGAATTAATTGTTGTTTTGTTATTGTTTATTTTCGACTACGACTCTCCCGCCTAATAAACCGCTTTCTTTTCTCTCGCCCTTTTTCCCTGTTTGAAAACTGTCATCAACTTGAGTGCGTTCAGTGCTGCCCGTTCAGTAGCCCCGTCCAGTAAAAACCTTTCAGGATTATTTTAGCAAAACAATTTGTTTTTTTTTTGTTTGATTTGTCAAACAAAGTGAAAAAATCTGGGCAAAATCCGAACTTTTTCAAAGAAATCCGGTCAACCCGGCCTGGCCAGACTGTTCCCAAATTGTGTATAGAATATCCGGACAAACTTGACAAACATGTACTTGACATGTTCGGCAAAATTGTGTGTCTTAACATCCTCAACAACTTTCTCTAATAAACCTGTTTCTAAATCGTATAAGGAGTGTTTTCGAAAGAAAAGCAAATCTGTGTTTTGATAAGCAAAAATTCTTGAATTCTGTGATCAGACCCCTACATAAATTCTGTAACAGTTTCCTGTGATGCTTTTAATGTGAAATTCATTAGAATATCATCTGAAACATAAAAAAATTGGAACAATTTTACAGTTTTATAAGACAAATTTAATTTATAATACCAATATCTTATTTTTTTCAATGAACTAGAGTGGGAAATCTAAAATTAATCTATATATATAAAAATGAATGTTTGTCTGTCTGTCTGTTCCCTATAGACTCGGAAACTACTGAACCGATCATCGTCAAAATTGGCATCTGAGGGTTTTTGAGGCCGGGGATGGTTTCTGTAATAGTCAAAACTCCATCCGACTTAAGGGAGGGAGGGCTTCCATACAAAATTTGTAGTTTCTCGAAGCAAATTAAAGTCATGACATCCATTTTCTCGAGATTTTTTCTTCCTTTGGGCGGTTTGTTTTTCGTCTCTATGGTCGAGGCGTCGCAAGCAAACGGCGCAAAAGGATAGTAACCAATGCATAGCATACTGATCAGTGGGAATATTTTGGCGCGTATTTCTCAACCAAGAATATTTTCAATGCAAGGGGTGGCGATATGAAGCCTTGATGTGATTTTTTTTCTACTTGATTCCTAGCTCTTTTGTAGAGCACATGGTTATGACGCCTAGATGAGACTCAGATTGACATTCTGAAATTGAAAAGTCATGGTATTCATTTTTCTTTTATTTAAGGGGTTTGTTTTTCGTCGTCGCAAGTGGATAGTAACCGAAGCATACTGTTCATTGATCGCTGGAAAAATTTAACAATCGGGCGCCTTTTTCTCAACCAAGTACCTATGTTTCTTATGCACGTGGAGGCGATATGCAACCTAGATGTGTTTTTTTCTTGCCTTATTGCACGTGGTAATAAATGACGCCTAGATGTGACACGGATTGGTATTTTATCAATCGAATCGAAACCAATTGAAAGATTTGCAAAAATACTTCCGTATTTAGTTCGTGTTAATGTAGGTAGCATTCGACTTTTCATTCAAGGAACATTAGCACATGTTCAAACGTTCAACTTTTTCTGTTAAAAAAAATTAAAAATTATGTTTTCTTCTAGAAATTGTTACTTCGGCCCAAATACACAACTGAAACGAATTTAGAAATGAAAATGGGAGCTTTTTATTTTAAATAATTCTGAAAAAACCATCATACTTTTTGCTTACATACCGATTCAAGTACGTACTTAACATGAAAAGTGTTTTTGTGTTACATGGCTGCATAAAAGAGACTTTTGATCCGCTTCGTTTTTGAAAAGTGACACTTTAGATCTGATTTTCAACTGGACGCAAAATTTTTATGAGAAATTTTTAGTATACCCTTAAAGTGTATATTCCCTCCTGTCAACTTACACAGTGGGGCAAGGGCAAACGTCGAACTGATATTTTTTTTAAATATTTATAATTTTTTTGCCGTAGTAATTTTATTTAAAAAAAAAAGAAATTTGCTCTGTATCTAATACAAAACTTATTTAATATTTTTTCACTACCATGATAAGTGCTGTTTGGGAAAACTTCAAGCTATAATGTCTCATGTCCACGAGTTTGGAATATGGCGAAACATTTTTTTAGCATAATTTTGGCGCAAAAAGGATAGATATTCAAACTGCTTCGTAGGCGAGGATGGTGAAAAAAGCTGTTTGAAAATGGCTTTCAAAAATCCTTTTCATCGTTTTTTTTTCTAATTTCTATAGCTTATTTTTTCAACTCCAAAAAATACCCCACCTAAAGCTTATCAGGAGCTGGAAGTTCTCATAATACAGAATATTAAGAATCTACTCAAAAAATTGTCTCGATTCACGTTATTCATCGGTTTTAAAAATTCTACTACCATGAAGTACAATTTGCAATAAATTCCAATATGCGAATCTTTTTCTTTCAATTAGTAATTTATTTAAACTCGAGCCGGTTAAATTTGCCTACCTTCTTCAAACAGTGGGGGACAGTATTGGAAAAGATGGGGGAGCTCCCATGTAAATTTAGGATAAAGAGCTTTTCAAAAAAAGGGACCATATTTAAAAAGGTTTTATTGGGTACAGAGTACAAATTTCAGATTTTAAAAATCGAGTTTAGAGATCAAGTTTCAGTAAAAAATATACATAATCTTTGAAGTGCAATTCAGAACTGCAGCTGCAGCTCTCATTTCAAAGTTGTTGGTTCTGAAGTATGATGAGGTTTGATTTAAAAAAAAATGCTCTCTTAAATCTAAATTTCAATAAATTTTTACAAATTACATTTATTTTCGGAAGGTGTAGCAAAGCACAACGGGTCAGCTAGTAATGATATAAACATTTATAACTATGTGCACAAAATGCACAAAACACATAAAATATGTGAATTCTGTGAAATTTTTCAAAAATCTGTGATTTGTGACACAGATTCTGTGACGGAAATTTGCTCAAAATTCTATGATTTTATAGATTTTTCTGTGATTTCGGCAACACTGATTTGAGCTTGATCCCGTGGAAACTGCCCACCAACCAGTGGTTTCGTGTAAGCGCCGATACGACCTTGTCCTTGATCGATACACAGGCGAGCGGTATTGCGTTGATGATGCCTTCGATCTCGATCGAGACACTACTAAATTCCTCCTCCTTCGGGTGGTATGGTGACTGTAACTCCGCTAAAGTACGCTTGATGGTCTGCGCAAATTGTTCCCAGCTCCCCCCATACGGGGAGCTACCGTTGGGTTGAAATGCCAGGTGATGGGCTCCGAAAACTTCTGAGCCGTCTGTCTTGTGCTAATATACATCCTGCAACACCTGCTTTAACGCTCGATCGATGCATTCGAAGTTGGTTTACCAATGACTATCGCTGCACAAGTTTGAGGCTAAAGAACTAGCTAATAATAAGTACACCCCGAGGATAGAAAGACAAAACAGAGGACCCCCCCGTCTCTTCTCAACTCTACTCCCTATAGCCACTTCCCTTTTTTCCAAAAGGTCGATATTACCGTGTGCGAACACTCGAGTCGATGATGTGACTGATGAATCCACAAGTGGGCCATCACCCACAGGAGAATGCGTACAGGCGGTTGCCTTCAGTTCGTTATTCGAGTATTGCACGGCGCGTTCAAGCTCCTCTCCAGCGTTCGATTCTGTCTTTTGGTCACAAGAGGTAATGTGATAAGTGTAGTGTACCATGCTGAGCGCTTCTCCAGTCGACGCTACACTGTAGATCGTCCATTCTAAATCGGTCTTAACAGCGATCGGCTGGCCAGGCTTGCCTTCTCGACTTTCCCTGACAAGTGTAATATTTGCATGTTGCACACCGATAAGTAGACGAGGTTGGATACTGTGATACGACTCCAGGGGAATCCCTCGCAGATAGGAGTTTTCAGCCTGAAGTTGTTTCACGTCGAGTGTCTGAGACGGTAGTTTCAGTCCGCTCACTGTTCGCACGTCTCCTATGTGAAAGCGCTCTCCCGTCAGGCCGGACACTTCGAAGATCTTGGTCCATAAGTGTCAGCGAGGATCCGTCATCCAAGAAAGCGTAGCAATGGATTACAATCCCGTTCCCATACACCACGACTGGAACATAGCGAAACAGGACAGCGCTGGACCCGGACAAGTGATTGTGGCAGGACCAGGCTTCCGAAAAGTACTGCCGAACGACAGTATTCTTGCGAACGTCGCACATCCACCTCGGTGAAAGCTTTCCGAATATTTCTTCCTAGACAGTTTTTAAAGGCGCGGTAGTGTGATGTACAATAGACTGAGTCGATTTGGGGTCATTTTTGAATTTCTCAAACCCTGGGGTCTTAAAAGCTTCGTCTTGGTCCAAAACTCATCCATGATTTTTTGTAGAATTTTAAAGTAACGTTTACATGAGTAAATTTGAATTTTTAGGTTTGTATGGGAAAATTGAATATTTTGTACTGAAAAATCAACATCATTATTGTTTCTTCTGTGGAACCAAGCCAGCTGATGATTTTTGTGCCAATTTATAAAATTCCTCAAGGAAATTTTCCGCTGAACAACTTTGTTGAAGACCGTAACTTCGTATCTTATTAGACAAAAAAGTAATTAGCTGTTTAACAGGGGTATGACTTTTCGCATTGATAAACCATAAATTTAATGGACATCACTGCATGGTGCCTTGCGAGATATTGCATGACTACTTTGCATGCAATACATCGCAAGACTAGAGCAGTGATGTCAATTGAATTTATCGTTTATCAATGTGAAAAGTCATACCCCAGTTAAACCGCTAATAACTTTTTTGTCTTATAAGATACGAAGTTACGGTCTTCAACAAAGTTGTTCAGCGGAAAATTTCCTTGAGGAATTTTATAAATTGGCACAAAAATCATCAGCTGACTTGGTTCCACAGAAGAAACAAAAATGATGTTGATTTTTCAGTACAAAATATTCAATTTTCCCATACAAACTTAAAAGTTTAAATTTACTCATGTAAACGTTACTTAAAAATTCTACAAAAAATCATAGATGAGTTTTGGACCAAGACGAAGCTTTTAAGACCCCAGGGTATGAGAAATTCAAAAATGACCCCAAATCGACTCAGTCTAATGTACAACGACGCCTTGGTTTACCTCATGCGAAAGTTTGCTCGTGGATATGATAGCCTTTAAAGCTCCGTGACAGTTTTGGGAAAATCTTCGTGACAGTTTTCAATGCTTTAAACTTCGCATGACAGTACTGCTAATTACGTCCGACTGTAGCCGAGATTCGCATTGGATCATCATCGGCTCACGCTCGGGTCGAGTTAATTTAGAATTAACGAACTTCTGCTTGAAGCTCAAGCTAGCTACTGCGGCTGGCTATCCTTACTTTATTAGTTGGTCGACACGCATTGATGCGTGTTGTTTTCCAGCCTGAAATTGGATGTCGTTTATGAATAATAAAGTTCAAGATTTCAGATTTCAAATTAATATATGAGATTTCAGATTTCAGATACAAATTCGGATTTCAGATTCATACTTCAGATCAAGATTTTAGATTCCAATTCGGATTTCAGATTCAGGTTTAGGATTTAAATTTCGGATTCAACTTTCAAATTCAGATTGCAGACTCAAATTTCAGATTTAAATTTAGGGATCAAATATGAGATTCAGATTTCAGATTCAGATTTAAGACTCAGATTTCAGATTCAGATTTCAGATTTCAGAATCAGATACAAATTCAGATTTCAAATTTAGATTTAAGATTGAAATTTTAAATTCTGATTTCAGATTCAAATTTTAGATTCAGATTTCCGATTCAGATTTCAAATTTAGATTTAAGATTGAAATTTTAGATTCAGTTTTAAGATTCAAATTTTAGATTCAGATTTCAGATTCAGATTTCCGATTCAGATTTCAGATTCAGATTTCATATTGAGATTTCAGATTCAAATTTCAGATTCAGATTTCAGATTCAGATTTCAGATTCAGATTTCAGATTCAGATTTCAGATTCAGATTTCAGATTCAGATTTCAGATTCAGATTTCAGATTCAGATTTCAGATTCAGATTTCAGATTCAGATTTCAGATTCAGATTTCAAATTTTGATTTAAGATTGAAATTTTAGATTCAGTTTTAAGATTCAAATTTTAGATTCAGATTTCAGATTCAGATTTCCGATTCAGATTTCAGATTCAGATTTCATATTTAGATTTTAGATTCAGATTTCATATTCAGATTTCAGATTCAGATTTCAGATTCAGATTTCAGATTCAGATTTCAGATTCAGATTTCAGATTCAGATTTCAGATTCAGATTTCAGATTCAGATTTCAGATTCAGATTTCAGATTCAGATTTCAGATTCAGATTTCAGATTCAGATTTCAGATTCAGATTTCAGATTCAGATTTCAGATTCAGATTTCAGATTCAGATTTCAGATTCAGATTTCAGATTCAGATTTCAGATTCAGATTTCAGATTCAGATTTCAGATTCAGATTTCAGATTCAGATTTCAGATTCAGATTTCAGATTCAGATTTCAGATTCAGATTTCAGATTCAGATTTCAGATTCAGATTTCAGATTCAGATTTCAGATTCAGATTTCAGATTCAGATTTCAGATTCAGATTTCAGATTCAGATTTCAGATTCAGATTTCAGATTCAGATTTCATATTCAGATTTCAGATTCAGATTTCAGATTCAGATTTCAGATTCAGATTTCAGATTCAGATTACAGATTCAGATTTCAGATTCAGATTTCAGATTCAGATTTCAGATTCAGATTTCAGATTCAGATTTCAGATTCAGATTTCAGATTCAGATTTCAGATTCAGATTTCAGATTCAGATTTCAGATTCAGATTTCAGATTCAGATTTCAGATTCAGATTTCAGATTCAGATTTCAGATTCAGATTTCAGATTCAGATTTCAGATTCAGATTTCAGATTCAGATTTCAGATTCAGATTTCAGATTCAGATTTCAGATTCAGATTTCAGATTCAGATTTCAGATTCAGATTTCAGATTTCAGATTCAGATTTCAGATTCAGATTTCAGATTCAGATTTCAGATTCAGATTTCAGATTCAGATTTCAGATTCAGATTTCAGATTCAGATTTCAGATTCAGATTTCAGATTCAGATTTCAGATTCAGATTTCAGATTCAGATTTCAGATTCAGATTTCAGATTCAGATTTCAGATTCAGATTTCAGATTCAGATTTCAGATTCAGATTTCAGATTAAGGTTTCAGAATCGGATTTCATGCAGATTCACTTTTCAGATTCAGATTCAGATTTTAGAATCAGATTTCAGATTCAGATTTCAGATTCAGATTTCAGATTCAGATTTCAGATTCAGATTTCAGATTCAGATTTCAGATTCAGATTTCAGATTCAGATTTAGGATTTCAGATTCAGATTTCATGTTCCAATTTCAGATTCGGATTTACGATTCAGATTCAGAATTCAAATTCTGATTTCAGATTCAGATTTCAGTTTCAAATTTGAGATTCTTATTTCAGATTCCTATTTAAGATTGAGATTTCAGATTCTTATTCAAATTTAATATTGAGATTCCAGGTTCAAATTTTGAGATCAGGTTTCAGATTCAGATTTCATAGAAGGGTTTAATTTTCAGATTCAGATTAAAATTCTACATTCAGATTTCTAGTTGAGGGAATCAGGCTTAGATTTATGTTTCAGGTTCAAATTCCAGATTCAATACAAGATCAATACAAGATTCAATACGAGATTTTCACCCCAAAATGATTATTTCTACGAGTATTTATTTTATGTTTCATGGTTCCCATCACTTGCCTCTTATATTAGTTTTTTTTCAATTCGTTTTCTCAATTTTTTTTCATTTTTTTAATACTCAAACAAATTCTAGAGAAAAATTATAACGGCCAAGTTTCCCTTCGAATCGACACAAAAAATGTGTTCCATCCCAACCTACTTCTCCCGTGAGTGAATAATTTCTAAGGATATGATTCTAAATAAAAAATAAAAATAAAATTATAAAAAAGTATTAAATTGTACGATTGAATTCATGTCTTTTTAAGCTTTTTTTTATCGAAGGTAATTATTAATAACAATTTTCACATAACCTTCACCGACACCACACATCGCGTTACGCCTCGGTCGTATGCTGCTGCTCGGTTTGAATAGATTGCTCGTTCGATCTATTCGAACCGAGCAGCAGCATCAGCAGCATACGACCGGGCATGGATACGGTATGGGCATGACAGTCGCCCGTGACAGGCCTGCGCAAAACTGTCACGCCCTACAGCCGACAGTTAGGATGAAATTATTTGCGAAACAGGAGGCAAGAAAGAATGAAAATCGAACTGTCGGTTCGGTTCGCTACAGCTTAAAGCACAACATTTTCGGCAGCGCAAGCTTTGAGCCGATTGTTCAGATACAGTCTTCGTTCCCGAACGTGTGCGACGTAGCCGAAGCGTTTTGATTCGTCACCGACGGTACAGCAGCGAACCGAGTGGCAAGGAAAACCGAGACAGTTTGTTCGGCGAAGAAAAAGCTGTCATCGCAATGCAGTACTTTTCGGAAGCCTGGGCAGGACCGCTCTTCCCGTTGCACGTTGCCTCCAGTTTGGATGGGCGCGGACTCTGCGTTTGGCTGCATGGGCGCGGACTCTGGATTTAGCTGCTTGTGCAGCAATGGGTGATGTTTGCATGTGCATCCGTTGACTCCGCAGTTCCTGGACACACATCCCCCTCTGTGGCGCTTCAGACATATCCGGCACATCTTGGCTTCACGTGTGATTGCCCAACGTCCATCGTACGACAACTCACGAAATCCTTGGCAGTTTGCGAGAGATGCACAAGATCCCCTGCAGACAATACACGCTGTGGGGTAGGTTCTTCTTGTACCGGCTGATGATGTGCTACCTCCTGGAAAATAAGCGCGGTACTCCCCCTGGTGCTCAACGTGAGCATTCACGTACGCCTGAGCTCTCCTGCGAGGCTCCTGGTTGTGTGACGATACTTTGGTCTGACGCGGCTTCGAAACCAGACAGGCGTCTTCGCCTATCTCGTAGATCCACTTGCCAAAAGTCTTCAGGTTGACCTTCCGAATACTTCTGGAGTGTTTCACTGTAGTTGCATTGGTCCTGGAAGTTTGGAAACAAGTGAGTTCAGCAACGAAGCATCCTGCTTGAGCTCCTTCCGACCACAGGCGTCGATCGTCACCGTCAGGTTTTGGACGTCCAGCGCAAAATCGACTAACGCGTTCATAAACTCAGGGTCGACCGGTGGAATGGCAAGAACCTTGTCTTTCAGGGATTCTATAATAAACCTCGGCTGCCTAAATTTCAATTTGAGCGCATCAATCGCCCTGTTCACCGTCTTTGGATGGAGAAGAAAACTTCGCACGGCAGAAAATGCATCTCCCTTCAGGCAGTTCCTCAGTCGTATCATATTTTCGTCGTCTGTGTAGCCGTACATCCGGGTCGTGCTTTCAAAAGTGGAGAAAAACATCGGCCATTTCTCGGGATTCCCTGAGAACAACGGCAGATCCTTAGAGACAACATGGCGAGCGGCGAGCTGCTTGCGCGTCAGGTTACAGGTTAACCGGTTACTGGTTGCGTCTTTTGGCTTGCTTTCGCCTTTCTTCGCTGGCGTAGAACGATCCTTCGGATTAAAGCTGGAATCGATATTCCCCCCTAGCTCATCTTCTGTGGAACCATCGTTGCTGTCTTCTTGCTCTTTCTCATCGGAATCATCGCTGGAATCCGTTTCCTCTATGTCTTCATCTTCTTCGTTCTCGGAAACTTCTTCTTCTTCATTTGTAGACTTTGATTCCTCTTCTTTGCGCTTGCCTCCAGCGGCGCCCAACCAATTCTGAACCTTTGCATTCACGTCCACGTCTTCTTCCGCTGCTTCTTCGTCTTCGAGATCGACCAGTTCCTCGAGAATGGTGAAGTGTTTCTCCATCAACTTCTTCTTTTCCTCCAACAGCGTTTGTCCGCCACAAGTATCTGTAACTGCAGCTCTAGAAGTGCTTTCGCAGACTTCCTCGATCCTGTTGACGTCACTGAGGCAGCTTTCGACGGTTTTCGCATGGGTCTCTTCAGCTGAGAAATTTCCTTCTCTTTCTTCTTTGCGATATTATTCTTCTCCGGCTTCGGCTTATCGACCTTCTTCGGTAACGCAGCGTTCTTGGGATCCTTGATTGATTCTTACTCTCCACACCCACACAACTAAAGTGGTTCCATCCATCACAAGCGTCGCACTGAACCATCCGGCTATTGTGAACCGATTTACACGTCCGACAGCTGTGACCGACATTTACGACCGTTTTCGCGGAGGAAGTATGGCTAATATCATTGGGAGGAGTTTTGTTGGTTATGGGGTTACATTTTTCAGAAGAGGGCCTTTTCTTATTCTTAGTCGTGCCTGGTTTCGTATTGCCGTTCCCAAAGTTAGGGCCAAGAGCAACGGATTTGAGTTGAAGGGGGGTATCACTCTTGGCCTTAGGGGAACTACTAGCTACGCTCTTACCTTGCTGGGCAGCAGTGGCTGCAGTGCTCGCTGAATCAGACATCTGATCGGAGTGTATGGTTCTGGTGGTCCACGCTCCTTCTTCCTTACGGTTGAACTGTCAAAACCAGTTCCTTTTCTTTACAATTGAAATCGCTTTGAGCTGACATACTGAATGCGGTAAAACAGATGCCAATTAGTTCTGCCGCTCGAGTTCGCACTGATTGCGTTACCCAATTCGCTCTCACTATGTCATTGGCCTTTTATCCTGACGTCTTTTCGTTCTCTGCTCCACAGTGGGCCCGGCCCATTAATGTTTTCTGTTATGATTAACATAATGGAAAACATAAGAAAAAACAAGAAGAATAATATAAATCTTTCATTATTCTCCAAGATCAGACATAAGTTTTGGCTGTGGAAGGATTGTATCCCATTTACCCGAAAACTTTTGCTCAAAATGGATTTTTCCTAGAATGACAAAAAACCTAAATCAAACCCCAGAATGAACCATTTCCTAGAAAAAAATTCCCCAGTATGCACCATTTACTCGAAATTTTTTTCCCAGAATGGACCATTTCCCAGATTTTTTTTGCCCAGAATGGAACATTTTCCAGAATGGCACAAAGCCCAGATTTTTCCTCTAGTATTTTTATTTGTTTTTTTTCTAATGAATTCTTGTAAATTTCGTATGATTCGAAATATATTTTTTCAAAATGATTCTTAAAATAAAACTACAGGTTTGAAATTTTCCAACTAAATTTATTTTGGAACCAATATTGGGCTTTGTTTATGGTTTGGGTACTTTAATTGATTAAATGCTAATCATGGTCCTTCAAAAATCCGTTTTGGTATCCGACTCCTCACGCTGTGCGTTCGTACTTGAAAGACGTTTTGTCCTTCACGCTGTCGCGTGGCGGACGGGGCTAAGGGATCACCCCTAGCTTTCACGCAGACCTAGGAAGCCCCGGCAGTCCTAGACCAATGTATTAATGGCCGCCGCTTCCAACGGCGGATCGGCGGCCACCTCGGATTTGGGAGCTTCGGCGGCTTTGTGCCGTCTCGGCCCCTTCATGCTCGTTGGTTGCGGCTTTGCGGCTTTTCTGGGAAATGGCAATTCTGGCGAAAAATTTTCTAGGAAATGGTTCATTCTGGTAAAACATTTTCTGGGAAATAGTTCATTCTGGGAAAAAAAATCTGGTAAATGGTGCATTCTGGGAAAAAAAATTCTGGGGAAGTGGATTTCTGGTGATTAAAATTCTGTTGAATTTTCATTCTGGGCAATGGTTTTCGGGAAAATGGAGTACAACCCACTCGGGTTTGTAGATCTCGCCATTTACTATGCCCTTTGTCACGAAAGGCTCACTCCTCAGTCCGCAAGAGCAGAAGGCCTGTCAAACGAGATACTTGGAGGCGAACTTCGACATTTTCTTCTTCTTAAATTTGTTGTTCACATAAAACTTGCTCTTGCCGGTGAAAAACTCCAACCCCGGAATTTGATTAAAATCGGCTTTTATATACGTTTTGTCGTCCATCACACAGCAGCCATGTTTTGTCAGCATCTTTTCGTAGAGCTTCTGTGCCCGAGTATTAGCCGTCGATTGTTGCCGCTCTTCGTGGTTTGGGAAGTTCTGAACCTTGTATGTTTGTAGTCCAGCTCTCATCTTGTCATTCTGGATGTAGCTCTGCAATATGCCGATTTCTTAAGCCAAATCACGGCTTGAGACGTTGAGATTTGATTGAATCATCTGATTCACTTTTCCCTCCGTCTTTTTGGTCTCCGGTTCCGGTTCCGGTTCAACACTCTGGAGACGGTTGAATAGTGAACGTTCAACATTTTTCCGATGCGATGCCGATGCGACAGGTCAGGAAATTTCAAGTTTTTGGAAAGAATTTGTTCTCTCGACTCGCGTTGGTTCACTTCGAGTTTGACAGCATGTAAACAATACACATACACATCAATGAGCATGTGTGCAAAATTTGGTTGATTTTTAACCAATGGCAAAAAAGTTATGCCCTGTTGAATGTGGCGCAATCATTTCGTGTTCGTCTTTATTAAGTTTATCTAGTTCCATAGATGAAACATGAACTTGACATGTTCGAAAAATTGTGTGTCTTAACATCCTTAACAACTTTCTTAAATAAACAAATGCAACACCAAAGTTCTCGAAAAAAAAATCTGTGACTCCATGATTTTTTTTCCAAACACTTATCATTTACCTCTATGAATAGGTGCCATTTTCTAACGCTTCCACTCCTTAATAGTTGTAATCTTGTATCAAATCTTGAATGTAAGTTCAATGTTTCATGAAATTTTATTATTTTATTATTTGATTACTTTAGACAAAAAAGGATGGTTCTAAATATTTTCCAAATCAATCTGTCCAATCATGTTAACATAACCAGACCCATCATTCCAACCCAAATTGGCGGAATGTTTATTTCGTGTGATTGTTGTACAAACAACTAAATTCGTTAACCATCGCTAGAGCCGTAATTCCATTTTGGAGCGACCGACGCAATCAACGAAATAGGTACCAACCTACCTACTCTTGGCATGCATGGTCGCATCGAAATGCGACCAATCTGATTCCCAATTATCACGTACGCCTGCTTTGTTTTCGGGGATGTGATGACAATATTTCCGAAACGTTTCCCATACCAACAACTTGAACCTTCATAGAAAATTTGCGTGGGTGACTGAGGTTGTCCATTTTGAGTTCGACACAATTCGATTTAATCATCTCACATTACAGTCCTGGCGAGTTAGTGAGCGCAGCAAGCCATGTGTTCTAGCTTCCAACCTACCCACCTACATAGTTTGATCGCTTTTTGGCCCATTCAAATATAATGTCGGACGCTTGGCTGTAAAAACATCCATTCCTAGATTGCTTTGCTCGAATCAAAATCGAATCAATGACAATGGCAAATACTTTTGTGTGCAATTCCCCGATTTGATCCCCAGAGTTGATTCATCGAGTTTTCTTCGAAAAGGGCACCAAGTTTTCCAATAATAAAATAGAAGAAATCAACTTTGGACACCACCTTTTTTTTTTGCTTCTACTCTTTTTGAAGGACTGTATAAAGTTGAAAATATGGGGTCGTTAACTTTAATCCGTGGGAGCGAGCGGACGATCTCAGAAAGGAGCGCTCTCCTTTTTATGGAGGCAAAGATGACGGAAGGGATGTCATAAAGCATGATGCTTAATCCAATGGAAAAAGGACGACGGTGAAATTATTTCACACTTGACCGGAATCGGGTAAGTGCCATGGGGCCCCATTTGAATTAGAACTGGATTGAACTTTTTCCTCAATTGCTCTTGAAATGTCGTATGGAAAGTTTGTGAAATTTGAGTTTTGACATGAAATTTCTACAATTTTCTGCTTATCTACGTAAAATTTTTAGTTCAAAAAACGTCATTTAAAAAAAAATTATGGCGATTTTTGATCCCATCAAAACTCTCAATAAAATTCTTTCTTAATTTCCATTCAAATTTGACCTTTCAGACCGTAATCGGAAAAGTTTTTGTCCAGGCGGCAGCAAATTGTCGATAATCAAATCACTGCCACCACTCTCAGGCGACAACAAAATGATGGTGAAGATGATGATGAATGGAGAAATTTAAGGCTAAACTGCTCAACGGGTGCCGAACCCGGATTCTTTGTGCCATTTCCGTCCCCAATGTGATGCCTACAATCGTGTTTTTATTGAATGGTATTACATCCTGATTTGCCATTATTGAGAGTAAATTTGGTAGCTGTTCGGTCAACCTTAAGTAGGAATTTTCCGCACGCTTAAGTATTCGAGTTTAAAGCGATTTTTTGCTTTTGAAAAACTGTTGGATTGCAATAAAATGGAGTGTATTTTTGAAAACTAAATGGTTGAACGAAAACTTGTAAGTGATAAAAACAAATTTTTTTTCTGGGAAAATGAAGCTCACGATATACAGCTTTTAAAGTTGAACTGTAAACAACATAACACAGCGGGAAAAAGCTGTATAATCGTCCTTCGGAATGGAATGATCAGGGTTGTATCAAAATCGTACTTGTACATAATGGGACACCCTATATAAGAAAGGAATGATATTAACAGTTGATAACTAGCAAAACTATCTTCAGCTCTCTGCATACAGCTCTACTTATGTTTGTTTTTAAATCTTACAATAGTGCAGCTTTGTTTCTCTGATATGCTAATATGCACCATGTTTGTTTTCTAGTGCAAAAATCAAAGGAAAGCATCGTTTGGCAGCAGATTCATTTTTCTCTGAAGACTCCGTCGGGTCTAATTCGAAGCCAAATCTCATAATTCTTTGTGCTCATGCTGGTGGTTGAATCTTTTCCGTTCGAATCAAATACCTAATCACAGCTTTCGTTCCGAGAACGAGTTGCATAAGCAATTGAGTTCTGCAGCTTTTAGATCCAGAAGGAGAAAGTTTGAAATTCTCATATTTGACATATTTGATATTTTTAAAAATTTTGACATTTTTGACAGTTATGACAGTCTTGACATTTTTTACATTTTTCCTTTTTTGACAATTTTGAAATTTTGACATTTTTGACATTATAGATTTTTGACATTCCTGAAATTGTTTACATTTGTTACATTTTTGAAATTTTTAACATTTTTGACATTTTTATCATTTTTGTCATTTTTGACATTTTTGACATTTTTGACATTTTTGACATTTTTGACATTTTTGACATTTTTGACATTTTTGACATTTTTGACATTTTTGACATTTTTGACTTTTTTGACATTTTTGACATTTTTGACATTTTTGACATTTTTGACATTTTTGACATTTTTGACATTTTTGACATTTTTGACATTTTTGACATTTTTGACATTTTTGACATTTTTGACATTTTTGACATTTTTGACATTTTTGACATTTTTGACATTTTTGACATTTTTGACATTTTTGACATTTTTGACATTTTTGACATTTTTGACATTTTTGACATTTTTGACATTTTTGACATTTTTGACATTTTTGACATTTTTGACATTTTTGTCATTTTTGACATTTTTGACATTTTTGACATTTTTGACTTATTTGACATTTTTGACATTTTTGACATTTTTGACATTTTTGAGATTTTTGAGATTTTTGAGATTTTTGACATTTTTGACATTTTTTAAAATTTTTGTCATTTTTGACATTTTTGACATTTTTGACACTTTTGACATTTTTGAAATTTTTGACATTTTTGACATTTTTGACATTTTTGACATTTTTGACATTTGAGACATTTTTGACATTTTTGACATTTTTGACATTTTTGACATTTTTTGACATTTTTGATATTTTTGATATTTTTGACATTCTTGACATTTTTGACATTTTTGACATTTTTGACATTTTTGACATTTTTGACATTTTTGACATTTTTGACATTTTTGACATTTTTGACATTTTTGACATTTTTGACATTTTTGACATTTTTGACATTTTTGACATTTTTGACATTTTTGACATTTTTTACATTTTTGACATTTTTGACATTTTTGACATTTTTGACATTTTTTACATTTTTGACTTTTTTGACATTTTTGACATTTTTGACATTTTTGACATTTTTGACATTTTTGACATTTTTGACATTTTTGACATTTTTGACATTTTTGACATTTTTGACATTTTTGACATTTTTGACATTTTTGACATTTTTGACATTTTTGACATTTTTGACATTTTTGACATTTTTGACATTTTTGACATTTTTGACATTTTTGACATTTTTGACATTTTTGACATTTTTGACATTTTTGACATTTTTGACATTTTTGACATTTTTGACATTTTTGACATTTTTGACATTTTTGACATTTTTGACATTTTTGACATTTTTGACATTTTTGACATTTTTGACATTTTTGACATTTTTGACATTTTTGACATTTTTGACATTTTTGACATTTTTGACATTTTTGACATTTTTGACATTTTTGACATTTTTGACATTTTTGACATTTTGACATTTTTGACATTTTTGACATTTTTGACATTTTTGACATTTTTGACATTTTTGACATTTTTGACATTTTTGACATTTTTGACATTTTTGACATTTTTGACATTTTTGACATTTTTGACATTTTTGACATTTTTGACATTTTTGACATTTTTGACATTTTTGACATTTTTGACATTTTTGACATTTTTGACATTTTTGACATTTTTGACATTTTTGACATTTTTGACATTTTTGACATTTTTGACATTTTTGACATTTTTGACATTTTTGACATTGCTGACACTTTTGACATTTTTTAAATTTTTGACATTTTTGACATTTTTGACATTATTGACATTTTTGACATTTTTGACATTTGAGACATTTTTGACATTTTTGTCATTTTTGTCATTTTTGTCATTTTTGTCATTTTTGTCATTTTTGTCATTTTTGTCATTTTTGTCATTTTTGTCATTTTTGTCATTTTTGTCATTTTTGTGATTTTTGTCATTCTTGTCATTTTTGTCATTTTTGTCATTTTTGTCATTTTTGTCATTTTTGTCATTTTTGGATTTTTGTCATTTTTTTTCATTTTTGTCATTTTTGTCATTTTTGTCATTTTTGTCATTTTTGTCATTTTTGTCATTTTTGTCATTTTTGTCATTTTTGTCATTTTTGTCATTTTTGTCATTTTTGTCATTTTTGTCATTTTTGTCATTTTTGTCATTTTTGTCATTTTTGTCATTTTTGTCATTTTTGTCATTTTTGTCATTTTTGTCATTTTTGTCATTTTTGTCATTTTTGTCATTTTTGTCATTTTTGTCATTTTTGTCATTTTTGTCATTTTTGTCATTTTTGTCATTTTTGTCATTTTTGTCATTTTTGTCATTTTTGTCATTTTTGTCATTTTTGTCATTTTTGTCATTTTTGTCATTTTTGTCATTTTTGTCATTTTTGTCATTTTTGTCATTTTTGTCATTTTTGTCATTTTTGTCATTTTTGTCATTTTTGTCATTTTTGTCATTTTTGTCATTTTTGTCATTTTTGTCATTTTTGTCATTTTTGTCATTTTTGTCATTTTTGTCATTTTTGTCATTTTTGTCATTTTTGTCATTTTTGTCATTTTTGTCATTTTTGTCATTTTTGTCATTTTTGTCATTTTTGTCATTTTTGTCATTTTTGTCATTTTTGTCATTTTTGTCATTTTTGTCATTTTTGTCATTTTTGTCATTTTTGTCATTTTTGTCATTTTTGTCATTTTTGTCATTTTTGTCATTTTTGTCATTTTTGTCATTTTTGTCATTTTTGTCATTTTCACGCAGAGAAAATTTGGATTTTGAAACAAAATAAAACTGACTTTGATTCAAAAAATTAATTTTTTCGATTCAATCTCCTGTATTCTTTGAATCAATGAATTATGGTTTTGTTTCAAAGAAATAATTTTTGAAAGAAAGAATTAATTTTTTGAATCGAATAATTTTGGACTTTGATTTTAAACAAATCCTTTGATTCAAAAGACATTTGATCAATTGCATATTTATTTGAAAACAAAGTAAATTTTCTTTTAACCAAAGAAAAATGTATTCAATGCAAAGGAATAATTTCTTAAAATAAAAACTTCAAACTTAGAAGGTTTTTTGCATTGAGCAAGAAGAATTTAAAACGAAAAATCGGTTTGGCTGGTTGTGTGAAAATGTGGATCAGATTTAGCTTAGTTATGAGGATTCAGGATAAAGTATGGTAAGTTTATGTTAATTAAAGAATGAATGTTGAAGAATTTCAATAAGTGCTTGAAATTTTTCAGGACCACGGCCGATAGATGGTTTTCCAAGTCCCTAAATACCTCAACCGAGGTGACACCGCTCCAATCCAGCGATCAGGTCCACGAAAATTTCAACCGGATGATTCGATTAAAGTGAACCAGTGTGTGACCCAGTGTTTCATTAATTTGTGAATAAAAATAAATTTAAAATTTAAAATCCTTTCTTTTTATTATTTCAAATTCCTAATAGGAATTTCAAAACAACAGAAAATAATGCTTCCAATTGGAATAAATAGAAAATGATTCAATGAATAAATGCTTTTAAATCTAAATTAAATCACCTTGTGGCAAAAGAAAGCAACTTTGAATCAAAGGAAACTGTTTTTTGTATCAAAGTATCAATCTTTTGAATCAAAGATTTTTCAAAAGAAAAATTCTTTGAAATTAACGAAAATGCATTTGAAACAAAGAAATTTTTATTTATCCCAAAATCAAAGGAAAAAATCCTTTGTTTTCGCGGCACTTTCCTTTGAAATAAAAAATCTTTTCGCTGCGTGTTTGTCATTTTTGTCATTTTTGTCATTTTTGTCATTTTTGTCATTTTTGTCATTTTTGTCATTTTTGTCATTTTTGTCATTTTTGTCATTTTTGTCATTTTTGTCATTTTTGTCATTTTTGTCATTTTTGTCATTTTTGTCATTTTTGTCATTTTTGTCATTTTTGTCATTTTTGTCATTTTTGTCATTTTTGTCATTTTTGTCATTTTTGTCATTTTTGTCATTTTTGTCATTTTTGTCATTTTTGTCATTTTTGTCATTTTTGTCATTTTTGTCATTTTTGTCATTTTTGTCATTTTTGTCATTTTTGTCATTTTTGTCATTTTTGTCATTTTTGTCATTTTTGTCATTTTTGTCATTTTTGTCATTTTTGTCATTTTTGTCATTTTTGTCATTTTTGTCATTTTTGTCATTTTTGTCATTTTTGTCATTTTTGTCATTTTTGTCATTTTTGTCATTTTTGTCATTTTTGTCATTTTTGTCATTTTTGTCATTTTTGTCATTTTTGTCATTTTTGTCATTTTTGTCATTTTTGTCATTTTTGTCATTTTTGTCATTTTTGTCATTTTTGTCATTTTTGTCATTTTTGTCATTTTTGTCATTTTTGTCATTTTTGTCATTTTTGTCATTTTTGTCATTTTTGTCATTTTTGTCATTTTTGTCATTTTTGTCATTTTTGTCATTTTTGTCATTTTTGTCATTTTTGTCATTTTTGTCATTTTTGTCATTTTTGTCATTTTTGTCATTTTTGTCATTTTTGTCATTTTTGTCATTTTTGTCATTTTTGTCATTTTTGTCATTTTTGTCATTTTTGTCATTTTTGTCATTTTTGTCATTTTTGTCATTTTTGTCATTTTTGTCATTTTTGTCATTTTTGTCATTTTTGTCATTTTTGTCATTTTTGTCATTTTTGTCATTTTTGTCATTTTTGTCATTTTTGTCATTTTTGTCATTTTTGTCATTTTTGTCATTTTTGTCATTTTTGTCATTTTTGTCATTTTTGTCATTTTTGTCATTTTTGTCATTTTTGTCATTTTTGTCATTTTTGTCATTTTTGTCATTTTTGTCATTTTTGTCATTTTTGTCATTTTTGTCATTTTTGTCATTTTTGTCATTTTTGTCATTTTTGTCATTTTTGTCATTTTTGTCATTTTTGTCATTTTTGTCATTTTTGTCATTTTTGTCATTTTTGTCATTTTTGTCATTTTTGTCATTTTTGTCATTTTTGTCATTTTTGTCATTTTTGTCATTTTTGTCATTTTTGTCATTTTTGTCATTTTTGTCATTTTTGTCATTTTTGTCATTTTTGTCATTTTTGTCATTTTTGTCATTTTTGTCATTTTTGTCATTTTTGTCATTTTTGTCATTTTTGTCATTTTTGTCATTTTTGTCATTTTTGTCATTTTTGTCATTTTTGTCATTTTTGTCATTTTTGTCATTTTTGTCATTTTTGTCATTTTTGTCATTTTTGTCATTTTTGTCATTTTTGTCATTTTTGTCATTTTTGTCATTTTTGTCATTTTTGTCATTTTTGTCATTTTTGTCATTTTTGTCATTTTTGTCATTTTTGTCATTTTTGTCATTTTTGTCATTTTTGTCATTTTTGTCATTTTTGTCATTTTTGTCATTTTTGTCATTTTTGTCATTTTTGTCATTTTTGTCATTTTTGTCATTTTTGTCATTTTTGTCATTTTTGTCATTTTTGTCATTTTTGTCATTTTTGTCATTTTTGTCATTTTTGTCATTTTTGTCATTTTTGTCATTTTTGTCATTTTTGTCATTTTTGTCATTTTTGTCATTTTTGTCATTTTTGTCATTTTTGTCATTTTTGTCATTTTTGTCATTTTTGTCATTTTTGTCATTTTTGTCATTTTTGTCATTTTTGTCATTTTTGTCATTTTTGTCATTTTTGTCATTTTTGTCATTTTTGTCATTTTTGTCATTTTTGTCATTTTTGTCATTTTTGTCATTTTTGTCATTTTTGTCATTTTTGTCATTTTTGTCATTTTTGTCATTTTTGTCATTTTTGTCATTTTTGTCATTTTTGTCATTTTTGTCATTTTTGTCATTTTTGTCATTTTTGTCATTTTTGTCATTTTTGTCATTTTTGTCATTTTTGTCATTTTTGTCATTTTTGTCATTTTTGTCATTTTTGTCATTTTTGTCATTTTTGTCATTTTTGTCATTTTTGTCATTTTTGTCATTTTTGTCATTTTTGTCATTTTTGTCATTTTTGTCATTTTTGTCATTTTTGTCATTTTTGTCATTTTTGTCATTTTTGTCATTTTTGTCATTTTTGTCATTTTTGTCATTTTTGTCATTTTTGTCATTTTTGTCATTTTTGTCATTTTTGTCATTTTTGTCATTTTTGTCATTTTTGTCATTTTTGTCATTTTTGTCATTTTTGTCATTTTTGTCATTTTTGTCATTTTTGTCATTTTTGTCATTTTTGTCATTTTTGTCATTTTTGTCATTTTTGTCATTTTTGTCATTTTTGTCATTTTTGTCATTTTTGTCATTTTTGTCATTTTTGTCATTTTTGTCATTTTTGTCATTTTTGTCATTTTTGTCATTTTTGTCATTTTTGTCATTTTTGTCATTTTTGTCATTTTTGTCATTTTTGTCATTTTTGTCATTTTTGTCATTTTTGTCATTTTTGTCATTTTTGTCATTTTTGTCATTTTTGTCATTTTTGTCATTTTTGTCATTTTTGTCATTTTTGTCATTTTTGTCATTTTTGTCATTTTTGTCATTTTTGTCATTTTTGTCATTTTTGTCATTTTTGTCATTTTTGTCATTTTTGTCATTTTTGTCATTTTTGTCATTTTTGTCATTTTTGTCATTTTTGTCATTTTTGTCATTTTTGTCATTTTTGTCATTTTTGTCATTTTTGTCATTTTTGTCATTTTTGTCATTTTTGTCATTTTTGTCATTTTTGTCATTTTTGTCATTTTTGTCATTTTTGTCATTTTTGTCATTTTTGTCATTTTTGTCATTTTTGTCATTTTTGTCATTTTTGTCATTTTTGTCATTTTTGTCATTTTTGTCATTTTTGTCATTTTTGTCATTTTTGTCATTTTTGTCATTTTTGTCATTTTTGTCATTTTTGTCATTTTTGTCATTTTTGTCATTTTTGTCATTTTTGTCATTTTTGTCATTTTTGTCATTTTTGTCATTTTTGTCATTTTTGTCATTTTTGTCATTTTTGTCATTTTTGTCATTTTTGTCATTTTTGTCATTTTTGTCATTTTTGTCATTTTTGTCATTTTTGTCATTTTTGTCATTTTTGTCATTTTTGTCATTTTTGTCATTTTTGTCATTTTTGTCATTTTTGTCATTTTTGTCATTTTTGTCATTTTTGTCATTTTTGTCATTTTTGTCATTTTTGTCATTTTTGTCATTTTTGTCATTTTTGTCATTTTTGTCATTTTTGTCATTTTTGTCATTTTTGTCATTTTTGTCATTTTTGTCATTTTTGTCATTTTTGTCATTTTTGTCATTTTTGTCATTTTTGTCATTTTTGTCATTTTTGTCATTTTTGTCATTTTTGTCATTTTTGTCATTTTTGTCATTTTTGTCATTTTTGTCATTTTTGTCATTTTTGTCATTTTTGTCATTTTTGTCATTTTTGTCATTTTTGTCATTTTTGTCATTTTTGTCATTTTTGTCATTTTTGTCATTTTTGTCATTTTTGTCATTTTTGTCATTTTTGTCATTTTTGTCATTTTTGTCATTTTTGTCATTTTTGTCATTTTTGTCATTTTTGTCATTTTTGTCATTTTTGTCATTTTTGTCATTTTTGTCATTTTTGTCATTTTTGTCATTTTTGTCATTTTTGTCATTTTTGTCATTTTTGTCATTTTTGTCATTTTTGTCATTTTTGTCATTTTTGTCATTTTTGTCATTTTTGTCATTTTTGTCATTTTTGTCATTTTTGTCATTTTTGTCATTTTTGTCATTTTTGTCATTTTTGTCATTTTTGTCATTTTTGTCATTTTTGTCATTTTTGTCATTTTTGTCATTTTTGTCATTTTTGTCATTTTTGTCATTTTTGTCATTTTTGTCATTTTTGTCATTTTTGTCATTTTTGTCATTTTTGTCATTTTTGTCATTTTTGTCATTTTTGTCATTTTTGTCATTTTTGTCATTTTTGTCATTTTTGTCATTTTTGTCATTTTTGTCATTTTTGTCATTTTTGTCATTTTTGTCATTTTTGTCATTTTTGTCATTTTTGTCATTTTTGTCATTTTTGTCATTTTTGTCATTTTTGTCATTTTTGTCATTTTTGTCATTTTTGTCATTTTTGTCATTTTTGTCATTTTTGTCATTTTTGTCATTTTTGTCATTTTTGTCATTTTTGTCATTTTTGTCATTTTTGTCATTTTTGTCATTTTTGTCATTTTTGTCATTTTTGTCATTTTTGTCATTTTTGTCATTTTTGTCATTTTTGTCATTTTTGTCATTTTTGTCATTTTTGTCATTTTTGTCATTTTTGTCATTTTTGTCATTTTTGTCATTTTTGTCATTTTTGTCATTTTTGTCATTTTTGTCATTTTTGTCATTTTTGTCATTTTTGTCATTTTTGTCATTTTTGTCATTTTTGTCATTTTTGTCATTTTTGTCATTTTTGTCATTTTTGTCATTTTTGTCATTTTTGTCATTTTTGTCATTTTTGTCATTTTTGTCATTTTTGTCATTTTTGTCATTTTTGTCATTTTTGTCATTTTTGTCATTTTTGTCATTTTTGTCATTTTTGTCATTTTTGTCATTTTTGTCATTTTTGTCATTTTTGTCATTTTTGTCATTTTTGTCATTTTTGTCATTTTTGTCATTTTTGTCATTTTTGTCATTTTTGTCATTTTTGTCATTTTTGTCATTTTTGTCATTTTTGTCATTTTTGTCATTTTTGTCATTTTTGTCATTTTTGTCATTTTTGTCATTTTTGTCATTTTTGTCATTTTTGTCATTTTTGTCATTTTTGTCATTTTTGTCATTTTTGTCATTTTTGTCATTTTTGTCATTTTTGTCATTTTTGTCATTTTTGTCATTTTTGTCATTTTTGTCATTTTTGTCATTTTTGTCATTTTTGTCATTTTTGTCATTTTTGTCATTTTTGTCATTTTTGTCATTTTTGTCATTTTTGTCATTTTTGTCATTTTTGTCATTTTTGTCATTTTTGTCATTTTTGTCATTTTTGTCATTTTTGTCATTTTTGTCATTTTTGTCATTTTTGTCATTTTTGTCATTTTTGTCATTTTTGTCATTTTTGTCATTTTTGTCATTTTTGTCATTTTTGTCATTTTTGTCATTTTTGTCATTTTTGTCATTTTTGTCATTTTTGTCATTTTTGTCATTTTTGTCATTTTTGTCATTTTTGTCATTTTTGTCATTTTTGTCATTTTTGTCATTTTTGTCATTTTTGTCATTTTTGTCATTTTTGTCATTTTTGTCATTTTTGTCATTTTTGTCATTTTTGTCATTTTTGTCATTTTTGTCATTTTTGTCATTTTTGTCATTTTTGTCATTTTTGTCATTTTTGTCATTTTTGTCATTTTTGTCATTTTTGTCATTTTTGTCATTTTTGTCATTTTTGTCATTTTTGTCATTTTTGTCATTTTTGTCATTTTTGTCATTTTTGTCATTTTTGTCATTTTTGTCATTTTTGTCATTTTTGTCATTTTTGTCATTTTTGTCATTTTTGTCATTTTTGTCATTTTTGTCATTTTTGTCATTTTTGTCATTTTTGTCATTTTTGTCATTTTTGTCATTTTTGTCATTTTTGTCATTTTTGTCATTTTTGTCATTTTTGTCATTTTTGTCATTTTTGTCATTTTTGTCATTTTTGTCATTTTTGTCATTTTTGTCATTTTTGTCATTTTTGTCATTTTTGTCATTTTTGTCATTTTTGTCATTTTTGTCATTTTTGTCATTTTTGTCATTTTTGTCATTTTTGTCATTTTTGTCATTTTTGTCATTTTTGTCATTTTTGTCATTTTTGTCATTTTTGTCATTTTTGTCATTTTTGTCATTTTTGTCATTTTTGTCATTTTTGTCATTTTTGTCATTTTTGTCATTTTTGTCATTTTTGTCATTTTTGTCATTTTTGTCATTTTTGTCATTTTTGTCATTTTTGTCATTTTTGTCATTTTTGTCATTTTTGTCATTTTTGTCATTTTTGTCATTTTTGTCATTTTTGTCATTTTTGTCATTTTTGTCATTTTTGTCATTTTTGTCATTTTTGTCATTTTTGTCATTTTTGTCATTTTTGTCATTTTTGTCATTTTTGTCATTTTTGTCATTTTTGTCATTTTTGTCATTTTTGTCATTTTTGTCATTTTTGTCATTTTTGTCATTTTTGTCATTTTTGTCATTTTTGTCATTTTTGTCATTTTTGTCATTTTTGTCATTTTTGTCATTTTTGTCATTTTTGTCATTTTTGTCATTTTTGTCATTTTTGTCATTTTTGTCATTTTTGTCATTTTTGTCATTTTTGTCATTTTTGTCATTTTTGTCATTTTTGTCATTTTTGTCATTTTTGTCATTTTTGTCATTTTTGTCATTTTTGTCATTTTTGTCATTTTTGTCATTTTTGTCATTTTTGTCATTTTTGTCATTTTTGTCATTTTTGTCATTTTTGTCATTTTTGTCATTTTTGTCATTTTTGTCATTTTTGTCATTTTTGTCATTTTTGTCATTTTTGTCATTTTTGTCATTTTTGTCATTTTTGTCATTTTTGTCATTTTTGTCATTTTTGTCATTTTTGTCATTTTTGTCATTTTTGTCATTTTTGTCATTTTTGTCATTTTTGTCATTTTTGTCATTTTTGTCATTTTTGTCATTTTTGTCATTTTTGTCATTTTTGTCATTTTTGTCATTTTTGTCATTTTTGTCATTTTTGTCATTTTTGTCATTTTTGTCATTTTTGTCATTTTTGTCATTTTTGTCATTTTTGTCATTTTTGTCATTTTTGTCATTTTTGTCATTTTTGTCATTTTTGTCATTTTTGTCATTTTTGTCATTTTTGTCATTTTTGTCATTTTTGTCATTTTTGTCATTTTTGTCATTTTTGTCATTTTTGTCATTTTTGTCATTTTTGTCATTTTTGTCATTTTTGTCATTTTTGTCATTTTTGTCATTTTTGTCATTTTTGTCATTTTTGTCATTTTTGTCATTTTTGTCATTTTTGTCATTTTTGTCATTTTTGTCATTTTTGTCATTTTTGTCATTTTTGTCATTTTTGTCATTTTTGTCATTTTTGTCATTTTTGTCATTTTTGTCATTTTTGTCATTTTTGTCATTTTTGTCATTTTTGTCATTTTTGTCATTTTTGTCATTTTTGTCATTTTTGTCATTTTTGTCATTTTTGTCATTTTTGTCATTTTTGTCATTTTTGTCATTTTTGTCATTTTTGTCATTTTTGTCATTTTTGTCATTTTTGTCATTTTTGTCATTTTTGTCATTTTTGTCATTTTTGTCATTTTTGTCATTTTTGTCATTTTTGTCATTTTTGTCATTTTTGTCATTTTTGTCATTTTTGTCATTTTTGTCATTTTTGTCATTTTTGTCATTTTTGTCATTTTTGTCATTTTTGTCATTTTTGTCATTTTTGTCATTTTTGTCATTTTTGTCATTTTTGTCATTTTTGTCATTTTTGTCATTTTTGTCATTTTTGTCATTTTTGTCATTTTTGTCATTTTTGTCATTTTTGTCATTTTTGTCATTTTTGTCATTTTTGTCATTTTTGTCATTTTTGTCATTTTTGTCATTTTTGTCATTTTTGTCATTTTTGTCATTTTTGTCATTTTTGTCATTTTTGTCATTTTTGTCATTTTTGTCATTTTTGTCATTTTTGTCATTTTTGTCATTTTTGTCATTTTTGTCATTTTTGTCATTTTTGTCATTTTTGTCATTTTTGTCATTTTTGTCATTTTTGTCATTTTTGTCATTTTTGTCATTTTTGTCATTTTTGTCATTTTTGTCATTTTTGTCATTTTTGTCATTTTTGTCATTTTTGTCATTTTTGTCATTTTTGTCATTTTTGTCATTTTTGTCATTTTTGTCATTTTTGTCATTTTTGTCATTTTTGTCATTTTTGTCATTTTTGTCATTTTTGTCATTTTTGTCATTTTTGTCATTTTTGTCATTTTTGTCATTTTTGTCATTTTTGTCATTTTTGTCATTTTTGTCATTTTTGTCATTTTTGTCATTTTTGTCATTTTTGTCATTTTTGTCATTTTTGTCATTTTTGTCATTTTTGTCATTTTTGTCATTTTTGTCATTTTTGTCATTTTTGTCATTTTTGTCATTTTTGTCATTTTTGTCATTTTTGTCATTTTTGTCATTTTTGTCATTTTTGTCATTTTTGTCATTTTTGTCATTTTTGTCATTTTTGTCATTTTTGTCATTTTTGTCATTTTTGTCATTTTTGTCATTTTTGTCATTTTTGTCATTTTTGTCATTTTTGTCATTTTTGTCATTTTTGTCATTTTTGTCATTTTTGTCATTTTTGTCATTTTTGTCATTTTTGTCATTTTTGTCATTTTTGTCATTTTTGTCATTTTTGTCATTTTTGTCATTTTTGTCATTTTTGTCATTTTTGTCATTTTTGTCATTTTTGTCATTTTTGTCATTTTTGTCATTTTTGTCATTTTTGTCATTTTTGTCATTTTTGTCATTTTTGTCATTTTTGTCATTTTTGTCATTTTTGTCATTTTTGTCATTTTTGTCATTTTTGTCATTTTTGTCATTTTTGTCATTTTTGTCATTTTTGTCATTTTTGTCATTTTTGTCATTTTTGTCATTTTTGTCATTTTTGTCATTTTTGTCATTTTTGTCATTTTTGTCATTTTTGTCATTTTTGTCATTTTTGTCATTTTTGTCATTTTTGTCATTTTTGTCATTTTTGTCATTTTTGTCATTTTTGTCATTTTTGTCATTTTTGTCATTTTTGTCATTTTTGTCATTTTTGTCATTTTTGTCATTTTTGTCATTTTTGTCATTTTTGTCATTTTTGTCATTTTTGTCATTTTTGTCATTTTTGTCATTTTTGTCATTTTTGTCATTTTTGTCATTTTTGTCATTTTTGTCATTTTTGTCATTTTTGTCATTTTTGTCATTTTTGTCATTTTTGTCATTTTTGTCATTTTTGTCATTTTTGTCATTTTTGTCATTTTTGTCATTTTTGTCATTTTTGTCATTTTTGTCATTTTTGTCATTTTTGTCATTTTTGTCATTTTTGTCATTTTTGTCATTTTTGTCATTTTTGTCATTTTTGTCATTTTTGTCATTTTTGTCATTTTTGTCATTTTTGTCATTTTTGTCATTTTTGTCATTTTTGTCATTTTTGTCATTTTTGTCATTTTTGTCATTTTTGTCATTTTTGTCATTTTTGTCATTTTTGTCATTTTTGTCATTTTTGTCATTTTTGTCATTTTTGTCATTTTTGTCATTTTTGTCATTTTTGTCATTTTTGTCATTTTTGTCATTTTTGTCATTTTTGTCATTTTTGTCATTTTTGTCATTTTTGTCATTTTTGTCATTTTTGTCATTTTTGTCATTTTTGTCATTTTTGTCATTTTTGTCATTTTTGTCATTTTTGTCATTTTTGTCATTTTTGTCATTTTTGTCATTTTTGTCATTTTTGTCATTTTTGTCATTTTTGTCATTTTTGTCATTTTTGTCATTTTTGTCATTTTTGTCATTTTTGTCATTTTTGTCATTTTTGTCATTTTTGTCATTTTTGTCATTTTTGTCATTTTTGTCATTTTTGTCATTTTTGTCATTTTTGTCATTTTTGTCATTTTTGTCATTTTTGTCATTTTTGTCATTTTTGTCATTTTTGTCATTTTTGTCATTTTTGTCATTTTTGTCATTTTTGTCATTTTTGTCATTTTTGTCATTTTTGTCATTTTTGTCATTTTTGTCATTTTTGTCATTTTTGTCATTTTTGTCATTTTTGTCATTTTTGTCATTTTTGTCATTTTTGTCATTTTTGTCATTTTTGTCATTTTTGTCATTTTTGTCATTTTTGTCATTTTTGTCATTTTTGTCATTTTTGTCATTTTTGTCATTTTTGTCATTTTTGTCATTTTTGTCATTTTTGTCATTTTTGTCATTTTTGTCATTTTTGTCATTTTTGTCATTTTTGTCATTTTTGTCATTTTTGTCATTTTTGTCATTTTTGTCATTTTTGTCATTTTTGTCATTTTTGTCATTTTTGTCATTTTTGTCATTTTTGTCATTTTTGTCATTTTTGTCATTTTTGTCATTTTTGTCATTTTTGTCATTTTTGTCATTTTTGTCATTTTTGTCATTTTTGTCATTTTTGTCATTTTTGTCATTTTTGTCATTTTTGTCATTTTTGTCATTTTTGTCATTTTTGTCATTTTTGTCATTTTTGTCATTTTTGTCATTTTTGTCATTTTTGTCATTTTTGTCATTTTTGTCATTTTTGTCATTTTTGTCATTTTTGTCATTTTTGTCATTTTTGTCATTTTTGTCATTTTTGTCATTTTTGTCATTTTTGTCATTTTTGTCATTTTTGTCATTTTTGTCATTTTTGTCATTTTTGTCATTTTTGTCATTTTTGTCATTTTTGTCATTTTTGTCATTTTTGTCATTTTTGTCATTTTTGTCATTTTTGTCATTTTTGTCATTTTTGTCATTTTTGTCATTTTTGTCATTTTTGTCATTTTGTCATTTTTGTCATTTTTGTCATTTTTGTCATTTTTGTCATTTTTGTCATTTTTGTCATTTTTGTCATTTTTGTCATTTTTGTCATTTTTGTCATTTTTGTCATTTTTGTCATTTTTGTCATTTTTGTCATTTTTGTCATTTTTGTCATTTTTGTCATTTTTGTCATTTTTGTCATTTTTGTCATTTTTGTCATTTTTGTCATTTTTGTCATTTTTGTCATTTTTGTCATTTTTGTCATTTTTGTCATTTTTGTCATTTTTGTCATTTTTGTCATTTTTGTCATTTTTGTCATTTTTGTCATTTTTGTCATTTTTGTCATTTTTGTCATTTTTGTCATTTTTGTCATTTTTGTCATTTTTGTCATTTTGTCATTTTTGTCATTTTTGTCATTTTTGTCATTTTTGTCATTTTTGTCATTTTTGTCATTTTTTGTCATTTTTGTCATTTTTGTCATTTTTGTCATTTTTGTCATTTTTGTCATTTTTGTCATTTTTGTCATTTTTGTCATTTTTGTCATTTTTGTCATTTTTGTCATTTTTGTCATTTTTGTCATTTTTGTCATTTTTGTCATTTTTGTCATTTTTGTCATTTTTGTCATTTTTGTCATTTTTGTCATTTTTGTCATTTTTGTCATTTTTGTCATTTTTGTCATTTTGTCATTTTTGTCATTTTTGTCATTTTTGTCATTTTTGTCATTTTTGTCATTTTTGTCATTTTTGTCATTTTTGTCATTTTTGTCATTTTTGTCATTTTTGTCATTTTTGTCATTTTTGTCATTTTTGTCATTTTTGTCATTTTTGTCATTTTTGTCATTTTTGTCATTTTTGTCATTTTTGTCATTTTTGTCATTTTTGTCATTTTTGTCATTTTTGTCATTTTTGTCATTTTTGTCATTTTTGTCATTTTTGTCATTTTTGTCATTTTTGTCATTTTTGTCATTTTTGTCATTTTTGTCATTTTTGTCATTTTTGTCATTTTTGTCATTTTTGTCATTGGAAACTGGTTGCACTGGAGTTTGCGGCGACGCTTCATCGGTGTTGCGGATTCTTCAGCGTCGCGACATATGAGATTTTGACGTCTCTTCAAGACATTTCACATCGGTTGTAAACTAGATTAGAAGCTAGAGTTCCTGAAATTAGAAAGCCTAAAATTATTATTATCCTTCCACAAAGTTATACTTACCTTCAAGTTATACTTACCTTCAAGTTATACTTACTCCTAGTTATACTTAC
>NC_073693.1:358836085-358915618 GCF_029784155.1 Uranotaenia lowii | reverse complement strand
TTCGCTATCTCCCAATCGATTTAACGGCATCAAAGCCAGTGTTCAAATGACGCTTCATGATTACAAATTCCCATTTCGTCGGATGGTGCAGATTGTCCCCACATATGCATACATACATTCAGCGGAAGAAATCCAACCTTACATCCTACTGACTGACTGGCGGAGGCCTCGTAACATCAAATTATTTTCAAATTTCGGCTCTGGCCCTTGGGCCTTCAATCTTTTTCCGGGCGGGAACGACAATTGCCGAAAAGGCCCAGCAACAGCGAAGTCCAGCGACATGCCATGAAAATAAAATGGGGAAAATGTCCCTTTCGGTTTTCCTTCTTTTTCTTCAGCACATTTCCCCCCAGGCCCCTTTTTGTCATTGTGAATTCGAACAAATCGCGGCAGCGGACGCCATCACGCAAAATGGGCGATGACATTCCAATCACGCGGCGCCCGAACTGCCAACCGAAAACGGCGCGAAACGGGTTGCCGGGCATAAAATAGCCCGGACCCCTAACCGGCGGCGGAGGTGTGTATGCAGAGAATTTTCACGCCGCAGTAGGCTGACGACACGTAGAGAGATGGCGCTCACGAACGAACATCCGGACAAATGGTAATGTCAAGCAATAGTTTTCATAGCCCATCAAACAGTCAGTCGGTGGCAGTAGGCGGTGGTGGAGGCAATATGGCAGCAAGAAGAGTGTCATCACCTCCTGCTTTGGTGTGGTGAAATTGCGAATCAAAAGTTCACGTTTCGCATATTTTGCGATTATCAGTCGTTCGTCGGCTCGCAAATGGTCACATATAGGCGATATTTTTTGGGAGAGCGGGTGAATCACATACAGTTCCCGCGCTATGCGCTACGGAAATGACAGCTGAATGTGTTAAAATTTTCATATTGCAGATCAGAAAACGAGTTGACAATCTGGCTTCGTTTCGGGTAACAAAGTTTTAGATGTGAAATCACCTCAAAAATGCCTATCACCGACAACTTATAATTAGTTTTAAACCTTTTTTACTTGGCCAAAAAGCATTTTCAAATTGAAACTAGCGAACCTTCTTATGATTTAGCATGGTTTTCAATAATTTACTTATTTAGGTATTTTCCGACACATGAATCGAAATCAAAATTTTGCTTGAGGCGATATGAGGTTTGAACCCCGCTAAGAATTTTGTCTTCGACCTGAATTCCAGCACTCAAGCAACAATTACAACTGCTTTAAGTGTTAAAAGCAAATTATGGTATACCCTTCATACACTCAAAGAAGAGGTTCGAAATCTCGATGCTAAGTCAGATTCGTGCTCTGTGTCTAAGCTTAGCTTAGCTTGTTTGACTACTCACATCCACCTTAAATCATCGAACTCGAAATGCAACATTAAAAAAAAACAAAATCAATAGTAGGGGAGAGTCGAGCTAAATGCGCATGCTAAGAAAAATACTCTTTTTCTCCCATATTTCGATAGATAGGAGTCTGAAAACAATATGCACATGAACGGACCTCTGTTTAGCATACGTGAGTGCATTTTTTCTGTTAACATCTCTAGCAGTTTTGTGAAAATAATTTTGTTATAAGTGTAGCCAGTATATTTCTTTTCCACTTGCAATATTTTCATAAAATTCAATTGATTATGGTAGGAATAGAGGCTGAAATTTTGGCAAAATTTTAGATATCACTAGTTTTTTTTTGCATAAATCATAGTTAGAGATGTCATATGGCCATATTGCATGGTACTATTTTGTAAATGTCATGTTTTTATCAGATCAGTATTAAGCTCTTCTCTTTTCACTGTAAGAATGTAATTAGAGCGTAGATTTAATGCAGCAAAAAAAATGGCTTATCTATTTTGGGGGCGTCCCCATATTTATATTGGAAACACGAGATGCTTAATAAATGGTTTTGATAAAGTATCACCATGAGAAAATATTAAGAAAAATCTGATTTTTATAGGACCACCTTAACATCATGAAAACAAGTTGTCCTAAAATTTTCAGTTCAAGAGATAGATGTGTGGTGTATACGACTAAGTTTCATGAATTATTTTGTTTTACAATGTTTTACTACAATGTAGGCCTCTATCTTATCACAGTTAGAAAACAACTTTCGGATCTCAGTTGTTGTGAAAATTTATCAAAAACATCAATTGCGTAAAACTTAAGGGGAAGACGCTAATAATTGTTTCCTGCTAAATTTAATTTCTGAACCACTGTGCAATGGTTGAATCTGTTATATTCATAGTTGAATGCGTTAGGGCAATCAGCAGGTTATAGTTCAATGCCTGAAATCAATCATACAATTCAAGTTGAGTCTATCATATGTTTAAAGTTGAATCAATTATACCATGACAGTTGATTCCATTATATTTATTGTTGATTGAGTAAGGTCAATCTACAGTTTGTAGTTGAGCCTATTATATTTATAGTTGGATGTTTTTGTCATTGAAAAACTTATCAGGTACAACTATGATCGATGTTTACTCTTGGGCTCGAACTCACGGACATCGGATCAGGAAGCAACCGACTTGCCAACTGAGCTATATCACAAGCCCGTTTTAATGGTACACCACAAATCGATGTGTGTATAGATTTGAAACACCCGAAATCAATAGATATTTTCAAAACCGATTCCGGAAAAGCAATTTCAAGTTTAAATGAATGTAAAGTGGAACAAGCTCACCAAGAAATAATTGAAATTCATCCGTTGTTTGCGTGTCACGAATTTCAGTAATCTTATTCCGATTCTCGAAATCTTCGAGGCCTCACCTTGATTTACATCATTCTCGATATCTTCTCAATCCGATAATAACAAGTAGAAATTTCCTAAAGAATATTCTTTTCTAAACTAACCATAGTAAGTTCGTTCTCTTGAAAAACTAATCAAACTCACCTACTGATCAACTATCGTAAAATCGATACCAGATGTTTCTTGCTTAGCGGATCATCTGCATCATGGGGTTTGTCAAACAGATCATCCTCCTCAAGTATTTCAACGTCATCTAAGAATTTTCCTCTGGAACATAATTATACGCTAAGTTTTGTTCTGTATCAGTGCCAGAAATATTCACCTAGACAAGTTTTCTGTTATTCGTTTTAGTTGTAGCGCTCAAACTCAACCTTCTTGATTCTGGGCTTCAGAAACCAACCATTTTGCTCATACTTGTTACAATCAAACCAAGAAAGGAATAGAATTTCCCTCATCAACCTTGATGGCTTTTCACTCGCACAGCCACGCCATAAGCAAACAAGTTTTTGTTTTTCACGCACCATTTTTTCCACCCACAGAGGCGTCTTCAAATTCTTCTGACCCGAGGTTACCTGCAACAGGAACTGCTCAAATGTTCACAGATTCGAAAAATGATGATTTTGAAATTCAAGAGATCAAAGGAACAACAGTGACGGAATCCGCTCGAAGCTGACGCATATTATATCATTTTACTCAAAAACAACAAACATAATTTATCAAAAATGTGTAAAATGGGAATTCCAATTCAAATGTGTGCAATCTATCCTTAGCGTGTCCTGTGTTGACATCATGATCGAAAACAGCAACTAAGTTTTATGGCGCTGTAATAATCTAGCACTTAGTGCTATTCTGAAACACGCAAAAGAAAGCTTGGAGCAAACTTGTATGTTAGTGTTTAGTTGTAGTTTTAATAGAGCATTCAACACTCTTTCTAAACCACTTAAACAGTGTGTTTAGTAAAGGCTTTATTAGCGTTTTCAAAACTACCTGAAAAAAATGATCGAAAATAAAATTTAAGCATTTTACATGACTGTTATAAAACAGTCATGTAACGAGCTGTACAAAAAATGCCATAATGAAACTTCCCAATGCTAGTTGGCTTAATCTGTGTTACCGCAAAACGGGGTAACAATAATTTTTGCTCATTATAATCAATAACTCAGTCTATAGTCAGTCTGTTTTCTACATTTGCCTATTAATTGAGTACCAAATAGCCAAAATTTAGTTTGTATTTGAAATTTTTTTTCTGATAGTAAAAAATTAATTTCAAAATCTTAAAATATCTATTTTTCCGAGCTTACAAACAAACAGCTCTCCTGATGAAACCAAAAAGCATTTAGAAGCAAACGGGTTGTTGGATGTGAAAGAACTACTTTTTTTCTTTGTATGTTTGTAGTTAAAGTGCTATTTTTATTGTCATTTAGAGATTTATTTTATATTTAAAAAAAAATTACATTTTCCAAGAGTAAGCCCGTATTGCACAAATGGATAGAAACCCTATCAAGTGGTTAACATTGAAAAAGAAATTAAAATGAAAATATTGGGAGGACCTTGAGGAATGTGTGAAGGTAAAATTTTATTTGTATTTTGTAGCTCAAAATTTTTAGCAATTATTTGAGTTTTTGCCTCTAAATGTATGCAACATGATAGTTCTTTTTTTGATTATAAATGTTTTTTCAAATAAAACGTTAAAAAGCATGATAAAATTGATAAACTAGAATTTGTTAATATTATAAAGGTGTTATGTATCCCTTATGATCAAGAAAATTCGTTAAAACCGTCAAAATAGGGACTGATCAATGTTACCCTAAAGCATCAAATTCAAAACAGAGACGAAATCGATTTTTTTTTATCAAATTTAAAGTAGTCTAATAAATTTCTGCAACCATTTTTAACGTTCAGAGGAGTCCAATACTGATTTTAAAAATATGAAACATGCCACATTCCCCTTAACAGAAAAAATAACCGAGAAATATTTAAAAAAGTGATCAATATTACTCCGGATTACGGTACTTGGGTACCTAACTCGGATATTTTAAGGGAGGAAAACGATACTTTATCAATCGAAGACACTCACTGAAGTAAATAGAAAGTTGCTATCGAAATATTTACCAGCATCTGAACTTTTCTTATACTGTGTTTGAATTGAAGGGAATCTTTTGATTGCTACCAATTCGTGCTAACTCTGCCTGAAATGAGACAAAATTTGAATTGCACCAAAGATGACATGACTGACTCAACTCTAGTCATGTGCAGGTATACATAATGCGAATTCTGTACCGATGACGTGCGAATATTATCATGCCATGATTGGAATATATCCTGATGCTGAAAAAATGATCACTAGCCGAACGAAAGATGAACCAGCGCATAGAAAATTTTCTAGAGCTTCCGGTCATTGAAATTGTCTAACTCAAGGCTCATTAAAACAAAAAAACCAGTAGAACAAAAAGTTGGTTCTCCAAATTCAAACAGCTGTAACTTATCGTGTGCCGAACTTCACCAATAACTTTTGTTGAGTTTTTAGGAATATTGAAATCAAATTTGCAGTATACCTTTCTCGCTGTAGGCAAACGAGGCATCGCCTTCATCTTGCAATACCTTTATTATTCGATCAGATAGAAAAAAAAACTTGAATATTTCGGTAAACTTTAAATTAACGGAATCATGTAATTTGCAATTATCTTCATTTTTTTAAGACATTTCTATCACGTTTTGCAACACATTTTGGGCCTTCCAAAAAGTGGAAGACACATACTAAGATGTCACGTGCACATCACATTTGTAAATTCTCTGGCTGGAGGAGTTGACAACAGTCTTCAGACTAATTCACTTGCCAATTAAATGTTTATAAATAAATAAAAAAATACGGATAAGATTGATGGTAGTATTCGTATTGAAAAATTTGAGCCGGCATAAATGTTGATGTGGTGCATTTATTTCCAGCTTCGTCAATTTGCATCAATCACTAGTCTCTCAAGGCAACACAATAACTGTAGCAATTTAAAAATATCATTTAAACTCGAATAACACATCTGAGCAGGTTGAAGCCATTTCTTTATTTGTTCTAACATTTTGTAGAAAGTGCCATATTTTAGGTGTAAACTTCACAAACCAGTGCATAAAACTTTATAGGATGAGTTCTCTTCAATGTTCTGATTTCGTAAGCAAAAACATCAATATAGTGTAACAAGTCTTGACGGTCTGGAAAAATGATACTAACGACATCTCAAACATTCCACCGCAACTGAAGTGCAACTTCCTGCGAGTTCGCATCAAAACAATCAACAGAATCTTTCTGGCATCCCGGTACTGATCACAAAATTGTCGCTCATACCGCAGCACCATCGGCCATTCCAGGTTGAAAATTATTGTACCGGTAGCGAAGTGACACGCTTCGATTTCTTCTACCAAAACGCTGTTGTAGTAATTCTCTAGCATAACGATTGAGGAAATGGCTATTACGGCAGCACTTTCCCCCTTCATCGACATGAACAGAAACACCGAGACCGAAGATATGGCAACACTGGCTCCCATACCAGCCAAAAATTGGATGCTCGTTAGCTGACGAACATTTTCAGCCATGTCCAATAGAAGCCGATGCTGTTCGATCATTCGTTTCAGCTCATCAAGAAGGCTGTTCCAAAACGTTTGATTGTGGTAAATATCAGCGGATTGCTGTGATCCAGAAGCCTGGTTTCCATAAAGTTGGCCTGCTGCGATGGGTTTCACTAGCACAGTCTCCAACGATTTATTCATTATCAAAAATTCAGCCCTCAGAATCTGCAGTAATACTCTCACCGTGATAAAGGGAATCCAGAAATAAAACGCTATAACGATAAGCGAAAGACCAAAAATCGTGTCCAGTGCAGATTGCATCCGAGGATGCAAGAAACTGAGATCAAATGCCATCTGATACTGATCGGTCCAACGGTAGTCGGTCATGTTCCAAATCAACATTGTCACGAATCCGGTACACACCATAAACAAGCAAAATTTTTGATTATTTTGAAAATGCTCCGTTCTCAAACGCCGTGCCTCAGGATCATCTCGGTTAAATGCTGAGCATGTGAGAAGATTTTGACGCAGTTGAACGAGATACTTGTATTTCCGGTGCAATCCGTATGCTCGCAGAGTAGCGGAGAAAATGGCGACCAGAACCATGGTTGTGGTTACGGTGTAAATGAATCCCCAATGCTTCGAAGCAACCACATACAATCGATGGGCGAAGGCAAACCACAGGAAAATCATGATGCTAAAAGTTGTTTTGAACAGCTTCACTTTCCGGGGTGTATTGAGCTTAAGTCCTGTAACGATTATGAGGTAAACATAATAAAACCAATCAACATCGAAGTTGTTTCCTAAATTCCTAACCTATTACACAATTGAGTTTATCCAAGTCCCTAAGTTGATCGCCGAAGGGATCAAATCGAAGAATTTTTTTCAAGAACGTTCTAGTAAAAGTCGTCATGTCTTGGTACAGAGATTTCTAACGATTGTTGATGGAGCTGAATTGAACCTACTGTTTTATGCAAGTTCTCGGATGAAAATTTCTTATTCGAAAAGGCATGTAATTTTCCAATTACGATTCAAAGAACGATGTAATTTATAACCACATGTATTTTGCCCTTTACCTGGCGTTAACGACTAGAAAGGCAACTCGGACATATCACAATGACGTTTCGATTGATCGTTGACAGGCCTATTTCAATATTCAGCGGTATTGCTGAAGTAATTTTTTATGCCAATACATAGAAGGGTGTAAGTCGATAAGCAGCCTGATTTGGTAATGACCCATTAAAGATTATGAGTCTATTTTTCTAATAAATATAATTATTGAATTGAAGTTTTAAACTGCAATTTTTCATCAATGAATTTGTGTCACCCATAGTTAGCAACCGCACAAGCGTCGTGATGTATGTGGCGTTACGTGAATTTTTAACCGTTGCCAGACAGAACACACAAATATAAACGTGCTGTTGCAGAAGTGGAAGTGAGTTAGCGCCATCCCGATCAGAAGATTATAATCGTTGCTCAAACCTATCTCAGTCGGATATTTATATCTTGTCCAACTAAGGTTTTGTTATGAGATTTTTTGTTTATGTTTTGTCGGGAAAAGAACTGTGGGATCCCGGACGGCCGATTTTCAGGGTTCATCTCGAGATTCCTACACAACCGACATTATTCTCGCTAACTTTCAGCTACTCAGTTCAGAGTGACGGTTACTCAGTTGTCGTCAAAACCGCACTTACTCAGTTCTGACTAAACGGCTTTTACTCAGAACTGACTAACAGCCCTTTTCATGACAACTGAGTAGGGGTTACTCAAAATACGCGAATCATTCCGGAGCGAATTTTGGACGTTTCTTTTATGTAGGAATAGTCAAACCCAGTTAAATGATCAATAATGTACATACATATATCAAAAGAATAAAACCAGTAAAATATTGTGGAATATTCTATTATATTTTCCAGGAATCTTCAACTTTATTTTCACTATTGTTGCTTTTTCACAGTGATTTGCCTCGCTGCTGCTGGAGCACATCCGAGAATGATTCGTATATCCACAGATGACGGTATTTTCCATTATCCTGCCCTGTAATAAAATCTAAACTATATGGTTGTTCATGAATGGTTATTAAAAGCTGATATTTACCATTAGGGGTTTTCCGATGTTTATTGCAGACAAAAGCGAAAAGTGATGGAAGGCCTTGAACAAACTGTTCAACATTTATCCAGTTGTCGCCTTCAAGCACTCGAATTAGCTGAGTGCCAATTTTCGTGTCGTCTGAGAAGCCGCTACTCGGAAAAACCTGGGGGAGGAAGATTGAATTTCGCTGTATCGTTTTTTGTATCGTTTTTTTACTGTTCGACAAAAACCAGCAATTGTAGAAAAGATTTATAATCGTTCAAATTTTATCGTTAGATGATCAATTTTGTGTAGCGAGCCATGTAACTCAGTTGTTTAGGTGCTACATTTAAGTCTTCTGAGTTGATTGCTGCAAATTCAAAAGTAAACATCGAAATCGAATCCAACAGCTAGATTATTCGATACCAGTCTGTCAACTCTGTCGTAAATATCAACTTTGAACTATATAAAAATGTTGTTCGGTCCAAGGGAACTACCCAAAATCTAAATCTGTTATTTAAGCTCTTTTCAAGAACAACCATTGATCAAGCAATTTTTATTTATCACCTTCAAAAACTTCAACGAAATTTGAGCGACTTATGCCTGAACATGCAAGAATTTGCCAGAGTGAAACAAAACCTAATTAAATGATTGTTTAATGCAAAACAAATGCTTTTCAACATCAAAAAAGTTTTATTGAAAATCTCTAAATAAGAAAGTAAAATTTTGAACCTTCGCACTGCTCGGTAGATTGATGAGAGAAATTTGACGTTTGAAAGATTTTTTTCTTTTTTTATTCAGTCTTCCTCTCCCAGGGAAAAACTGAGTCGTTTGATGATCAATTCGATTTGTTGCCTCAAAAATACAGATTTTAACGTAGCAACGCTGCTCGTCGGTCGACCCGGTTTCATTCTCTGTTTGCCGTCGAACTGAACAGACGTCTGTGTCTGTATTTTTAATAATCATCCAGCCCCTCCCTCCTCGTGAATTTCTAAATTTGATTGACAAAAGAAGGATTTGTTCTGCTAGGAGCAAAAAAAAACATCAAATAAAATTTAAATTTCTATTTTCAGGCTTCCTGTGAATACTTAAAGCTCGATTCTTCTAGAATCATCTTTAAAGTGAATTTTATTTAATTTGGAGGATTTTGAAAAATTTATTGACATGTTCCGATCAACTCCATGATTAATTTGCCAAAGAATTTTTTGTGAAATTGTGACACAGTTCGAAGCAGTTTGAATTGTCTTCCTTTTTTCGCAAAAAACTATGTTGGAAGAATTCTTCACCATATATCAAATTTTAGATATGTCACATTAGTCAACATGGGGTCAATTCTGAGTTTCTCAAAACCTGGGGTCTAAAAAGCTTCATTTTGGCTCAAAACTTACCCATGATTTTTAAGTTACGTTTACATGAGTAAATTTGAACTTTTAGGTTTGAAACCTGAAAAGAAAGAACAGGTTAATATTAATGCAATTATTAATTTAAACGATAGTAAAGCACAAATAATTACAAACATACTAACTTACATTGAACAAAAGTTGATGATTGTTTCTTTACAGTTTTGAAGCTCTATTCAATAAAATTGGATTCGCTATCGAAGCGGTCGCCTTATTTTACGCTCCCTCGCCGCAATAACTACTAACAGACTCGATTCCACAGAAGAAACAAAAATGATGTTGGTTTTTCAGTACAAAATAGAGAATTGAGAAATTCAAAATTGACCGCATATCGACTCAGTCCAAAGTCACATCACTATTTGCCAAAAAACACTTGTCATGGTATGAAATATGGCGATTTTAAATGCTTCAAAAACATTTTTTTAGCCTAGCTTAGCTTAGCTTAGCTTAGCTTAGCTTGATTGACTACTCACATCCACCTAGATCATTGAACCCGAAATGCATTATTAACAAATTTTATGTTTTTTTTTTTCTCAGAATAACTTTGATTCTTGCAATAATTAATTAATGATGTCATTTATGGCTGTAGAAATAATTCCACATCGCCAATGGTTGCTACTCCGTGATTGACCGAGGCCATGAATTTTGTACAAAGGTCAAAAGAATGGTACTTGGGATTAGTAATAACGGCGCCGGCTACGTCCTAGTAGTCAATAGATAGTTATGAAAAATAAAGAAAGGGATGAAAGATACAACTTTGCGCTTTAGAACCGAGGTTACCTCTGCATTCCAGCAAAAAAAAAATGCTTCGGAGTATGGGTGGAAGGATATGTTCGGGAAACACTTTTGACCAGTGCGATCTAATCTATTTTTATAATCCTATCCTCAAAATTGATATTTTATGAAAAATTCTAACCTGTAAAAAAAAATTTCTAAATTTAACCAATTTCTTTTTGTTTTTGATAACACTAAGTCTACTACAAATTCAAATTTTGAAAATCGGTTGTGTGCCTTGGATTTCCTTTAATTATCTCGAATTTTTCACCAGTAAAAAGGCCATGATGAAAATAATGTCAGATCATTTAAATTCAATCAGTCAAATTCCAAGAGTATCAATCTGTTATAGCTACATTTATTATTCGTATATTATGCAACACATCAATTTACATCTTTTGTTTCATGATTGTTAATAATTTGGACATTTGTATAGTATAGAGTATAGTGAAAGTATAATGTAGAGGAATATAAAATAAAAAAAAAATTCCGATCGAAAGAAAAAACTACTTCATCTCAATTAGGCTGATTAATTGAATAATCAAATCGATTTGTTTATTATTGACCTTCTCCTAATCTTTTTTATCTAGAATTCCTAAAAAATTTCAAAACTACTAATAAAAACTGTCGAAAAGAAGAAAACATATCCTCCTGGCTAATTTAAATACTTTTAAAGTACATTTATTTGATAGTATTGTACATTTAAATAATAATTGAGGAAACGTTAATTGTGAACCAACAGCTGAACACAGACTTCCGACAATCTAGTACTTCATTTTTCTTTGTCGGAAGTCCTGACTTCTAAATTAAAATTTAGTGCTGGCGCTATAATATTTCTGCTGATGAACCTCAGTTTTTAAATTGTTATGATAAGTTCTAGTACTCTCGGAGGTTTAAAAAAAATAATACTCACGGTGTACAATATAATAAGGTGATATCTTCCCGATAATGTCGTCATTACTATCCATCTAGTGATCTACGCGCGCAAAACTTTTTGCCTGGCACGCTATAGGCAGATAGTAATGACGTCACTAGTTTGCATTCAAACGAGTTGTTTACTCGTGTTAGTAGCCTACCTTATATACTTATACCGTGATAATACTTAGCTTTAGTTTTGAAATCCGAAATGTAGAGGTCTCTGTCATCAAATTGACCATACCGCATTTGCCATTCAATATTGCATTCAACCTTTTTATGCAACTTCTTACTAGTAACGCATGTAACGCCATTTCGGAGCTTTGCTCAGATCCACTCTTTGCGTTATCATCTTCCATTTTATGCGAACAATACAAAAACTAATTGCACCTAATCATCTAAATTCAACAAGAATTTCACTTCACTATAAGAAAATACGACCCCTCACGACCGAATCACTGGTCCAATAATCGAAACACCGCACATTTCACCCGAAATTAAACGATTTTTAAGCACCGATTAGACAAAAACAAACTTCACTTGCCAATGTTGCCAGCAGTTCCTTATGCTTCAAAAACATTTTTTTAAGCTACATAAAGTAAATTGAATTATTTTCTTCTTATATGCAATAAATTAAGGAATGATATAGTTTGAAAAGACTAAAAATTGTGTATATTGCTGGAAATTTGGATCAGAACCATTTTCCACATTTGTGTCCCGATATACATCCATGTCCCTACCCAACCAAAAGTCTCATATCTACTTAAACTCGTTCCTCCAAAGTTCGAATTTCGCTGAACAAAGGTTTCAAATGGAATTGGTACCGAATTTTCTCGAATGTGAGCATAAAAGTTACAAAAGGTTCCTCAAATAGCCTTCTATGGACTTGAAGTTCCAAAAATCCCTCAAATAGCTTTTTTTGTGACATGTCAATCGCATCCACACAGTATAAAAGTTACAAATTAAGTCTCAAATAGCCTTATGTGAGCTTCAAGTTCCAAGAAGTTCCTCAAATAGCCTTCTGTGACACGTCAATCGGATCATTCAGAATAAAAGTTACAAATTGGGTCTCCAAAAGCCTGCTATGGACTCGAAGTTCCAAAAAGTTCCTCAAATAACCTTTTTTGAGACATGTCCGCCATATCATGAATATGTAATGTGAACGAACCTCACAAAAGGGCATATAAGAAATAAATTATTTTTTGGAGCTTGGAAATTGTTGAAATGTATTATTTATATTGAAACTTCAACTCAAAACAACTTAAAGCTAACTCGCAAATGATTGTTTTAGAAAAGAGTTCTTGACTTTATAAAATTTCGTTCAACTGTATTTACTTACCACGAATTTATCACACATTAAAGTCACTTGAAGCAATTCATTAATTAAATATCAAGATAAAATCAAGAATTTGTATAATTTTATGCTTAACAGTTATAAACATGGAATTTCATTTATTTTTAAACTGATATTATTTTAACGGATGATTGATTTATACGCCGTTTCGTAATGTTTCTTAGAAATAATCAACATACGTCTTTGCTGCTGGCCGCTGGCTGCCTTTGCGGATATTCTAGAAAGCTCATAACCTCTTCAAATTTTAGCTGCCGGTAAGGCAACATGTAGGCGTGGCGTCGTGGCAGCGTGTTCGGCTATCATCTCGGAGGATCGGGTTCAAATCTTGTACCAGGACTAATTTTTCCATTAGGTTTTTTGATTGCTTGAGTAAGCGAATCAAATAATTGTGCAGCAGAAATGGCGTGCGTGCTGGAATGTATCGAACAAAGTTAAAAATAAAGCAATTTAAGTATTGAGGGAGGTGATGATAGGGGATAATGATGGATGTCGAGAAACCAAAGAATAGGAAAATTATTTTTTTGTTTTCGCTGATTTAAAGTTTACTTGTGGGCTGAATAGAAGGCCGTACAAATCTGTAATGGAACTTCAAAGTTTCAATAAGAACTTAAATTTTGGGCTGAATAAAAGGAACTTCAGCACATTGATAATGCTGATTAAGCTGTGTTCGACCTTTTTAACGAGACTTTTGGTTGCTTGGGTATCCACCCCATTTTATGGTACTGTAAAGAAATCCAACAATTTCAATGCATCAAAAATCAATTAGCAATTACAAAACTTAAAAAAAAAAGTTGAATAGAATGTTATCTCTCACTGTTAAAAAAAAAACAATAAAACTATTGAAAAAGCCATTTTTTTTTGACAGAAATTGCTTAGTTAAAGGTCAATAAAGTTATTTCCGTTAACGGAAATTATTCAACTCAATGAATTTATAGTCCATGCAGTAGAGGGTTGAGCATCGTGTCAATCCAACTCTTCAATTTTAGATCAAAGAAAACCTCAGCTGTCAATCAAGCAATTGCAACACCGCAGTTTTTTATTATTTCAGCGTTAGTTTAAGTGAATGTGGAATCCCTAATTGATTTATGAATTTATGAAACCTTTTTTGAATGTTCACATTCGAAGTTTTGAGCGTAGGATTCACAATTAGAAATTCAAGCTGTAGAAGTCATATTTAAACCACAGAGAACTTTAAACCACCTTCTTGTAAAATCCAAATACAAATGCGAAATGACTCTCATATAAAAAAAAAGAACCTTGCGATGAAAATTGAGATTATTAACACTAAACATACCGACACTTTGTAAATACCTATTCATACCGCGAGCGGTCAAATGACGGTTTACACTGTTTTCGCTGAAACTATCTTGTTTCTCAACCGATTTCTTTAAAATTTATAGTTTTGAAAAGCCTGTAATGTGACTCAAATAGTTTTCTCTGACAGTTTTCAGCTACAATCAATTATTTTAAAGTTATTTTAAGTCCAAGAAATTTTTTATGAAAAAACATGCTTCAGGAAAACTGCTATGAATCAGTTATTAAGTGCTCGAAAAAAATTTCACTTAGTGCCTGAGAAAGCTGAAGTTAAAATCTATATCCTGCATAAACGGGAATTTTTATCCAATTTTTTCTAAGATCATGCCCACAAAAAATGTAAAAAAAATGTTTAAAACCCGTACTTTTCAACCAATCAACCGGCAAAGCTGTTCCTGTTACAGTAGAAAAATTTAAAAAAAAATATTGGAAAGTTGACGTAATTTGTCACATTTTGGCATCTTTAGATTTTTTAAAATACGAAATACATAATTTATGACGAATTTTAAAAGGTAGCTGTTTTTCAAACATTTCATCAATTCGGATTTTTGATACAATTCCTACACCTAAATTCAGCTTTGCACTGGATTTTGAGTATGTTATCGTAAGGTTTAGGCAAAAAAATTATAAGCAAACGAAAGAAAATTTCATACCGGTTCTAGTGACGTAACTACATTGGCGGTGCGATGCTTGACAAAAATATAATAAATATATTTCTGAAGGTAAAACCAGAAAATTTGAGCGAATGCTCGTTTGTTTTTTCGTTTCCTTTCACCCGTCTTCGTGTGCAAAATAGCTTTGAGATATTACCACCCACTGCGCCCGTCTGCCAAGCAAGAATTTGTGCTAATTTTTCAAAATTCAGAAACTGCTTCACTGTTTTATTTATCATATTTTTGTCAAGCATTGCACTGCCAATGCAGTTACGTCACTAGAACCGGTATGAAATTTGCTTTCTTTTGCATATAGTTTTATTGCCTGAGCCTTACGTTAACGTACTCAAAATCCAGTGCAAAGCTGAATTTAGGTGTAGGAATTTTTGTCAGAAATATGTACAAATTGATGAAAAGTTTGAAAAACAGCTATCTTTGAAAAGTCGTTATAAATTATGTATCTAGTATTTTAAAAAATCTAAAGATGCCAAAATGTGACAAATTACGTTAACTTTCCAATTCATTTTTTGAATTTTTTCTACTGTAACACGAACAGCTTTGGCGGTTGATTGATTGAAAAGTATGGGTTTTACACAACTTTTTTACATTTTTTGTGGGCATGATCTTAAAAAAAATTTGATAAAAATTCCCGTATATGCAGGATATAGCTTCTAACTTCAGCTTTTTTAGGCACTAAGTGAAATTTTTTTCGAGCACTTAATAACTGGTTCATAGCAGTTTTCCTGAAGCATGTTTTTTCATAAAAAATTTCTTGGACTTGAAATAACTTTAAAATAATTGATTGTAGCTGAAAATTGTCTGAAAAAACTATTAAAGTCACATTACAGGATTTTCAAAACCATAAATTTTAAAGAAATCGGTTGAGAAATAAGAGAGTTTTAGCGAAAACAGTGTAAACCGTCATTTGACCGCTCGCGGTATGAATAGGTATACCACAATGTGGTATTACCACATGCGTTATTCGAAAACCACAACACTTAGAAAAATTTAAAAAACGCAAAAATACTTGCATTTTGAAAATAATAATTGTTCTGTCGTTAAATTGGCGAAAAAAAAATTATATTAGGCGTAATCATCATTCAAAGTTCAAAAACCGTCATTTGACCGCCTCCGGTACGTTTAGTGTTAATAAGGAAAACAGATCTTATTGTTGAATTTATTCTCGAGAATTACAAAAAGCATTTTTTGGGTTCAAGTTTTCCTTTTATAGAATTATCGGAGTGTCGCAATGTTTTGCTTGCACGATTGAGTTCAGTTTCTCACTGTCATCATCATCGATCATTCGAATTTCGTGACGGAAATGCATGGATTTTGTCCCTACTCCCCACATCAGACTTCCTACGACCCGAGAAGTTGTTCGAATGTTATGATCCTGCATATCAAATAACGCCGCGGTAGCATAAAAATCAGTCGCTCCACAAATCCATGTTCCGTATCCTGTTTCCCTTCTTCGTCGAGTCTTGTTGGCGAGCACAAAAATCCATTTTACATTGGAAACACGTGCACTTTGACTGAAGCACGTGTAGACCCGCAGCTAGTACAGTACTGCCTGGGCGGGTGAAAATAAAATAAACATGAAAAATGCAAACTTTGCTAGAATTTACTGGCAACGAACGAACGGTTGGATTTTTTTTTTCGCTCAACACTTTCCAAGATTTCTGCCCTTACGATGCACTTTCCATCTACTAGCAGTAAGCAGCTTGCACCTACAGTATATATTGGCGGTGGTATCGCCAGAATGATCTAGGAATGTTCATCAGATTCCATCACGTGTCTCAAATGAACTTTTATATTGGTGTTTCGTGAAAGTTTTTAACTTACTTTCGGGGGAATTTGGTGTGCCTTCCTTCCGGTGCTAAATTCTTTGCAAATCAGAAAAATGAAGTTTTGAAAATAACGCGAAATCCAATACTAAATTTACAATTTGACATTTTAGCCAACAAAGTTTCAAAATGGCAAAAATAAACCAATTTGAAAAAAATAACCAAAACGGCACAATTGAAAAAAAAACGCAAAATTCACGAAATTGACAAAAATTATAAAATTGGCAAAAATATCAGAATTGGTAAAATTAACAAAATTTACCAAATTGAAATCATAGACAAAATCGAAGTAATTGATAAAAATAAACACAATGGCAAAATTGAAAAAAATCACGATATTGAAGAAATTCAAAAGTTGTAAAAAACTACAAATTGACAAAATTGAAAAAAAATGAAAAAATTTACAAAATTGACATAAATAACAGAAATGACATCAATGACAGAAATGATAAAAATGACAAAATGCCAAAAATGACAAAAATAATAAAATTGGCAAATATAACAAAAATTACAAATATACAAAAATGACAAAAATGACAAAAATGACAAAAATGACAAAAATGACAAAAATGACAAAAATGACAAAAATGACAAAAATGACAAAAATGACAAAAATGACAAAAATGACAAAAATGACAAAAATGACAAAAATGACAAAAATGACAAAAATGACAAAAATGACAAAAATGACAAAAATGACAAAAATGACAAAAATGATAAAAATGACAAAAATGACAAAAATAGAGAGAAATGACAAAAACGACAGAAATGACAAAAAATGAGAGAAATGACAAAAATGACAAAAATAACAAAAATGACAGAAATTACAAAAATGACAAAAATGACGAAAATGAAAAAAAAAAGACAAAAATGACAAAAATGACAAAAATGTAACAAATGTAAAAAATGTGAAAAATAACAAAAATGTCAAAAATGAGTAAAATGACAAAAATGACAAAAATGACAAAAATGACAAAAATGACAAAAATGACAAAAATGACAAAAATGACAAAAATGACAAAAATGACAAAAATGACAAAAATGACAAAAATGACAAAAATGACAAAAATGACAAAAATGACAAAAATGACAAAAATGACAAAAATGACAAAAATGACAAAAATGACAAAAATGACAAAAATGACAAAAATGACAAAAATGACAAAAATGACAAAAATGACAGAAATGACAAAAATGACAAAAATGACAAAAATGACAAAAATGACAAAAATGACAAATATGACAAAAATGACAAAAATGACAAAAATGACAAAATTGACATAAATGATGAAAAAACAAAAAATGACAAAATTGAAACAATTGACAAAATTGACGAAAATGTCATTAATGACATATAGGATCAAATGACAATATTACAAATTGCCAAATTGTCAAAATTGACAAAATTGTCAAAATTGACAAAATTGACAAAATTGACAAAATTGACAAAATTGACGAAATTGACAAAAGTGACAAAATTGACAAAATTGACAATGTTGACAAAAGTGACAAAAATGACAAAATTATCGATATGGACAATATTGACATAATTTCATATTTACAAAAATTTTAAAATTTACAAACAAACAAACTTCTTCTTCTTCTTCTTCTTCTTCTTACATCAACATGGCCAAAACATGTAGGCATCCTGGAAAATGGAAGACTTGCGTCTATCATTTTTCTTTTCAGCGTATTATCTGTTACATATTCCTATGCATTGCAGATATTACTACGGCCAGGCCAACCATGTGATGAAAACCGCGAAAGATACAGGATACAGGGGCGGAATGAAGCGTGGAGATCCCTACCAAACGCTTCATGTAATGTTTTGAATATGTAAAGATCTAAATATGAATTTATGTCAATTGGGAAAGTATAAATAAAATATTTATACATTAAATGCTGTTAAGGAATTAGGAAATTACGATACTTACCAACATTATACTCACCGCAATAATAATTAGAATATTACATTTGGGTTTCCGTAGATCAGCTATTCTCACATTAAAAATTTACAAATAAACAAACTTAATTCTTAATTTCAAAATTTGTTAAAATTTTCAAAATTTTGAGAATTTTTGACAATTTAGACAATGGGAAAATTAAATTTATTTAGTTTTGACGTATGAATAAAATATCAGCCCTTTCAGAGCATTTCATTTCAAATTGAATTCAAAGTAACACTCATTCATCATTCGAAATTGGAAACACACGATTGCCCTGCACCCGGGATCACAATCATCGCTAAATGCCCGCCGCATCGCGACCGCGACTTTTTACTTAGTTGACATTTTACAGCGCTAATCTGTCGTCGTCGTCGTCGTCGTCGTCGCAAGGTATTGAAATGCACGGCACATCGTTTCGATCAACAAAAGCCGATATTATTTGCTGGCAGCTCATGAATATTAATTAGAGAAACAGCCAGCTAGCGCCCGGGTATAGGCAACAGAAATGTCACATCCTCAAATGCGAATCTAGAGAAGAGGATGCTGCCGATGCTACATGCTAGGTAACGGAGTACTGGAGGCTCTTAATTCATGTCAGCCCACCAGGCAGGCAGGCACACGAAGCTAGGGCTCAATTTTGTATGTAGGCAAGCGGCCATGTATGTGTCACATCATCCAGAATTGACTTTCTCGGTTTTGTGTTGCTTCTGGTTGGTAACTTCCGGTAAATACATCACTATTCACCGGCATTTGGGCTGCGGCTCAAATATCGATACTCTTAGTCAGAACGTGTTGAAAATCATTTAAAACTTTTGAGCCTTCTTTGAAATTTTCATCCCGTTAATGGTGTTCCCATGGGCGGTGATCTTAGTCCACTTGAGGCTTCCCCATGTATATTTTTTTTTTATTTAAACGACAAAACTTGACAGTTTCTGAAAGAAAGTACTGCTAACCGAATTTCAGTCCTTTCGACAAGCTCTAATACGGCAGGGTACAGGACGATATCGCTATTTTTCGCTAGGGTTATTTGTTATGCTTTGGCGCAAGCTGCAGTGAATTGAACTCAACTAGACTTGGTAGGGAATTTTCGACAAAAATGATCAATGCTGTAGTAGAGGGCACCATTCGAGAATCGGCCGGGCGTCTCTGGTTGCTGAACTTTATAACCGGGTGTGCACCCATGCCCTGTGCCTATGCTGAATTGCTTCAAACCAACAGCAGCCGACTGCCCGGCCAAAATAACGAAGAGAATGCCAATGTTTATCGAACATTGAATAGAGAAACTGCAAGCACTCCACCGATGTGTTTTGATGCAGCCTTTGCCAAATTCAGACCAACATGCCGCCGTCTCATACTTTAATTATGTCGAGCAGGTTTTCCCCCAGCAAATTCCCTCACCACTTCCGGTTCTGGTTCTAAAAAGGAATACTGAGGATCTTTAAACAATAGAATTTTAAGTGAAGTTAAGCTGGATTTATAGCAGTAGGTTGGCTACTTGATGGGCTATGAGGATGGGTCAAAATTCCCATTTGCAGACGACGACGACCTACAACGAGATCGAAGTAAGCATAGGCAGACCCTTCTCAGCAAATGTACGGTCATGGCATGTTGATTTTTGGGGGTTTCTGAAATTTTATCCTTCAATTGTTTTTCGATTACCGACCTATACTGTTTGCTGACATGTTACATGCCAAGGGTCAAAACAAGCCGTTGAACAATATTGATGATGGACAATTCTAATCATCTTTGAACTCAATCGAAAATATACAGTTATTTATCCAAAAAGTTACAAAAAGTAGAGAAGCATGCGACGTACATACATACAAGGCTTGCCGAGTTGGATAATTTTGACGAGAGATAAACAAATCAAGTTTTGCAACGAGTTGCATACACAACTTTTTGCAATACCGAAAATTACCATTAAGAACTTGAACTTGAAGAAACGGATGCCTGGAGAAATAGAACGGTAGCTTTTTCATCACACTGATTTTTCGGTAGGAAACCGAAAGTCAGTTTTAAAAACCTGATATTTTTTCAGTGCTGATCTAAGCATAGTGTTATTGCTTGTTAAAATATGAATGGTTTGATAGCGCAAATACAAATCGTCAATCTACAAATCACTTGAACAGAAAGCTGCTGTTGGAATTCTCAACTGAGTGAGGAGCTACTTACCCGATTTTCATTTTTTTTTTGTTTCATTCAATAAATTTTTTCATTTTTCGGATTCTGCATTCAGTTTGAGATTCTTGATTTTCAGTTCGAATCATCGTTAGAAGAAAAAACTAAATATTGTTCTGCAATCCTTGTTCAAATATGTCTTTACATTTTGTTAAAAATTTGATTAATAATTTTCGAAACTCAAATGCATTTTCAATATTAAGATAACAATTTTCCGAATATGAAAAAAAAATTTTTAAAAACCATCCTGACTCTTTGTTCACGATTCAGATGCGAAATTCTTAAACTTAATTCTTAAAAAGCCATTTGGCATAAAGCCTTTTGGCATAAAGCCTTTTGGCATAACGATGCTTTAGTTACTAGCTTCTTCGTCATTTCCAATCAGCTCTGGCACCGGCTCCAGCTGTCGCAGCGGCCACTAGACATTATACACCAATTTTGTCAATAAATTAGGCTTAGAAATATTTTTTTCCAGAAGTTAAAATTAGCAGCAAAAAAAATCACAACCGTCCTTCACCTCATAATTCAGGTTCAAATTCCGCTAAAAAATGAGTTTAGTTTTGTTTGGGCTGACCTTTGGAATGGTTTGAAAAAAAAAATACATCTTATCTTGATCACGACAATCTTAAGAACGACAGTTATTTTCTTAACATTCATAATTAAAATTTTTCCCTCCAAAACTTTGAAGATGGACACAAAACGAAACAATGAGGAACTGGCAAAATTTAGGGTTAAAATTATGGCAGCTGATTCAGGGGTTTATGAAACAATCTCTATTGAGTCCATTTTAGAGTGACCAATATGAACGAGATTCATCAAGTTTTAAAAATATCAAGAGTTAAAGAGTTAAGAGTTCGTTAAAGAATTCAAATAGCAGGAGATAATAGATTTATAATTTGGATTGTCGGGTAAATCAAATTCGAAATTTAAAATGTTGAATCACAGCCAGTTTGTTTACACAAATCAGCGGGAAATCACGATAATATTTGAGTTTATTTGCAAGTTTTGTTTAATGAAAAAAGATTTTAATTTTTCTAAAATTATACACAAAATTTCATACATGAAATCGATTTTAAATGAACAGCATTTGCTGCTAGAGAAACATTCAGGTAATAAAAATCTGCAGAGATTGCCGTATTTTCTCGGTGGATTGATGAACTTTTTAAAATTGCGTTTTTTCCAAGAGCCAAATTTTGAACCGAAACCTTAAATTTTGATCGCGTGAGCATGAACCAAATTTGAACCGAAAATTTATAATATCTTTTATTATTGAATATTTGAATTACAATTTTCATCAATTCAAAAAATAAATAAATTTGCCCATGAGTTGGCTAGATTTATCTTACTTGACTTTAGCATAGAATAAGTTTTTTTTTTCAAAGAAATTCGAGGCTTTCTTTAAAAAAGCTTATTTTTGCCCAATTCAAATAACTTTAATCTTCCATATTCTTCAGCAATTCGAAGATCTAACCGACAATGAAAGTATAGGGAACTTACTGAAGGCTTCATTATGTTAAATTTTACCATTTAACCCTTCATTTCATGATTTTTTATTTTTTCTCGAAAAAATTCTCAATAGTGCGCAATGATGAATACATGAAGGGAAAAATAAGGAAAAAATATTATATTCACATATTTCGGTTATTTAGCAAAAATATTAATTGTTGCAAATTTGCAACAACATGAAACGGTTACACCTTTTTTTCTTCACACTCGACAACTGGAAATAAATGCTTATTCCTAATTTCTTTTGCACTAATCATAGTTTTCGCACAGGAACTTCGCAAATCTAGATTTCTGGACACCGGAAAGTTAAGAATTTAACTGGGAGTAGTTATGTATGTTGGTTTTCAACCATGGGTGCACGGATTCACCGCAGTTTCTGCCTAAGTATGTGCTCAAATGCATTCTTGGACCGACCCCATGGCTTCGTATGTAGGTATATTTTGGAAGAACGAGTCAATCAGGTTACTTAAAGGTATTCCGGCATCCGTGTATATACCTGGCCAGGTGGCAGCTGGTTAAACATTCATATAATCAGTTATAAGAGGAAACACATCTTACCTGTCGGCTTCTTATGGGATTCGAACCCAAAAGTGGTCTCGCCGATACCGGGAATCGAACCCAGCCTGGCACATCGGAACCAGACTCGCACCAGCTTATCCACTAGACTACAAAGACTCTCGAGAAATTAGCTAGGAGTAGTTATGCGATAATATACCACCTACTGCTTGAAGGTGCTAAAAAAACGAACACACACATATAGGATCTCAGTGAAACTTCATGTTTTTTAAGAGATCTAATTTACTTAACTCTAAGGCGTACATCTTTCAAGGATTTTACGGCTAGCATCTTACCACCAGACCACGGAAAGAGCACTATATGTGCCGTGATCGGGATTCGATCTCATGGACTCTGGCTTAGATGACTGGAACGCTATCCTCTAGGCCACGACCGGCGGCAAAATGAAAAGCTTCTTACCTATACAACTTTTCTGAACATAACCTTGAACAAATCAACACAAATCAATTCCGAAAACGTATTTAAATTGGTTCTGATAAAGATTCTAAATCTTAAATCATACCATAACTATATGCCAGTTTTAATAAACAAACTTGAGTATTGAAGAGCAAAGTCTCAATTTAGTTTTGAAGGAATGATCCAATTTCAAATTACATTAAACTATTAAATATCATTTGTTGGCAAAATTAAAAGAACAGTAAAGATTTCTTCGGAATGAGCATTAGAATTTGGAACATGATTCTAAAATTAGAATTCAAACTTGAAATCAGTTTAAGAATTAAAAAAAAATAAAAATAAAACTAAATTCAAGAACAAAAAGTTTCAATTTAAAATCCACTTCCAGAGCTTCCAGGAAAAGGTTGAATAGTATAAATAAAGAGCATTTTTCGTCGATTGATAATAAGAAACAGCTCATACTTTAGTAAAAAATAATGAGCATTGTAATTTTCAATCAAATTCATTCATCTCTAAGAAAAAAAAACAAAACAATACTTCAAACCTCGGTTATCGAATGTTGGCAGATAGTACTGAATTTTCAAGTGGAAAAATAAAAAAGCGTATTCGTTGTTTGTTTTTAGATTTTTAAACTCTCTGGATTAAGCCCCGTACTTGAGTTTGAATCACGTTCAATAATATAGAACTTTTGAAAATTGGTGTAGGGTGATTTGCCAATCGTTGCACAGCTAAGCACATGATTTTGGTGTTTATGCTGTATTTTAGCCATTTCAACCAAATTCACTCGATTTTTTTGTCGATGCACTCATACAGGATTGGTTTACAAGATCTAAAAGTTCAAGTGTTCGGAAAAAGTGACATAAAAATTAAAAAAAATCATTTAAAACAGCATGTTTGTGCCCAATAGTTGCACAGGCAAATTTTGTGTCGTGCATAATGTTGTCCGATTTTTTCCAATGGTTGCACATTTTAAAAATCAGTCACCATGAGGTCGAATAGGCTGATATTTGTTACGGAAGCCTATCATGAGAAATTCTTGTTCAAATGCAATCTAATTTTTAGACGGCCCCTTGTGAGGGGGGGGGGGAGGGTCTTCCATATAAACCGTCCGATGCACTTTCCAATTCCAATTCGGCCCCAAAAAAAACACAAATCCGCCGGTTTGAGTGTCTGGAATAGTATTTATCACACGTGAAGTTTTCTCAGAAACTCAAATCAACCACTTTATTTACCCGAAGCCATTTGAGTGGAGTGTTATTTAACCTAATTTGCCCAGTGTTGAGCCTTTTTCTTTATATGTCCTACCAACATAAAATTTTATGTCTTTAGAATCCCATAGAATGAACTGAAAGGTATTTACTGCTTAATTTTTAAGTGGCTATTAACAGGTGAAAAGATTAGAGATCGTGATCTGTTTTGCCCCCTTTTACCCCTATGAAGAAAATGCGATTTTATAAAACAAATGTTTCAGGACTCACTTGGAAGTCGATCGATTTTTACATAAAGAATCTCAATTTAAAACTTTAAAATAGACACAACCCCGCCCAAAGTTTCAGATCGTTTGACTGATTTATGCTCATGATATACAATTATGTATAAGAATTTTTTTTTCGAAAAGTTTATTGATTTAAATATCTTTTTCTAATAAGTGGGTTTATTTTTAATTAATGTAACCTCTGAAGCATTTTATCAATCTTCAGGAAACAATCACATCACATAGAAATGCTTCTCAAGAGTTTTCCGGCTGGATCAAATTAAGTTTCACAAAGCTATGACTGTTTATTTTTCTGGATGATAAGGGCCAAATAATGCTTCACATAGATGTCTCCAGTGACGGCAACTTGACGGCAGATTCGAATTCCTGAGAAAATTGCACGTCAGATAAGTAATATTTCGGGTCTTCCAACCTTCGACTTCTAGTTTTTGGGATAAGGATCGTAGTTTTCCTCCTGTACAATATTCAGACAATATTAATAACAAATATCAAAGGGATCGCTGTTGACATGGAATAAAATTCTTTTAGATTTGTCGTCGCGAAATTACAGAAACAGATTTTTTCAGAACAGCTTTTAGATTTTTTGCATAAAATGTTGAGTAAATGGTCGGGATAAAGGATTTCAAACTAAATCTGATAACAAAGTTGCCGCTCAAAGCCAATGCAGTTGACTTGACTTTGACACTTTTCAGACAATGCAAACTGCCCGACTTTCATGTACGCATAAGTTTTTTAACGAGTTTAATAATTTCAAAACTTCATTTTCAAGATTTGAAGGTAGAAAAAATAAACTTATGGATATATAAAGTGTCTTTGAATTATTGAATAAATTATTAAAAATCAAAAAATGTGAAAATTCTTAGTGGAAAATAATTAATTAAAGCACAGAATTTACTAAAATTACTAGTTAAACGTGAATATCCACTTATTCAGAAAAAAAACCTGTCATATGAATAGACAATTCGAGTTGTTTTAGTTGCATGTAGTCAATGAACGTGTTCAATTTGAAGAACTTTTCGCATATATAAGAAATTCAAATAAGTTTGAAATGAATCTTGTTTTAAATTATTGATTTTGCCCATTCTTAAGATTAACTGTCTGTCAGCATGGGAAGAAGCAAAGTACTTCATGAAAAAAGTTATAGCCATTTCGAAATAAAAAATCGTAATCCATTGAAAAGTATTGTAAAATTGCAGAATTTGCTTTCTGAAGCTTTCAATAATTTCATGACATGTTTTTGCGAAAGTTTTGAATCATCACACTTATTGGCTATGCAAAGCAGTATAATGCGATTCTTATTTTCATCCGGTTAGCCAGCTTTCAAATTAGCTGTCAAAACACTAAAATTAAAAAAAATATTTATCTATTTTGAATTTTTTGTATGACAACGAATATCATTTCTGAGGTACAAGTTAGGTTTAGTTTTTGTTTACACGCAATGTATTGCAAGAACCAAGCAATATTTTTAAAATAAAAATTATGTCTTTTGATCAGTTCATCTTTGATGGTTTTTGAATGAAAATTTGGATTTTTCCGTACAACCCTCCTTATTAATTCAAAACATGTTGTTATAATTCAGGACTTAATCAATCGATTCCAAAATTTGTATTGTTATTTTTAGCTGTAAAAACAACCAAACAAAGTTATTGGAGGTATACGAATTTATAAATTTGAAATTTCCAAACAAATTTTGCAGTGGAAATATGTACAACAATGGGGCAGGAGGAGATTGAGCGACCTAATTGTTGCACGATCCAACATATTTTCTGGTTAAGTATGGATCATAATTTTTTTTCAAAATCATGGTGTTAAAATTGTCCAACAAACGTTTCGTATAGAAAACTGATACGAAAAATTTTTTGTTCTGACGTAAAACCTTATTTGCCGAAGATGGAATGTTAAGGTTTTTGTTAACAATTAGCACAAAAACCGCACGAAAAAAAACAAGAAAAATTAAAACTGTCGTAAGATACACACTTACCAGCAGAAAATATCACAAAAGCCTCATTTCATCAGAAAACATTCCGAATTACATGATTCAGTATTATTTTTGAGGAAAAGTTGAAAAACAGCTGAAATATTGACAATTTAAGTCATGCTGTGCAACAATGGGTTAGGGGACAACGATTGGCAAATCACCCTATGCTTATTTTGCAAGTTATGAAGGCATCCGACATTTTTTTTTATTCAAAATATGTATTTGTTATACCAATGGGCCTTAAAAAAAAAACCTAAATAATGTGTTTTACATACGCTGAATTACAAATCCTAAATAAGTTAATTATTCGGACCCGTCCTAGTTTAAAATTTGATAAATTTTGAACTTTTAATAATATATTTCTAGTTTTGATAACGGTTTAGAGCAGGGGTGTGAGCAACGCGTGGGCCCGCGGGGCCGCATGTGGCCCGCGAGACCCTTTTGTGCGGCCCGCGAAGCTTTTTTTTCAAATTTTAATGCCTTTACTTTTCTCTACAATGGATTGTTAGAAAAAATTATATGACTTGATCAAATATATGATAAAACATGCTCAGCAGATAGTTTTTTTTTTTTTAATTATTCTATCCAATTCGACAAAAAGGCTTGATCTGCTAGCATTCAAATACTAACAAAAAAAACTTAAACTAAACGTTGAGAAATATTTCTTATTTCTAAATATTCACGGAAATTAAGAAAGTATTATGATTAAGCTTGGGTGCACGATTTTAGATTTTTAATCAACATGAATCAGCCGGCATCAAAGTTACCGACAAAAATTGGGGCGTTTTTTGCGACTCTCGAGTGAAGTGACTCACGAAATTTCACGTCTTCGTCCTGACTCCAGAAAATGCTTCAGAAAAGAAAATATGTGTATCGATGAGCTCTGAAGACCAATAACAGTTAATCCAAACGAAAATTTCGAGGCTAGAGAGGCTATTTAAGCCAGAAAAACGTTATGAAATTTCGTAAGCCACGTCACTCGAGTCGCAAAATAAGCCCCTTTATTAGTTCTTGGTGAAAACAATAGATATTTGAAATTCTGTGATTCGACAAAAAAGGTCTTTGACGATTATCTGTGATGGTTTTTCAGAAATTTGATTGAAAATTTATAACAAACATCGATAAATTGAGTTATTTCACATATAATTCGATTCCACATTACCAAAGTCATATCATACCTTTAGAAATCCTATCCCAATGATATCTACAAAGATAAAAATTTATAAAAATCTGGATAAAAAATTTAGAATCAAAAATGTAGTTCTGAAGAAAGTTGTTTAAAAATATGTGAAATTGAACATTTTTCTGTTATTTCAACAACCTTGATCAACTTCTCAATGTAATGATCCAATACAGAACTTCAATTTGGAAAACCGGCAGGATTTTTACCCTTTGTAGGAAAAAAAACTTTGAGGACAAGTTTTACTTGTGGAAAAAAAATAGAAAGTCAATTAGCGATTCAACAACAAACGCTAAAAAAGACGGCGATTTCCTTGAATATATATTTTTTTCACTCTTAGTTATTACCGTGGTAAACTCCAGAAGATTTTTAATGGAGCCGCTGACAAATAGTACCGTAGGTTTTAACAAGAATGTTGTAAGAATGAATGTTCGCCAAAAAGTACTACTGAAAAAATTCAGAGAATTTAAAAATGACAAAGATGTAGTAATGTACCTTTTCAATATTGGGCATTAAAAAAGGCCTGTTGAATTTCTGTTTTTAAAACACGTGAATGCCCTTTTTTCAGATTTGTTTTCGCAAAAACTTTGTAGTTCTAAAATATTACGTGAAGCTCTGCTAATTACTGAAAAAAAATGTCATTTTTAAGTGCGGCCCGCCGACAAGATTTCAAATTTAAATTGGCCCGTTGGTTCAAAAGGTTGCTCACCCCTGGTTTATAGAGCAAAACTTTTTATTTTTTTTACCTCGGGGGCCCTCTTTATTCAGGAGGGGGAGCGCAATTTTTCTCATCCCCCCCCCCCTCTTAATACGGCCTTAACATGATGATAAATCATTAATAACGAAAACACTGTCATCGGGAAACAAATACACTGATTAAACGATGCAAGTTTCGAAAACACACTATGGAACCCATATAACTAGCTAGGGTACTACCGTTGCATGGTGTTGCAAATTTGCAACAGTTATTGAAAACCCATTATATCAGAGAAAAAACAAAAAAAAAAATCTCAAATTTTGTTTATTATGTAAATTACTTTAGTGGGAATACGAAAATATTTTTTTTTGAGTCGAAAAAAAAATTCTCAATATGAATTACACTAGGCCAAAAATTTGAAAAATTAGGCTTTTTCCACATTCCATATTTTTCAGATTCAACTGGGTTTTTTTTCTGTTCCTTTTAAAACACTAAAAATATTTTTTTTTAATTGAACGTGATCTTGAAATTAGAAATATTATTCCCATCGAAAAAAAAAATGACTTTTTAGCTAAATGTGAAGTTTAGAACAGTTTTAATTAATTGTTGCAAATTTGTAACTTTATGAAACGAAGGGTTAATAAAATTTTGGACATGTTTTCAAAAGTTACTATTTAATATTTGAAACTATGAATGGAAAAGAACTTAAAAATGAATAATGAAATGTAGGCTAAAAAAAAATTGTTTGTATTTTTTTAGTTCATGCAATGCTTTAGCAAAATATCATAATCAGACTTCCGTCAGTTATAAAATTTTCAAGAATGATGCCTACATGGCGCGATGCAGACTTACGCCTAGGATTGATTACAAATCTGACGCAATCCCTTTTGGCGCAATGCGGACTTCCACCTAGCTCTACAACGTAAATATTTGACGCTACGCAGACTTACGTCAATAAAACAAATGTTCCAGACTTCCATTTAGCTAGATTGATTGAATAATCTGACGCGATGCAAACTTCCGTCAGTAGAATAAGATCCCAGAATGATATCTATTTGGCGCGATGCAGACTTCCGCCTAGTACAAAGAAAGTATTTGACGCGACTTGCAGACTTCCGATATTAAAAGAATTTCCAAGAGTATTTCGATTGAGAGTTCCGCCTAATTTTATTGACTGCAAAACCTGATGCGATGCAGACTTTCGTCAGCAAGATAACTTTTAAAAAAAATTATCCCTATTTGGCGAAAATCTGCATCGCGTCAATCACTTTGTTCAACTAGTCGGAAGTGTACAGCGCACTTCCGACTAGTTGAACAAAGTGGATGATGCGATGCAGACTTCCGTCATTAAAAGAAAGTTTCCTTATTCGGCGCGATGCCGATCTCGCCTGGATTCATTGAATTTTTATACGATAAACCTGGTGTTTTGAAGACTTTCGTTAGTATAGTTTGGCGAAAGTTGAACTTCCGCCCAATAAAACTGGAACCCAACGTTCAACGTATGTTGTCGTGCTGGTTTCGGTCAGTTGAAACTGTTGAATCTAAGCAATCGGGCAATCGAGCTGTAATTTTTTTCAAGCTCCCCTCTACTAAGTTAGTTCTCATCAAACCTCCCAACTGTTCAGCTCAGTACCCAAATAAAAACTTCAGTTGTAAATCCATTGCGTTGTTCTTTCTTATACGTATTACAACAGGTTATGGGCACCCAGAAAAATACGGCTCAAGGTATTCCCTAATATACCGGAGGTCCCGGATTTCATAACTGGAGTTTTCGTGTTCGAGCCTTTCTTGAAGCGATGGGACGTGTTGGAACTAGAAGCACCAGCGGAACCGGCAGAGGCAAGGAGATTTGCACATGAGGACTGGAAGGCAAGAAGCTTCATCATTGGATTTATGGGGGACGATTGTCTGGAAATCGTTCGGAAGAAACGGACGGCGAGAACAATGTGGCAGGGACTGGAAAACACTTTCGCGAAAAAGTCCCTGGCCACACAGAACCTCGTCAGGAAGCAGACCGGAAGTCTCAAGTTGCGAGAAGGTGATTCCATGCGCTCACATCTGGAGGCGTACGAGGATCTGATCCGGCAATTGCAAGTGGCCGGAGGAACGTTGACCGAAGCGGATAAGGTAATTATGCTCTTTGGAACCCTTCCGGAGACGTATGATCCGTTGCTGACAGCGTTGGAAAATCTCGATGACGACCAACTAGGACAGGAGGTGAAGGAAAAACATGTCTCCAAACAACCATCGAGGAAAATTGAACTGCGTTTTCCGGAAACCGGTTGAATCTTAAAACCAAGCCAAAATCAATTTTCAACAGGACCTGCTACAAATGCGGAAAAAACTGCCACCTGTATAAAGATTGCCAGGCCAAGGAAGCAATTACAGTAGCTGAATGCTCCGAAGCCATTAGTAGATCGAATTGAAGACGGTTAATATTCAAACTCGACTCAGGGTCGAGTGACTATTTCATCAACGATTGCGGATGGTTCAAGTCGACAAGCAGCCTCGTCGAAATCGACTCGCCCATAGTTGATTGGCACGAAGAAATTGAAACTTGTTTCGAATGGATACCTGAAGTCGATGACGAAATTAATGATGTCGAGAATTTTGAACAAGTTCGAGTGGAAATCATCGATGAATCTCCTGCGCTCCCCTCGCACCTACAACGCCACGTGTCCCTGGGACAACGATCGGCGAGACACAGCGAAAGGAAGCGCTCGCTCCCCGGTAAGTTTACCGATTGTTATGTTAGTAACGAGGCTACTACCGGTAGTAGGGTCAAGTGGGGTAATTATGAACACGGGGTAATTCCGAACAAGTGCCATACGCGATGGTGTGTGGGATGAATGAACACAAAAAGTTCCAAAAGTGGTAGTTTAACATCTAATTGATAGCTATAAGCTGTTTCCGACATGTTTTCAAATCCTAATGATATTTTTCAGATGTTTTAAAAAACCATTACCGTTCCCAAAAACCAAATCGTTCTGGACAGTGTTCAATGTTTTGAATATCTGATCATAGGAAATCCAGCTAGAATGTTGTTATCAACTGTTTTACATCCGGTTAATGATGCTTTGTCTGGATTTTGAAGAAATTTTGAAAAATTTTATTCGCTCAGATTTACAGATGAGTGTTCATATTTACCCCATAGTTTTCGTCCTATGGGGTAATTATGAACACATGTTCTTATTCATTTCCTGACATTTATTTGGCTTTTTTATGGTCAAATGTTTTATTCATCAACTTAGGGGGCCATTCACTTATCACCCAAGCATTTCCAGACCCCCTTCCCCCTCCTCCCCTAATAAGAAATTTCTTACAAAACTAACCATCCCCCTCCCTTCTGTAAGATCTTAACACAGGACCGTGAAGAAATCTTAGCCAGAAAACATCAACACTCGGCATTCTATATCCCAAGATCCTACTGGACCAAATTTAATAAATTTCATAATCAAATTAGGTCCGCAATGTGTTGAGTTTTGAATTTTTGAGAAATTGATTTTTTTTTCTTCTTAAAATAAGATTCGGATATTGAAAAAAAGCTATGCCAGCTCTTTTCAGTCTTTTAATAAAAGTTTTGAACACAATTTTATCAAAACTGAATAGACTTCAAGAGTTAAAAAAGTTTATAAAACAGAAATTTTGAAAAAAGGCTAAATCCGCATTTAAACGAGTCTTAATTTCGTTTAAAAAATAGTGATAAGAGCTTGCTTTTTGTTGATAGAAAAAAATGAAGTCAAATGTTTTCTTAGGTTTAGTGAGTGGTGCGTACGGATAGTTCAACCGGTAATACCGAAACCGAAAACTTGTATCCCAGGAATAGTTTTCTAACACCGAATAAAATGTTTTACGTCCTTCCAAAACCAGTTTTTTTGGTATTGATGAATAACAAGGTTGACTTGAAGAAATTTTTAATTTTACTAAAAAAAAATTTCATAATCAAACACCATTTTTTAGCAAAAGGTTTGCTGCTCAAGCTTTTATTCATTACCGCGTGAAACATTATTATAAACCTTAAATCACTGTGGTCAACAGTAAAATATATGAAAAACCATGATAAATTTAATAGGTGAATAAGTCCACAAAAAAAAAGATCAAAAAGATAAATTTTCCTGTGAGTTTGGAGAACGTGCTGCTATTCAGAGCATTAGAATTAGAGCAAAGAATAATTTTTTATGAGTTACATTCGGATAACAAAGATTCAAAATCTATTTTCTTGCTGTCTGATGTTTATACTTAGTTACTTTTTTCAATCTTTATTTATTCAAATACATTTTTAAAACTTAGTATATAATGAAAATCTTTTTGTTGAAGATTTTCAGTTTGGTGAGAAAAACTTCTTCAGTAATTTTTTTTTTAAGAAAATAGAGCTACTAATGTAAAATTTCGTACAGGTGATAAAAAAATGAATTAGTGTAAATATTTTTCAAAACAGTCGATCATATAGAACTGACAAGCCTTGCAAAAAACGACTGTTCACTGATCTTAGAAAATTTTAATGGGTGTTTTTGTGAAACAACCATCTTTTAAAAAAATTTAGAATTTTCTGTATATGTATAGGTTAAAATTTCATGATATCTCGCATGTACGTGAAAAGCGTAACCCACGAAATTTTGGCGAAAACTTGATGTTTGCTGCGCAGGACATTTATAATGGATGTAAAAACTATCGACTAGCCTAACTCGCCTAAAATTTCACACGTATGGAGAGGTCCTATCAAATAAAAATGATCTGCAACGACATAAAGAAACGAAAGAAAAAGAAACCAACCAAAACGTAAAAGATGCAACAAAAAATTGAACTACCGAAACAAAAGATAGAAAAAAATAATACAAAAGAATACTAAATAGCTATTTTTTGTGTTGCTTTACCTCTAAATTTTGATTACATTTGTTTATTTTACAAGTTTTATACATGAATTGAATTGAGTTTTTATAAAACAACCCATTTTCTTATTACTGCTAATTTTTTTCATTATTTGGTGTTGAATTAAGATTTTCTGACACCATATGAATCATATTGGACAAGTCTCGGGGTAATTATGAACAGGTTTTGGGGTAATTATGAACATAATTTTTTAAGTAAAAAATCACTATACACTGCTTACTATGGGTAAATTTAATGTATAAATACTGTTTCTTTTAAAATTTTTTATACCAAGTCCGTAATCCGTGTTCATAATTACCCCATAGACAGTGGGGTAAATATGAACAGACGGGGTAATTATGAACAGACGTCTCAAGGACGTGGGTTGCGACCAAACAATAAAAGTTGCTCTACATAATGATGAAGAGCACGGAAATATTCATTGTTGGCAGCTTTTCAGAATTTATGTTAAGAAATAAACATATGGTGGCTGTGAGTGTACCAAATGAAGAAATTTTGTTCATAATTACCCCACCTAGCCCTACTTTTCTCTCTGATGAACCGATGAGGAATGATGAAACCGAAGTCCACTCCCAGGTGTCGTTTCAAATGGTTAACCTACAATTTTAAATTGTTTTCCTTAAAAGTTAACGAAGATTCATTTATTATTACAGCAAATGTCCTGTAAAAAAAGTTGTACACTTAAAATTAAATGTCCCGTAATTTGTTTTTCGACCTGTAAAATTACGGCAAATGTCCTGCTCCTTTTTGTTACAGGACATTTACGTAATTTTACAGGAATTAATTTTTGCTGTGTAGTGGCAATAATTTTGCTAACTTTCCCAGGTAGCAAAGCTGTTGAAACAGTTGCTACGAAACTTTAAAAAAAATACACCAAATAACACGTGGTCCTTCCGAACTATTTGTTTACCAGGAGAGCACGATTCGTGCGGATTTATCGGTCTTTGTTTGATTGTCGGTAGTAAATTTATGCATCCCCAATGGTCCGGCGGGTATCCGGGAACCTACCCCGGGGGACCGACTATTTTGTCAGCTTCTCCGACGAAGTCAAGTCAGCTTCACGCATCAGCAAGCAGCTCCGATCGGTGAATGAACGAATGCATACAACCGGGCGCTCGATGGCTGCATTTGACAGTTTTTTACCGGAACAATGCAGGCAGACACACAGAATGCAACTCTAGCCTAGCTAGTCCTTCTCCTAGCTGATGATGATGACGGCGGGACTAATGCCCGGGCTAATGCTGTGTAGTTTTACGGAATTGGAAAGATAGCAAACGAGAGATATGAGTAGACCCACACACCTTCCCATACAAAAACACAGCCTTACAAAGTTCCACCCAATGCACACTGGCAACAATGACGGCACAATAGGTCCCCAAAGCCGATGACAACGCGAGAGGATGACGTTGTAAAAAGTGATATAAATCTGTGGAAGCCCGCGCTTTGTCCGGCAACATAATAACCGGTTGCGTCTCTGAGCCGCAGCATGATCCTACTTTTTCTTTGGGGTTTTAACTCAGAAGGTTGGACTCGTCCTACAAACTCTTCATAAGTTGCAGGTTAGCTGAAGAAATGTCCAAAACAACTAAATAATCTAGTTCTCGACCAATCATCTTAATAAACTCAAAAGAAGGTAACATTTCATATAGTGTTTTTCCTATCGGCACGACAACAACGCTAGAAACATGGCCTACTCTCTGTTAAGCCTGTTTGTAGGTTGAATCTTGGATATGCAAATTCAAACATTTCAAAACCCTGACAGGGATCAATGAGTAAATTTGACGATTATATCCCTCAAGTGCAAAACTTTCTACTACGATGTCATTTTAACCTGATAACAAGTGTTCGAAAGGCATCGCAAAACTACAAACGGTCAACCGAGATAGGGAAAAAAAATCGCTTATAGACAATTTGAAAGTTGTTCAAAATACTGTCAACTTTGAACCTCGAACAATTGTAAAATTGGAAAGGATTGAAAATTGATGAGATGACGATGCGGCCAAATAAATCCTCCCTCTTATCGCGATCTCGAAGGATCCATAAAAGGTTTCGATAGAGATAACAACAACCGAACAGCAATCTATTGGTGATTCGCGCGTCGTCGTATTCGAAAGAAATGCGGGCAACGTGGAATTCGGTTGTAAATCTGTTGGCCGTCTACACACAAAGTGAACATGCACAGGCTGGATTTTTTTCCCTCGCTCGCTCGCTAAACATGTTTGGTTTTGATTATGTTGTCTATTCATATTGTCAAAGTAGGGTAGATAAGCCAAAAAAAGGGATGTTTAAAGTCTAATTTATCTTATTCAGAACAAATGGAAAAAACAGTCAACAATTGGAATTTCTACTCTATCGAACAGGATTTTACTTTAAGAGCATGCTATTTAAAAACGTTAAAAACACCAATGATACTAAAATTTATCAAAAATTCAAAGTTGTTAAAAATACTTGAAATTGTGATATTTGTAAGATTTTTTTTATAATAGGTATTGTCAAATTGCCAAAATTTAACGGTTTTGTTAATCAAGAGTTAACCATTTTGATGATGATCAACAATAAAGCGATTTGAACTTTGAGAATATATTGCAATTAAGACAGTTGTACATTTTAACACCGTTTAACAGGGGAGTTATTAACTAATAAGGGCTGAACGAACACCCGGGGCATATAAACACTTCTTTCTTCCACAAAAGTACGAATTTTCTCAACTAAGTTTTCTTGAGGAACAGTTTTGTAGTTCCTGTAATACCTATTAATTTTTCAGCCAAAAAATATGTTCCTTATCATCTTTACTGAAATATAAAAAAAAAATCCAACAAGGATCTGAAGCTACGAACATATTATAATTTTTGAGCACTGCATCATGATTTACACATCAATTTGTAAACGTGTTTTTACTATAACTTGTTGACTCGGGCGTATAGAGCACAATTGATCGGGGCACGATGAGCATTTTTTGCCGTCGCATCTAGCAGCTAATTCAACTCGATGGAGTCAACTGAATTATATAGAACCACAGCTTGACTTGTTTACATCTGATGATTTAGCCTATTGGTAGGGTGTTGAAGTGGTAATCAAAAGACTCGCGTTCGAGTCCTGGTTGAGGTGGTTTTTTTTTCATTTACCATTCATGATCGATTATTTTGATTGTTGCATTAAACGGCTAGTAGCACCAGAAACATAATGTATGAGTGTGTGTGAATTGTTTGTATTCTACAAACAGACATACATTCTTCTGTTATTGCTCTGTTTGATGGAATGGCAAATGAAAAAAAAATCAACTTGACCAGGAATCGAACTCGAGGAGTCTACTGATTACCTTTCCGACACCAAAGCAATAGGCCAAATCGTCAGATTAAACAAGTCAAGCTGTAGCTCTATGATTCAGTAGACTTCATCGAGTTGAACTTGCTGCTAGATTCTACGGCAGAAAATGTTCATCGTGTCCCGACGTAATGAAAGCTCACGCGAGATTTGTCTAGTATAAACGAGTAGGATAAAAGGGGTTATCCGAAAATCTGAAAACATTTTTCATCATTCCCGTTCCTAAATAGCATCCTTGCCAAATTTCAGCTTTCTTGGTCCCAAGACGGCTTAGGAAATCGTGGACTGTTCAAAAAATTTTACCAACGATACAGTTTTAGTAATTTATTTAATTGTGCTATTTTTTTTACATTTTTTACGAGTAGACAAATTTCAATTTAAGGTGAACAATTAAATCTGAAAAGATTCAACATATTTATTATTTCAAATTTGTCGAATTTTCAAACCTGTCAAAAATTTCAATTTTATTCCAAAATTGACAATATTGACAAAGTTAAAAAAATAGACAAAATTTATCGAGTAAAGAAAAACTCTTATAAACTAAATGAATGTTAACTCGATTGGTTGCGCCCTTTTTAAATTAAATGCTGGAATTATCAAAATTCCGAAACTTGGCCAAATAACCCAAATCAAAAATTTTTAAAAATTGTAAAAAAATGTTGTCTAAATTATCAAGGTTTCAACTGAATTGGAAAAATCATCTAAATTATAAAAATTGTCAAAATGATCAAAATTTTCAAATTTGTGAAAAATTTTGAATGTTTTGAAAATAAACGATGTGTTGAAATGGTCAGCGTTTTAGAAATGATAAAAAATCATTATTTAACCAACTCTACAAAATTTTCACAATCAGACATAATTTTAAAATTTGATAAAATTGATTAAATTAACAAAATTGATTAATTCGACCAGATCAAAAAAATTATAAAATTACAAAACTCACAAAATTGACAAAATTGGCAAAAATCGGAAAATTGTCAAAATTTCCAGAACTGACAATATTCTCTTAATCGGCAAAACTTAAAATATGGACAAAATTAACGAACTGGTCTACATTAAGAAAATTTGAGTCGTCTAAATTGACAAAAATTACCAGAATGGTCAAATTTGCGGGTTAAAATTAGGGAAATGGTGAAAATTGACAAAATTCACCAAACTAACAAAACTGAAAAAATTGACCAAATTGACATATTTAGTTGTCTGCATTTACAAAAATGTCGAAATTGTCAAAATTTGAACCAACAAAATTTAGTAAATTTACAAAATTGGCATAGTTGTCTAAAACTTTACAAAATTGGCGAACTTTTCAAAATTGACATTATTGATAAAATTACTGAGAAATTGACAAAATTCACAGATTGACCAGATTGACAAAATTAATAATACCCACTGAAATAATAATTGACAATTTGACGAAATTGACAAAATTACCAGCATTAACAAAATTATCAAATTTTTTGGTGTGGTGGTGTTGTCAAAACCGTCAAAATTGACAACATTGTCAGAATAACCAAATTTTCAGAAACGTCAAATTCTTCAAAATTGTCAAAATTAAAAAAAAAACAAATAAATTGCCAACTTTGACGTTTAATTGTTAAAATATTCAAAATAGTCAAAACATACAATAATTTTCCGAAAAGATCCATTTATTCAAATTTGAAATTCAAAAATGAAAAAAATCTAGAGTTTGTTTTGATTAGGTCGTATGAACCAATATAAACAAAACTGAGTTATTTGCTGCAAACGATTGATAAGCATGTACTTCATCTTTGGTAAAAAATTGGTTTCATTTTATCATAAAATAACTTTTACATAATGATTTGAATTTAGGACGTATGATGACTTTCTCATTTTTCAGTGCAATTTGGTTTTTGCGTCATTTTGCGTTGCCGTGTACTTGCCGGGATGCAAAAGGTCGCTAAAAACAATTCGTCAGGTTGGTTTTTACGACGTAATGCTTCGTCGCGAAATTTTCTTTGTCATGTTATGAATATTCGTGTAAATTTCAACGAAAACTATGTCCGGGAGTGATCCTAGCTGTCCTGATAATATAAATGGCTTCAAATTTGTGTTTGGTGAGTACCATCAGCTTTACTTTTCACTGTGTGAATAGTGAGTATTATTTTTTTCATTACAGCGAGGCAAACGAATTAACCAAAACAGATGTGCGATGCTTTTTAACACCTTTAACGGCCAGTAGCACCAATGGTAGTGATCGGAAATGTCCGGGAGAACTCTCATGGCAAGTCCCACAATGCAATAATTACAAATGCCATCGCTCAATGATTTCCGCGTACTAATTGGATGGGATTACCATTCAAAACCTTTCTTCAAACATCTTCGAACGAATAACTGAGGATTTGGGCCAATCAAATCAGTTTTTGTAACCAGAATCTACCAGAATTATCAAATGATCAAAAAGACTTATGCGCCAGAAGAGAAATGCAGTATGTCGTAAGTACATGTTCATTGATATGAAATGATTTTATGTAAGTTTCAAGTACATCATCATGTTCTGCGTTCAGTTTTACATTAAATTTCGGATTTGCAGACGAATTTGACCAGTAATAACAAAGTAAGAATTAAAAAGGTGTTTCGGAACTTGAACATCGATTTTCTCAAAACATGCCAAGTGGTTCTTACGACCTAATCAAAACAAACTCTAGAAATGTTCATAATTTTATTTTTCTCGAAACTGTTTGAATTTAAAAGGCATGCAAAATTTCGAAATTTTTAGTTGACACAGACTCCATATAATTGAATAAATCAATAAAATGGGCTTAATTGTTGAAGTTAGCGATGTGTTGAATATATAGATAAGCAAGTTAAATGAATGTGACAAATCGTTTAAACAATTGAAATTACAGCAAAATATTTTTTTTTGTAGTTTGTCAACTTAAAGATTGACAAAACTGAAAAAAGAATCAAAGTTTTAAAAATCTTTCCAGTATGTGAACCACCTTGAAATGCCATCAGCGCTACTGCATGTGAGCGGCAAGATTAGGAATCATCGCTATCTCAGACATCAACCAAACTGTTTTGAAAAAAAATTGATGCATGAAATTATCTTGTATCATCAACACTTTTTGACATTCCATGGACACACCATGGTTTCGGGACGGTGTCTCGCTGACGGTTCTCGTCTCCGAAAAGCCGTGAAAAAGATGAAAAACTGATGAGGTGTCAAACGTTCGATTCCAGCAAAGCAAAAATCCTCTCAAAAAGTATCGCGCAAGCATCTCGTTCGCATCATTGTCGTCGTCGTCGTTCCTTCGCCGTCGTTTTTCGTTATACGTTGTTACAATAGTTTTCTACACACCGAACGTGTCGTGTGATTTCGCTTTCCTGGACTGGACACATCGGGAGAACGTCCTTTTTGGCGTGGAATACTCGGCCGAGCACCGGAACACAGCTAGCCTACACCTGTTGGTAGATTCCTAACCGGGGAATTAGAACGGGGACTTGCAAGTAGCACAGCAGCAAATAGCACTACGAGAAAGTTGAGGTACGTGGAAATTTTTCTAGATGTTTTTTTCTTTTCTTTTTTCAGCTAGTTTGTTGCTGAGGGGCAACTTCTCGAAGGAACTTCCCCCAGGTTGTTGGCATCTTAATTCCATTTTAATGGGTTTAGAATACGTCTTCTGGAAGTGGGGCGATTCAATAAGGAAATTTTCTTGTGGGTGGGTGTGACGTTCTCCTTGTTGGTATGACAAAAAATACCAGTTGATTGATGGAAAAACTAAATTTTCCAAGATTGTTGGTACTTCCCATAATCTGAATTGATACAGGAAATTACGTTGGTCAACACTCTTGAAGAACATTCGGAGATAAGCATTTCAATTGGACTGATTTGGGTTTTACATCATCTGTTATGCATGGGAATTGCAGATAACTAGTTAACATTTTTTTATATCTCACTGGAACGTATTGCTTATCACTGTTCTCACAAAAATAAGTCGCTTGTCGAAATTTGAATAGGAGCAGCTTCAGATATTGGTATTGAGCGTCAGTTTCCCCCACGTCAGTTGAATTTCGATCCTTATCTTCAATGTACAGGAGGTCCTTGACCTTGACTGGGAACATGATGATCACTACAAGCATATTATAGCCATTGCCAGTATGTGTACATTGGCGATCCAGCTTCGGAGACTAGCAAATATGACTCGGGCCTTTCTGATCCGGGTGTTTTGATGTCTTTCTTGGTACCACCAAATCTAGATTTCAAGGCTCAAGAAGTATTTCTTTTTCTCAACCTGCTTTCTGTCCTGTTATCGTAAGGATGAAACGATTTTCTGTGATGTCTGTCATCTGTTTGGTCTCTCCGACGTTGACTTCGAGGGGTATGTGTTGCTTAAAAGTTTTTCTGACCATTCGTGTTTGTCGTTGTTGTTCGAAAACTCTCAGGGTAGCGAAACAAGTCTCTAAAATAAGGGGGTTTACTCAAAGCTAAAATAACTTCACAAAAAGGTTAAAAAAAAACAAATAACAAAGATGGCTTTGTATTGGATGGTATTGTATTTGACTCTTTGTCCTATGTGAATCGATGACGGAAATTTGAAGATGAGCTTTAACAAAAGCTTCAACTACTCGATTTTCAACTGTTATACTGTGTTATACATTTTATTTATGCACGCATCAATAGAAAGTTTTTGTGAAAACGAGGCCTAACTAGTAGGTAATACAATATCGTCAGGATCATTGGGCTGTTCCATTTTCGAAGGATTCCACGGCAATTCTCGTTTTGTCTACGGTCGATCGATCCAGACAACATCTCTTATATTACGATGAGAATAAGTGCTATACTACATTCTTGACACTAATTTCATCAGCGTTTTGTGGTATTGGAGGATCAGTACTGTAAGGTTCTTGTTAATTTCTTATTACTGATTCTTCATCATACGTTATCGGTTCATCGTATGTTAGCATTTCCAGTCTATCTTTAACCAGTTATTTAATTTCTAAACTGATATAATGTTCCAACCGTTTTCGTTTCCAATGTTGTACGATGCGTTCAAATGTCCTTCCTGAGTCATCTCCAACAACCGCATTTGGGCCCACTTTTTAAGTGTCGGTCTGCGTTTTTTTTTTTCAAATTTAGTTGATAACATGTTTGATGATACTATATTTTTTATCAAAACTTGATCTCCCTGTTGAATTCAGAAAATTTTTATCGAATGTCTTCTGCTTCTTTGCCTTTATGCTTGCTGTCTTGATCGCGATAATCAGTTGGTGCCTAGTTTACAAAATCTCTACAGTTTATCATATTGAACGAATTGTTCTTCCATAACAAAATTCCACAGGTGTTTTCCCTGTGGTCGAATGTGGAGTTGGATCACAAGGTAATTCTTAAAGATCTCTTTTCCAAGCTCTCCCGAAAGCATGGCTGAATTGAAGTCTCATCAATCAGATCGATTCTGTATTTCAACAAGATCATTTTTTGAGATTAATATGGAGTTATGGTATTTGACGACAAAACTATGCGAATTCTTTTCTGTTCAATTTTTTGAGCATTACTATGTGTTATTGTTCTTGGACATCCAAGTCTCCAAGTCCAAGCCAAGAAATTAGTCCTTGGTATCGACTAAAATAATCCATCACCGTCCATCTTTGTAAGGGTCTTGCGCCGATTGATCGACGCATAGGTCTGAGATAAATGATCTCCACTGCTGGCGATACGGAGCCAGCGTCTTCACTTGCTGGCAGCCAAGGTTCTCGTCAACTGTGCGGATTTCAGCGGCTAGACTTCGCCACCACGAAATTTTGGGCCTGCCTTTTATTCGATGCCCATCTGGATTCCAGTCAAGCGCCTCTCTGCAAATCTCGTTTTCATCTCTTCGCAGTGTGTGTCTAATCCATCTCCACTTAGGTTCCCTAATCTCAATTTATAGCGCCTTTTGATGACACTGACGATGTAGTTCCACGTTTGAGATCCAGTTGCCAGGCCACCAAGCGCGGATGATGCAGTTTTGCAGTTTTCGTGTTGTCACCGCATATATGCACCAAATTTCGCACCCGTACATCAATATGGGTTTGAGTTAAAGATTCGAATTTTCGTTCGTAGAGTTATCTGACGTGAGCGTCAGATGTTTCGGAGACTCGCAAACGCAAATCGGGCTTTTCTGATCCGGGTTTCGATGTCTTTCTTGGTACCACCATCAGTCGATATCTGGCTACCAAGATACTGGAAGCACTCCACTTTCTTAACCTGTTGCCAGCTACCATGAAACTGTAGGGATTTCCTGAGTTGATCTCCATCGACTTGATCTTTCCAACATTGACTTTGAGACCTGCTGTCTTGGAGCTTTCGGTGAGGTCGTCGAGTTTGCTCTGCATATCCGGTTGCTTTTGGGTGAGCAAAACATTATCGTCTGCCAGGTCCAGGTCAAGGTCGTTCAGTAGCTCCATTGTTGAAGGATTCCACGGCAATCCTCGGTTCGGTGCACAGACGCACATCGGAGAGCTTCAAAGAGTCAGCTGACTTGTTTACAGATTTTTTAGCAGCGTGTGTAGCCCAGTCACTCCTGATTGTAATAATGTGTACTTTGATACACTTCCTAGCTATGACATCAGTCTACCGCAACCCGTTTTCAGTGAACAAGAAGTTCTAAAAGTGCTAAATTCTCTTGATCCCTCGAAAGGATCTAGGCCTGATGGGATTCCAACATCGCTTGTCGTAAAAATAGCTGCTTCGCTTGTCACACCGCTGTGCATGATTTTCAATCGATCGATCTCGGAAGGTACCTTTCCTACTCTGTGGAAAATCGAATCAATCTCACCGATCCATAAGTCAGGAAATGCTCATCGTGTAGAGAATTACAGGCCAATATCGATTCTTTGCTGCTTTTTCAAAGTCCTGATATACGAGAGAATCTACTCAGCAGCCTCTCCAATACTCACCGATGTCCAGCACGGGTTCATCAAGAAACAATCAACCTTGACAAACCTAATGATTTATGCCAGCGATTTGCATTCTGCAACAGGTAAAAAACTGTAAGTGCATTTTGTAAAGGCTTTCGACAAAGTACCTCACAGAATCGTAAGAGAAAAACTTGATCGATATGGATTTCCCGAGTGGGCAACTAAATGGCTGTATTCGTATCTGCTAGGCTTTATTTACATTCGTGGGACTCACTCCTCCGTATTCGACATGCCGTCTGGTGTTCCGCAGGGTAGTCATCTTGGACCGCTCATCTTCGTGATTTTTATTAACGACTTGGCAACATTCCTTCAGTCGCCGAAACTGCTGTTTGCAGATGATCTTAAAATCTACCGGACCATTGATTCGATATTGGATTGTGTTGCGCTTCAGGAGGACGTCGATCGATTATTAGTATGGTGCGAATTACACGGTATGGAAGTTAACGCCGAAAAATGTAAGTGTATAAGCTTTTTTAGAACTAGAGCCTCTGTTGTCTACGACTACGGTCTAAGGGACACCTCTCTCGAAAGAGTAACTTTTATTAAAGACCTCAGAATAACGTTTGACCAAAAGCTCTCATTTGTTCAACACACCGCGACCACTGCAGCCAAAGCCTTGCTCGGCTTCCTGCGTCGGAATACCCGTATGCTCTAAAAACAGTTTTCTGCTCATTGGTACGCAGTGTTCTGGAATATGCGGTACCGGTCTGGGCATGGCAAGATCCCGTACGGTTACCACCCTATTCTGAGATGTATGCCTTGCTATCAATGACGTCTTTGAGCCAAAGAACTTCGCACATTCGTTTACGATATCTTGACAAATGCCGTTGACTGCCCGCAATTGCTTCAGAGATTGAACATTTACGTTCCAGCACGCCGACTGCGTAATCAAACCATGTTTTGGCTGCCAAGAAGCAGGACTGTCTTCGGACAGAATCACCCCCTCTTTCGATGTTGTGAAGTTTTCAATGCTTTTTCTCACTTGTTTGACTATTATGTTACAAAATCTAAGTTTAAATGTGCAATCCGTGACGTCACCTAGCTTAATTACTATGTAATTTAATTATAAGTTAATCTTAAACAATCAGTCTGTATGACAATAGTCAAAGACTCTAAAAAATAAATAAGATGATCGATGCAGTCTCATCGATTACGATAAGAAAGAGTAGCGGTGATAAAATTCATCCTTGTCTCACTCCAGCAGTTATCGGGATTGAATCAGACAAGACACAGTCGTGTAGGACCTTGCACGAAAATGCTTAGTATAGTGCTTCGATGAGACAGACTAGCTTCTCTGGGACTCCTCGTCAACTCAAAGCCGCCCAGATGTTTTCGTCGTTAGTCGGTCGAATATTTTTTCGAAATCAACGAACACTAGCAGAAGAGAGTCCTGGAATTCGTTGATTTGTTCCAGTATTATTCGTAGCGTTGTGATGTGGTCCACACATGATCGTCCGGATCGGAATCCAGCTTGTTGCCGTCGGAGTGTAGCGTCGATATTCTCCTGGATCCTGTTCAGGATCACTTTGCAGAGTACTTTGAGAGTTGTACAGATCAAAGTTATGCCACGCCAGTTATCGCACTCTGTCAGGTCTCCTTTCTTCGGAATCTTTGCAAGGATACCCTGCAACCAGTCGGCCGGGAATAGTGCAGTGTCCCAAATGTCAGCGAAAAGACGGTGCAACATTTGTGCTGACAAGGTAGGGTCGGCTTTGAGCATTTCAGCAAGAATTCAATCGATCCCAGGCGCTTTTGTTGGATTTCATCACTTTGATTGCCGCTTCTATTTCAGCCAGCGAAGGCGCTTCCGAGTTTACGCCATTAATGCGGCTTACAGTTGGCGCTACGAGCTGCGGGTTCTGTTGGCCATCTCTATTTGTGACTCGGAAGCGATGTTCAAAATGCTCAGTCTAACGCTTGAGTTGATCTGTTCGATCTGCTCGGTCTTTCAGCGGCGTTCTTGCATTAGTCCTGGCACCACTAAGGCGGCGAGAAATGTCATAAAGTAATCGGATATCTGCAATGGCGGCGGCTCTTTCTCCCTCTTCGGCTAGGGAGTTTGTCCAAGCTCTCAGTTTCATCCGACATCCAATCACTTCTTCCACAAACTTTACCGATAGTACCATGGCTCGTCGTGATTAAGGCATTCTTGATTCCACACCATTGTTCTTCGACTGTTCCGTCTGTCGGCAGTTTCGAGGCTCGGGATTCAAGCTGTTCAACGTATGCCCTTTTCACCTCTGGATTCTCCAACCGGCGGACGTCGTATCGACATCCGACTTTCTCCTCTCGCCACTAGACACGCCCAATTTTCAGCCGTATCTCAACAAGGACGAGGAGATGGTCAGATACAATGTCGGTGTTTCGTTCATTGCAGATATCGAGAAGGGTCTTTCTCCATTTTTGGCTGATACTCAGATGTGATCAATTTTATGTTCTGTTCGGCCATTTTGCGACAACCAAGTGACCTTATTTGCTGGTAGATGGGGAAAGAGCGATCCACCTATCACCATGTTGTTGTTGCCACGAAATTCTTCAAACTGCTCTCCGTTTTCGCTCATCTGTCTTGGACCCTTGTATCGCCTTATGATGTGCTCAAAGTCTTGATTATTGGAGCCAATCTTCGTGTTGAAGTCGCCAAGTAGATTTGGATGTCACTTTTTGGAATTTTCTCAACAACGTTGTTATTTTTTTCCGTATCAAGTTTAAGTTCAGTGTCGTGACCGATTACATTCAGGAGCGTTAGGTTGTTATCCTACTCTTAATCTTTATCTTGAACCAAGCTGGCGGGAGTCGCATATTCAGCCGCTGGGACCCAGACAGACACGGGAATAATGATGAATTAGTTAAATATACCCTAGCTTAATTTCTTAACAGTTTGTACTATTCCTGAAAGTAAATTATGAAGGTCAAATAAATGACATCAAAACATATTTATCTTTTCTGCCTCTAAAACGGTTCGAAGGACCAAATCTTAAATTGCGTGTAGAAGAATCGAACATTTGAAGAATGTTGTACCTTGTGTGATGGAGATGAATGAAACATGGAAAATGGAAATAACTGTGAAAAAATGGAAATAATGGAGATGGAGATGAATGAAAAATGTAAAATGACAATAACTGTGAAAAAAATGGAAATTATTCAATAAGCACTGAAGCCATAATTTATTATAATCTATTTTTTCAAAACGTAAATCATTTAGTTTTTAATTTATTCTCTTTTATCCAATCCACAGCAATCGGCTAACTGCACCACAACTGTACGCACAAAGCATCCAACCAACCCAACACCACACCCCAAAATAAAACAATGGCTCCCCAGCAGAGAATCCGCATGGCCAACGAGAAGGCCAGCCGCAACATCACCCAGCGTGGCAACGTGCCCAAGTCGAACAAGAACGCCGAGGAGAAGTACCCGGTCGGACCCTGGCTACTAGCACTGTTCATCTTCGTCGTGTGCGGTTCTGCCATATTCCAGATCATCCAATCGATCCGCATCGCGTAATGTCGATCGTTTGGACCCGGCTGTGACTCTCAAATTTACAAAACAAACACACACACAAAAGAAGAAGCGAACACGGCTACAAACTGCAAAAATATTCACAATTCTACTACGTCCGAGAAGTTTTATTCTCTCCACTTTTTATCCTTTACACCAGAGCAAACCCAACCACACAGACACTCCTACACCAACAATTGATATTTTGCTGTTCGGTTTTATTGGTTCTTGTTACGTTGGTTTCCGGTCCAGGACCACCCTTCATCCAGAAGAGATCTCCTTAAAACAACCTAAAGTCTCGGATCAGAAAACAAAACCAAAGGGAAATTTTCTCCCACAATTTTTCCCGGGAGAACGACCAATTCCCAACTTTAAAAACAAAACGAAACAAAGCATGAATGTATGTGTGGGTGTATCTTATTAGAACCGGAACTGATAACCACTGTGCGTGCACTGGTGAAATTCCACATACCGTCTATTGTTTATTTTCATTCACTCTCATACACAAATTGGTAGCAACAGGCATTTATCGCAGCTTACGCAGATGAAAGATCAAATTTAATTTGTAAACCCTGGACAAAGTTTTCGCTCTACCCTCTTGAGAGCGAAAGAAAGCTGTAATCGATAAAAACAAAGTTGGAAAATTTGTCGTAAAGTGCGTAAAATGCGTGTCACTTTCTCTTGCAATATTCTTAAATCTTTAAATATATTATTGAATGTATGATTGTTAAAGCGAAGAAGAGAATATCCACAAACAAATGGTTATACAAATAATTTCGAGCGTAGATTTTTTTTTATCCATGATTCCACGATTAGCTATTAGCAAGACTAACTCCGTTAGTCGGTGCATTTTTTTTCTCTTTATCTCTATTGGATTGAAGTAATGCAGAAAGTGTGGATTAAGGAAATTTTGTTTTCAAAATTCAGTAAAAAAAAAGAAATAGTGAAACACAACATGACCGTATCAGGATCAACGCTATCTATCCGGTGGACATTCGTTTGCATTGGTAAGAATAATTATGGTTTATGAAGCACATAATTGGGAAGGAACGTAAACGATGAAAATGTAATATTAAAGAAATATATTGTGTCTTTAAAATGTATACCCGGAGGTAGTCCTTTTTTGTGGGAAATGAACGAATGAAAAGAAATTGAAAGAATGCATTATCTCTAATGATAGGCACATGTTTTTAAGTTTTTTTTTCTGCACAAGATAATCTATTTATTCAAGTGCATTCACACCGTTGGCAGATTGCTTTAAATTGCGCAGTTTTAACGTGAATGTAGTTACCTTGCCTATGTTTGAATAAACAAGGTATAAAAACGTTTCGATTCATAACGCTATCAATAGCAATTTTCATACACAGCATTGTTCAGGGTAGAAATAGACAACAAGTTTTGTTTCAAGTTATCAGTCCTTTTAAAGGTGGATACGTCTTGTGGCATCCTTACGTATGACTCTATTGGAAGTATGTATAAAAAAATAACTAAACATCACTGATGTTAGCAAATGCTAGCACAACTTTGAATTAACCCTGCCAAAAAGCGATGAGGTCAGTTCTGCGGCAGTCTAAAACGAACATAAATAGTATTTACTACTAGGAATTCTCATTACCAGATCAAAGTAGTGTGCCAATTTTTTTATGAGCCATGTAATGTTAAGGACGGGCAAGATTTGTGTCCTACTTTCTACAAAATTGATTTCAACAATTGAATGGAGTGTTTCTTTCTAAAGCAAAAAACACCCAGTTGTTAGATAAAATCCCTTCGAAAAAATCAACCCTCAAACTTTATCTCTCAGAATAACATCGGCCGCTCGCTCGGCTACGGCAACGATCACAGAATTCGGTGTACCGGAAACGGGTGCCGGAAATACACTTCCATCGACCACTCGTAGGCCATAAACACCATTGACGCGCAGCTCGTTATCGATGGGAGCCTCCGAACTAGCTCCAATGGCAGCCGTTCCACCGGGATGATGTCCAGTGAGGGCAGATATTCGCAAAATACACTCCAAGTATCGCTCACTAGGCCGGTTAGTTTTAAAATCTTCTTCATACGGTCCAAAGTTGGCGCACCTCTTCAACATTGGCCAGTGTAGCTTGGCCCCCAACTTCTGAAAAGCCACACTATTAATGGCCTTCGCCGCCGTTCGAATTGCCTTGATCATACAATCGATATCGAATCTATCCTTCAGATAATTCGGATTGATAAAAGGTGCTGAACTGGCCTTCAAATCTCGCAGATAAACGGCGCCTCGACTCTTCGGATGGTGACACGTGTTCAGCATCAAGAATCCCTCCTGACTGGTGTTATGGTGCAACGGGAAAAACGCTCTAAAAGTGCTTTCATCCATATTGGAAACATGCCTCAAAGCTTGCTCATCAACGCTTCCCATTCCGAACAGAATTATCCCGGAGTGGCCCCCAGATCTCGCATTACTACCAATGCCAGCAACAGCCGTAGTCGATAGCACTCCTTTTCCATCACGAAGATAGCTCTTCAGAGAGCGGATATCCAGAACCTTTGTCAACGTCACACTTGCACTGGTGTTAATCGAAACAAACAACGGTAGATTCAAATGGTCAAAGTAATTCTGACCAACGTTCGGTGAATCGTGAACCAAAGGTATCCGATGCCTTTTCAACTCCAAGGCTGGCCCCACTCCAGACAATTTTAGCAGTTGAGGCGTCTGTATTGCCCCGGCACTCAAAATAATCTCTTTGTTCGCTTTCAATTCAACGGGATTTTCATCTTCATCACTGATCAAAACCCCCGTAGCACGCTTGCGATCATCAAAAAGAATCTTCTGGCTCACGGTGTTGGTTAAGATGTGTAGATTCGGGCGACCGAATGCCGGTCGAAGGTAGGCGTGGTAGCTGCTCCAGCGCACTCCCTTGCGGATGGTATATTTGGCGGCCTCGAAACGATACTCCGATGATAGCTCCAAGCCAACGTCGGTGAAAGCCTTGGTGAGGAGGTTTTCTTCTGTTTTTACTGGTGTAATGTGAAGTTTAGGTTCAACGGTTGGCTGTATCGGTGGTGAAGTTTTGCTGCAGAACTCGAGCTGCGGAGATTTGTCGCTTTGGATGAAACTTGGATATTGGTTTTGCTGAAAGAACGTAACGTAAACTTTCTAGATGTTGTTTCTTAAAGCTATCGACCAGTACTCAACACAAGCGATACATGTTTTTTTTTTAATTTTATTTCATTTTACTTGGGCTAGAAAAGTTGACTTTTTTAATTTACTTTTAAACAAACGAAGTTCGACATTCAAGAACACCACTTCAGCTTTGAAACACATGCATACACGTAACACATGCAAGAAGAAATAGGTATTTATGTACAATCCTTGTAATTTTTTTTAATATTTTTTTTGTTACCAACCTTTTGGCATTCGTGCCAATGTAGTTTAAGTTTTACAGTGTCTTAAAAATTTCACATTTTTTCAAGAAATTTAATAGTGATTTCTCATGCGAATCTTCATTTTCCAAAATTTCAAAAACAGTTCCTTTAATGTTGTGTTCCTCTCGGGCCTCTTTAAATCCGTGGTGATCAGTCAGAATGTGTTGGACGGTTTTTAATACACCACAGTACTGACACATCGGTGCAGAGCTTTTGTAAGTAGGAATGTGTCAATCTGATATGACCAGGGTTGGCAAACTTCACCCGTCACGCTTGACTGGACTAGCAATTTCCTCTCAACAAAACGGCTCCGTACTCTATTGACGGAACCTCTGTTAGACCCCTGGTCTGACACAACGTCATCAATATTACTGGCAACAATGCTTTTACAAATACAATTTGTTCTCTCATCTCATCTTTAAAATAAAGTCAGTTGTTACTTTGCTTCCATACAGAACGTATGTGTTTTGTTCTCCTTCCGCGTTGCAATTCCCTATAATCCCTAACAGGTTATGGGCCCAGTTCAGTGAAACGCGTCGGCGGTTTGAGAGTCTAGTTTTTTCGCAAAGTTGAGTTGAAACGCGCGCGTTTGTTTTTTGCGCCATTATGGAGTGGGCAAAAATTGCCAAATTGAATAACACGAATTATGAATCGTGGGCATTTTCTGTTTCTGCGTTACTTCGGCGGGAGCAGTTATGGAAATATGTTGAACCTGGAAATCCGCCGTGTCCGTTGAACGATGCTTGGACATCAGGGGATGAAAAAGCTCTTGCTACTATCCAGTTGGCTGTTGACGAAAGTCAAATTGCGTTAATTCGAGATAAATTAACCGCACAAGCAACATGGCGTACATTGAAGGACCACCATAGCAAAACATCGTTGGGACAAAAAGTGACGCTACTGAAGCAAATCACGAATCAAAATTTCAAGGTCGGCGAAAATATGGAAAGCTATTTGTCAGAGATTGAGAAACAGTATGCGCGTCTCGAAACATCCGGCTTAGAAATGTCAGAGTGCTTAAAAGTGGCCTTAATTTTGCGGGGTCTTCCGGAATCATTCAATCCACTGACAACTGCTCTGGAGGCCAGGGATGAAGAAGAGCTAACATTGGGATTGGTGAAAGTGAAGCTTATTGATGAGGCCGAAAAACAAAATAAGCAAAGAGGAATCATGGAAGAACAAGTTCTGAAGGTGGAAAATCAAGGCAGGCAAATGCCGGTGTGTTACGGATGCGGTGGCCGTGGGCACATCCAACGGTTTTGTAAAAATGAAGATGGCGTCCAGAAAAATTTGAGAAAAAAGAGAGAGAGAGTTAAAACAGTGCGCGAAGACGACAGAGAAATGTCGTTTACGTTTTTAGTGTGTGAGTCAAACGATAAGAATTCTTGGCTTATTGACTCGGGCGCGACATCACACATAGCCAATGATAAAAGTGTATTTGTGCGATTTGATAGTGAAGAGCGACCACACATTTCGTCTGCTGATGGCAAAGTTATATATACAGAGGGCATCGGTGATTGTGAATTGAAGTGTATAAGTGAAAACGGACAAGAACATTCGATAACTTTAACTGATGTGATATACGCTCCGAATGTGGACAGTAACCTGGTATCCGTTTCAAAACTAGCCATTAAAGGTGTTAGTGCAGTGTTTGACTCTACCTGTTGTAGATTGTTGTATAAAGACAAAGTTGTTGCCAAAGCAGACAAAAGTGGGTCGTTGTATCGGTTAAATCTTTCTCATGGACGATTGATGACAGTGAGTGACAAGAAGCATTCCGACAATTGTATCCACACCTGGCATCGGAAATTGGGTCATCGAGATCCGGAAGCAGTTAAGGAAATCGAACGCAAGTCTTTGAGTGATGGGTTGAAACTACGCGACTGTGGCTTGCGTAGCACATGCGAAATCTGCGTCAAAGGAAAAATGACTCGTCCACCGTTTCCCGTATCTACCAAGAAAAAATCTAGAGATGCGCTAGACATAGTACACACTGACATATGCGGCCCTATGACTCAAACTCCCGGTGGGTGTCGGTACTACATGACCGTTATTGACGACCATAGCAGATACACAACGGTGTACTTCCTCAAAGAAAAGTCTGAAGCTGGCAACAAATTACGTGACTACGTTCGTTTTGTCCAGAATCAGCTCGGCAAGAAACCAAAAGTGATAAGATCCGATAGAGGTGGAGAATATACAGCTAATAGTATTCGAGCATTTTACGCAGAGGAAGGAATAAAGGCGGAATTCACGACTGGGTATGCCCCTCAGCAAAACGGGATTGCCGAGCGAAAAAATAGGTCGTTGAACGAGATGGGTTTGTGTATGCTCTTAGATGCTGGATTACCTCGTCGGTTCTGGGCAGAAGCTGTCAATACGGCAGCTTACATACAAAACAGATTACCGTCAACAGCAGTCGAAACAACACCGTTCGAAATATGGTACAAACAAAAACCCGACCTTGACCGCCTTAGAATTTTTGGATGCACAGCGTATGCTTGGATACCCGAACAAAAACGAAAAAAGTTTGAAGTGAAAGCTGAAAAATTTACATTTGTAGGCTACGCATCCGATAGTAAGGGCTATCGTTTACTGGACCCCCAAACAGAAACTGAAAGTTCAGACGACGAATACGTGGGATTCGATGAGTCAAGTGGGTTTTTCCACGGTGTCACCGATGAATCCGACGACGGTGTACCTATGCAGGAGGAGGCAGATTCCCCAAGAAGGTCTACTCGATCCAACTTTGGAGTAGCACCAGAAAGATATAATGGAACTATTAGTTTGGTGGCTCCTACCGCCGACGAGCCTCTGAGTTACAAAGAAGCCATCGAAGGTCCTGAAAGTAACCAATGGAAAGCCGCTATGGAGGAGGAGATGGTTGCTCTTCGGGAAAATCAGACATGGGAACTGACGCGCTTGCCTTTGAACCGGAAGATAATTGGTTGCAAATGGGTGTACAAACGAAAACTTGATGAGCATGGCAAAGTTGTTCGTTTTCGTGCTCGACTAGTAGCACAAGGATTTTCTCAAAAATATGGTTGTGACTATGACCATGTTTTTGCTCCGGTCGTCAAACAATCAACGATTCGAGTTGTTCTCACCATAGCCGCCAAGCGTAATATGTATGCAAAGCACATCGATATAAAAACCGCATACCTGTATGGAGAATTAAGTGAAGAAATATATATGCGCCAACCTCCCGGACACCACGAAGGAGACGAAGCAACGGTGTGTCGCCTGAAGAAAAGTTTATATGGGCTGAAACAGGCAGCACGTGCCTGGAACTTGCGAATCAACACGTTTATGAAGGATAACAGCTTTGAGCGTTCCCAAACAGACCCTTGCTTGTACATCAAACGAATGAAGCCTCATAATTTGTTCATCCTGTTGTATGTGGATGATATCATAGTGGTGTACAGCTGTGAAAAAGAGTATACATCCATCCTCTCAGCTCTCAAAGACCAATTCAAGTTAGCTGAGTTAGGAGAACTGAAACATTTCTTGGGTATACACATTCAGAAGAAAGAACAGAATTATGTGCTTGATCAGTGTTCTTATATTTCCAAGACTCTCGTGCGTTTTGGTATGGATAAATGCAACCCCTCCAAAGTTCCCATGTCTACAGGATTTGTACAACAAAAGGAGGAGGATAGTGAGGCACTACCAACAAATAACCAATATCAGTGTCTCATAGGAGCTTTGTTGTACATAGCTGTTAATACGCGTCCCGACATTGCAATTGCCACTTCCATCTTGGGTCGACGCGTAGCTAAGCCTACAACAGCTGATTACATTGAGGCTAAAAAAGTGCTGCGATATTTAAAAGGAACCGTGAATTTGAAGCTCCATCTCGGCCACGAAACGACCTTGGAATGCTACGTCGATGCCGATTGGGCGAGCGGAATCAACGACAGGAAGTCAAATACAGGCTTTCTATTCAAGTTGGGAGGTGGATTAGTCGATTGGTGCTGCAGAAAACAGGATAGCGTTACTTTATCCAGCACCGAGGCGGAATATGTGGCTTTGGCCGAATGCTTGCAGCAGCTCACGTGGCTACGTAGGCTGATGGATGATTTGGGCGAACCCCTGCAGTTACCGATACCTGTGAATGAAGATAACCAAAGTACCATTGCATTATCAACAACTGAAAGATTCTCCCGTCGATCAAAACACATTGATACAAAATATCATTTCGTCAAAGATATGGTGGAAGCTGGTATCGTCAACATCGTATATCGTCCAACTACTGAAATGGAAGCTGACATCCTAACTAAGCCACTTGGACCAATAAAACTATCGACGTTCCGGACATCGATTGGCGTCGTAGCTGATAACGTTGAGGAGGAGTGTTAGACCCCTGGTCTGACACAACGTCATCAATATTACTGGCAACAATGCTTTTACAAATACAATTTGTTCTCTCATCTCATCTTTAAAATAAAGTCAGTTGTTACTTTGCTTCCATACAGAACGTATGTGTTTTGTTCTCCTTCCGCGTTGCAATTCCCTATAATCCCTAACAACCTCACTATTCACATGACAGAAAAAGCACGACGATAGTCAACATTTCTCCGTTTTGTGACTGGCGAAGCTCTCCACATTCCATTGAACACTCGACCTCTCCAAGGCCTTCGATCGGGTTGATCGCACCGCTATTCTCAACACCTTTACCAAATGGGGAATACAAGGGCGAATGTTGTGGTACGTCCAAGACTTCCTATCTGATAGATACATCCAAGTCCTAATGAATGACACTTGCTCTAACATCCGACCTGTTAAAGTTATCTGTGGAGCCCCACAAGGATCTGTCAATCCCCAACATTGTTCCTTTTGGCAATGAATTCTTGAGCCTGCTACAAAGAATAAAAGCTGGAAACCATCCCAACATCATTCGGCCCCACTGTCAGCCCAAAAATAGAATACACAGCCCCACGTTTGTACTGATGGTTCCAAAACGGATACCGGCAAAGCAGGATGCGGAATATACGGTGGAGACAATGTCCAAAACAAAAGCCTCCCTCTTCCACCCGAATGCTCTGTTTTCAGTTGTGAAGTAAATGCCATACTTGAGGCTACATAATCCTCCTAACCCAGCTCCATTATATTCTCTGACTCTGCTAGCGCGCTAAATGCGGGGTACCACTGAAGGTCGCCAAGCCGATGCCATGGAAGGTCGTCGGATCAGAAAGCCAAGTGGAGGTCGACGGGCCGGAACCATTGGGAGGCGTAGGCCTCAGGAAAGACGTCGAGGTGTAAGGGAAGCTAGAGCCGGCCGCAGGAAGAGCCATGGAAGATCGTCTGGACAGAAATGAAATGGACAGAGCCATTGGGAGGTCGTCGTACCGGAAGCCATTGTAGATCGTCGTGCCAGATAGCGGTGGAGGTCGACGAACTGGTGCCATGGAAGGTCATCGAGTTGCAACAGGGGCGAGGATTAGAAAGCCAAGCGAAGGCCGTCGAGCTGGACGACTAGAAGCATCAGGCCTCGGGAAAGCCGTTGAGGTCGAAGGGAAGCTTCGAGCCGCAAGAAGAGCGCCGATACCAGAGCCATGGAAGGCCGTCGGGCCAGAGCCATTGGGAGGTCTTCGATCCGGGACCGTTTGGAAGTGCGTCGAGCCCGGGAACCAATTGGAAGTGCGCCGAGCCTGGGACCGTTCGGAAGTGCGTCGAGCTTGGGATCGTTCGGAGGCGTCGAACCGGGAATCCGTTCGGAAGTGTCGAGCCAGGGATCCAATTGGAAGGTCTTTTAGCCTGGTACCAATTAAAAGGCAGTCGAACCGGGAATCCGTCCGGAGGTGTCGAGCCTGGTCTTAGGACAGGTGCTTACAGATGAGAACCTCGACGATCTCGGCGATAATGTCCGGAAAATATGTCGGACCAGCACCGACGAGTGATCCTGGAACTTACGCGTGGCGCGGGAAACTCCAGTGGAATCTTCACGGCTAAGGCGGCCGAAGTTCTTGGTGACAAGGCCGAAGTACGTGCCCTCCGTAAAAAGTGATCATCCGGATTAAAAACCTGGCCGAGATCACAACAGAGGAGGAACTGCGGGTGGTACTGGTCAAGCAGTGTAAAATCCGCTCGGACCAGATGTCAGTTCGTTTGAGGAATGCCCCCACCCCCCAGATGCATTAGTAAACGCAGCACTTAAGTTTGATCGGCTTAAGGTGGGATGGTCTATCTGTCAGATATCCATCCCCAAGCAACCGGACATGTGCTTCAAGTGCACGGAGTTCGACTGCACTAGGCAAGATAGAAGTGGCACATGCTGGCGCTGCAGTTAAACCGGCCACAAGACGGCCAACTGCAAAATGCCCTGTCCGCGCTGGAGACCACGCTGCTGGCAACCCTAGGTGCCCCGCGTATAAAAAGGTGCAAATGGTACAACCCCGGGCGCCAAGAGCATAGAGATCGTCCAACTCAACCTCAACTACTGCTATACAGCACATTAGCTGTTGCGGGAGATGACAGTTGAGGAAAAGTTGGAAGTCGCGCTTGTGGCAGGAACTGACAGCTTCGGATGGCATTAATTGGGTGACCGATGACGTCAAATTGGCCACGATATGGGAAACAGGTAGTTTCCTCATACAAAAGGTGGTGGCGACTGAAAACGAAGGTGATAGCCTAAGTTAGCGGGATCTACTTCTGTAGCGGCTATGCTCCCCCAAAACGGTCATTAAAGAGGTTCGGCACTATGGTTGTCAAGATTGTAGATGCTTACGGGGAGAAGATCCATTGTTATAGCTGACGACTTTAACGCGTGGGCCGAGGAATGTGTCAGCCATCTGAGTGAGTTAAAGATGATGATAAAGTGTGTCCACAGGGTCGCCGCAACCCGTGGTGTAGAGCCTTCAAACCTTCTAAACCAACGGTCATGAGATCGAACCCCGATCATGACATACATAGTACACTTTCTGTGAGTTTCCACTCGCGGAAATGGAAACGAAAGAACAGCTCGTGCGTGATAGAATCTTGCGCATTCATCACGAGAGCAAGGATCTCTCGCATCGTTCCATCGCTAAAACGTTGGGAATCGCGAATTTCACGATGTCGCGAATGATTAAGCGGTTCGAGGAACGATTAACCATCGATCTGAAGCCCAGCAGTGAAGGAAAAAGTATTCCGTACAATACCAAAAATTCAACCGAAACCCGAACGCCTCCGTTCGAGATGTGGCTAAGAAGCTGCACCTAAGCTGAATTTATGTCCAGAAGGCCAAAACTAAGGCTGGGCTTCGAACGTTCAATGTACAAAAGGCCTATAATTACGAAGAGAAGCAGAACAAGTTCGCCAAAACCCGTGCCAGAAAGTTGTACCTCAACATGCTGACGTAAGTTGAAAAGTGGTTGAATGCTGCATAATGGACGACGAAACATATGTGAAGGTCTACTTCAAACAGATCCCCGGTAACTGTAGGGTTACGAAGAAAATCGCATCAGCTGATTGTTTTCCTATTTCAACTTTGGCTTCAAAAGTACCAAGAATATGAAGCGGTTTCGTACTTCCGTAGGCCTTAAGAATCTTGTCGGAACCCTTTTTGCAATTTGACACAACGACCCGTTGAGCTTTCATCTGCTCCCATGTTTCAGTAGTTATCAAATTCAGCTCAGACCCCGAGTCGATGAAGACTTCCACCATTGTGCCACCAATGTTGCAATTGAATACGTTGGCCTGACTGCCTGTGTAGAAAGTGTAGTAGACTTTGTTGCTATTCTCAGGCTCTACTTTCGCTTCATTCACAATTGGCACACTGATATCGTCAATGGCTTGTACTTTTTTCGGCGGTGACTTTGCTTTTGCATACAGCGAGCGTTTACGACAAACGCTTTCGAAATGTCCTGTTTTCTTGCACTTGCGACATTCTTGTCCGATGGCTGGACACTCTGAGGACGTTGAAATGTGACCATATCGACCACATGCGTAGCATACAGTTCCAGGTTTTTTCTCTCCTCCCTTGCTACGTCCTGTGACGAAACGTTTTAAAAATCTGTCTTGCCGACGATCAGATGGTGCTCTATTTGATCTTATTCTGCAGACCTCAGATTGCCCAACCATTTCGTTCCGGGTACCAACCTTCATCTCCTTTTCTTGGATTATCACACTCTCCAGTGACTCACCTACAAGGACCACGAAGGAAAAAAAAATCCTCTTGAAATAAATTAAGATAAAACAGAATGAACTCACCTAACGCTTCAATTTCGGTTAGAGAACGATCCTTTTCTAGAATCTTACGTTTCAGTTCCTGCGAATTGCAGCCCTCTACAATGACATCCACCGGCACCCCGGCATAAGAATGATGAAACCACATCTGCGCGCTAATGTGTGGTGGCCCAAGATGGATCAACGTGTGAAGACATTCGTTAAGGCCTGTCGAGGATGTGCGCTCGTGTCCGCTCCTAATCCAACAGATCCTATGATTAGGAAGAAGTTCCCAACTGGTCCATGGGAGCATATCGCCATAGACTTTCTAGGACCACTCCCCGAGGAAGAAAGTCTATTAGTTTGTATCGACTACTATAGTCGATATTTTGAAATAATCGTGATCCGGGATATCACAACGACAAGCTGAACAACTATTGATATTATTCTCTCGATATGGCATCCCTAATTTTCTGAGAGCGAATAATGGGCCGCAATTTCCTTCAGAAGAGTTCCGATCTTTTTGTATTGAGCAGGGTATCATTCTGGAACCAATAATACCATACTGGCCACAAATGAACGGTGAAGTGGAGCGCCAAAATCGTTCAATTTTGAAACGCCTTAGAATTTCGCATGAGTAAGGAAAAGATTGGCGAAAGAAATTGTATCAGTATCTATTAACATACCACTCAGCAATCCATCCTACAACAGGGCGAGCGCCTGCTGAGCTGATGTTAGGACGGCGTTTACAGTGAAAGCGGCCAGGTGTACCTACATCTATAAGCAATGATGAGGAAGCACGAGACCACGATATGATTCAAAAGGAAAAGGGGAGAGTATACGCTGATCTTCGCCGGAGAGCACGACCGAGTGGAATTGAAGTAGGAGATCATGTTCTAGCCAAGCGGATGAAAAAAGATAACAAGCTAAATTCCGAATTCGCTCCCGAAGAATTTGTTGTTACTAGTAAACAAATACGGTACTAGAGATTTCATTATATTTTGAACGATAAATTTCTTCAATTATTCTTTCTTTATTCTTTATTCTTTATTGGAGGGGAAAAAGCCCATATAAGTTGGATTGGATCCCTCTCATATGCGCGTAAAAACCCTCATCTTTTGCATCAACAGATTACAATTTAAATCCAAATGATACATCGAGTACTTAAAATTAACACACCTAACAATCTAGCAATGTTTACACAATTAAGTATAGATAAGCCTAAATTACAAAAGCTCTCTGCGAAATTTACGTTTTAATGTGTTTCGGGATAAATGAAAATCAAAAGCTGACGATACGCGATTGAATGTTCTAGATATTCTAGCAAGTGGTGCATTTTGACCGTAATTAGTAGAAGCATGTGGAAGGACCAGGAAAGATTGAGAACGAAGGTTTCTGGGCCTTACATTAAAATTTAAACTTTCTAAAATTTGAGGACAATCAACATTACCGAGAATGATGTCGGATGTGAAGGATGCATCTAAGACAGCTCGACGAGAAGACAGAGTATCAAGTCCTATAAGATTGCATCTGTCTTCATATGCAGGAAGGTTGATGGGATCGTTCCAAGGTAAGTTGCGGAGAGCGAAGCGCAAAAATTTGCGTTGGATCTTCTCGATACGTTCAATTGAGTTGTTATAATAGGGATTCCAAACGATTGAGCAGTACTCTAAATTAGAGCGAACCAGTGCGCAGAAAAGGGTTTTAAGGCATTGAATATCTCTGAAATGCTTGGTTATTCTGAAAAGGAATCCTAGACATTTGGAGGCTTTGGTGACGACATAAGAGATATGGTCTCTAAATGATAGTTGTTGATCGAACATAACACCTAGATCTTTAACGACGCCGACGCGTGCGAGAGGTGTCTGTTGAATGCAATAGTCGAATTGAAATGTTGTGTGTCTTAACATTTCTTTTAAAGAAAGGGTGGGATGTAGGGTTCTACATTAAACATTATAATAAATACGCATCCCAAAATGATACTACCTTGATAGTTGTATGCACCATGACAGATGATGCTACCTTGAGAGTTTGAAGTGGGAGAATGACAACCAGCTCGGGACCGGGGAGAAGAGTGGTGAGCACGGAAGCGTACGGACGTACAGTAGACGCGTCGATCGGGAATCGTCTTCGAAACGGAGAAGCAACCTATCTGAGGCATATCCGACAACGAAGGTGAATAAGCGTAATTTCGAATGTTTGTTAGTGGATTTTGCTCAATGCAAGTGAATTTGTTTTTTCCGGTCATTAAATTTTCGCTCGACGGCAAAATGGATGCCGAATATACGCGGAGCCCGGGCCCCAAATGACACGAAAAAAGATGGCTACCAAGCTGTCGATTGAACAAAGATAAAAAGAGGAGTGTAAAAAGTTTAGTGATTTGTTTAGATTGATATGTGTGATTGTGCGAACCATTATGGCCGGGAGCCTAGTAAAACATAGTTGGATGCTGTGTTGGTGACTCTAGTGCTAGAGATTTGTCAGGAAAAGTTGGCTGGGTGCTTGGTGCTTCTATGAGTGACACTTGTGCTGGGAGCCGAGTGTGAGTGAAAATCATAGCTGGGTGCTATGTGTGCGCGACGAAAAAGAAACATAGCTGGGTGCTATGCTTGTTGACACTTGTGCCGGGAGCCGAGTGGGTGAAAATATCATAGCTGGGTGCTATGTGACGAATCAGTAGCATAGCGGGGTGCTTTGCTAAGTAACACTTGTGCCGGGAGCCAAGTGGGAGTGAAAATCATAGCTGGGTGCTATGTGAGCGCGACGAAAAAGAAACATAGCTGGGTGCTATGCTTGTTGACACTTGTGCCGGGAGCCGAGTGGGTGAAAATATCATAGCTGGGTGCTATGTGTATATGACGAATCAGTAGCATAGCTGGGTGCTTTGCTAAGTAACACTTGTGCCGGGAGCCAAGTAGGAGCGAAAATCATAGCTGGTGCTATGTGTGCGTGACGAAAGAGAAGCATAGCTGAGTGCTTCCCTGGATGACATTTTAGTCGGAAGCCGAGTGTGTGTGTACAAAACATAGCAGGGTGCGATGTTCAGTGACACAGTGAAGGGAAACATGGCAGAAGGCTGTGTGGAAGTAAATTGAGTGTTAAGATGAAAAAAAAAGAGTACAGGGTAGGATTCCAGGCAGATTTGATTATAGCCGTATGCTATGATTAAAATTTTGCCGGAAGTCAAGAGAATTAGTTTTATGCAATGAATGCCGTTATTATGACAATGTTTTAGAATATCGTTGTCCGATGTCATATTGAGAAAAAAAAACTATTGCCACAAAGCAAAGGATACTTAGGTTTTTTTCCAATCTCTGTTACTTTCAGATGGAAGAAACCAGACCCCTGAGGAGGCCCTCTCGCTAGTTTGGAGCGTTGAAAAATTCCAGAACTATTTGATAGGAAGGAAGTTTAATCTTCTGACGGACTGCAAAGCCTTAACATTCTTGTTTGCTCCTACCTCCAAACCATGTGCTCGCATTGAAAGATGGGTATTACGCCTACAGAGTTTCCAGTATAAAATAATTCACATTCCTGGACAGAGTAATATTGCCGATGTCTTGTCACGATTGACTACGCTCACCCCACAAGCATTCGATGAATCAGAGGAAATCATAATCAAAGAGATAGTTTCAGCTGGAACCAATACTTTTGCACTGACTTGGGCAGAAGTTGTATCTGCTAGTCGTGAAGACTCAACTATAAGGTTGGTTCAAGAAGCTCTAACCGCAAATAAATTTGACGAGTTGCCTTTGTGTTTTAAACTGATAGTTACTGAGCTATGTTTTGTTGATGATGTTCTGCTAAGAGGTGATCGCATTGTCATACCTAGTGAGCTGCAGCAGCGTATTTTGCAGCTGGCACATGAGGGGCACCCCGGCATCAGAATGATGAAAGCACATCTGCGGGCTAATGTGTGGTGGCCCAAGATGGATCAACATGTGGAGACATTCGTTAAGGCCTGTCGAGGATGTGCGCTCGTGTCCGCTCCTAATCCACCAGAGCCTATGATTAGGAAGAAGTTCCCAACTGGTCCATGGGAGCATATCGCCATAGACTTTCTAGGACCACTCCCCGAGGGAGAAAGTCTATTAGTTTGTATCGACTACTATAGTCGATATTTAGAAATAATCGAGATGCGGGATATCACAACGACAAGCGTTATTGAACAACTGTTGATATTATTCTCTCGATATGGCATCCCTCATTTTCTGAGAGCGGATAATGGGCCGCAATTTTCTTCAGAAGAGTTCCGATCTTTTTGTATTGAACAGGGTATAAATCTGGAATCAACAATACCATACTGGCCACAAATGAACGGTGAAGTGGAGCGCCAAAATCGTTCAATTTTGAAACGCCTCAGAATTTCGCAAGAGTTAGGAAAAGATTGGCGGAAGGAATTATATCAGTATCTATTAACATACCACTCAGCAATTCATCCTACAACAGGGCGAGCGCCTGCTGAGCTGATGTTCGGGAGGCGTTTACGTTCAAAGCTGCCAGGTGTACCTACATCTATAAGCAATGATGAGGAAGCACGAGACCACGATATGATTCAAAAGGAAAAGGGGAGAGTATACGCTGATCTTCGCCGGAGAGCACGACCGAGTGGAATTGAAGTAGGAGATCATGTTCTAGCCAAGCGGATGAAAAAAGATAACAAGCTAAATTCCGAATTCGCTCCCGAAGAATTTGTTGTTACCAGTAAACAAGGGACGGACGTCATGATTCGCTCTTCATCATCTGGAAAGGAATTCAGGAGAAGTGCAGCACACCTTAAAGTCATTCCTGTAAAACCAACGGAAGGAGATACATCAGTGTCTACCCCTGTTCCAGACGACATAGATGTTGAAGGACCTTCGGGATGTTTGGAAGAGCAGGCATCCGAGAAGCAAACAGCTAGTAAGCCAACAGGAAGATCAACCAGGGTTCGATCAGAACCAAGTAAACTTAAAGATTTCATTACATATTGAACGATAAATTTCTTAACATTTCTTTTAAAGAAAGGGTGGGATGTAGGGTTCTACATTAAACATTATAATAAATGCGCATCCCAAAAATGACACTACCTTGATAGTTGTATGTACCATGACAGATGATGCTACCTTGAGAGTTTGAAGTGGGAGAATGACAACCAGCTCGGTACCGGGAAGATGAGTGGTGAGCACGGAAGCGTACGGACGTACTGTAGACGCGTCGATCGGGAATCGTCTTGGAAACGGAAGCAACCTATCTGAGCCATATCCGACAGTAACCTGTTTTTCACGGCTAAGTTCAGCGTTCCGGAGCATGTCCGCACTCAGAAGATGTCCAAATTGGCGAATAAATTCCTGGTTTGGCAATCCATTTGCACGTGCGGGAAGCGGAGTGCACCTTTCGTGACCAAGGTCACGATGCACGGACAGGTGTACATGAAAGAGTATCTCCAGAAGCGGTTGCTTCCTCTCCTGAAGGCCCACAACGTCCCAACAATCTTCTGGCCGGATTTGGTCTCATGCCTTTTCCCAACACTCCGGAGCTCTGCCCGGATGCATAATCTTAAGATATTCTTACTAATAAGGAAATGACTTTTCACCGATAAGGCCGGTTAATTAAGTAACCAACATAAATTACGGTTCATAAAATTAAACACTTATTTTATGAAATCGAGACCTTTTTTGTTCGAATGCCTGATAACTCATAAACTTGAAAACAATAGGGCTTGTAAAGCACTCCTTTATTTTCAGCAATGTAGGAGCGCAGCAACATAATATCGTCCACCAAAAAAAACGTGTGCACAATGTTCAACTGGATTATCGTGTCTACCAGCCAACGTTAGCAATACCACGTGCTTGCAAACTCGCGTGCGCGCCAACAAATAAACAAAAAACATGAAAGCACTCACCTCAAATATTTCATCATCCTTCCTCGATCCGGCTGTCCCACATCCAACATCCCGAAGGTCGATGCCTTCTGGGGGCACTGATTTTGGCTGATGTTCTTGCTCGTGTTTCTCCAGATATGGCTTCAGCTGTGCGTAGCCCCAATCCGGCGCTCCCAGCTGCTGCCAACGCTCAAAATCCTGCTCGAAGCCGGCAAAGTGCAACATGTAATTGATCTGACCGGACCCACCGAGGCCACGTCCCCTTGGGAGAAATTGTTGCTTTTGTTGAGAAAGAGACCCATTTTAAATGTCACGCTTACTTTAGATAATTTAAAAATTTACTAAAAATACTCACGTTGTTGATCAGACCATGCGAGGAATACTTTTGCGGGGTGGTGCGGAATGCCCAGTCCACTTCGGTTTGTTGCATGGCCGTGCTGAACAAAGGAACAATCGATGCTGCACCGAAAACGTCCCCTGCTTCGATAAGTAGAACCGAATGGTTCGTGTCTGCCGAGAGTCGATTGGCCAGCACACATCCGGCAGTTCCGGCACCAACTGAAGAAAATATCATTTTTTTTAGAAGGAATACAAGTTTAAGGACTTTCAGTAATCCTTACCAATTATATAATCGAAGGACATATTCTGAATCTGGCCAATGTCATAAACTCTATTGGGGATCAATTCGTAACTGAGCCATTTCCAGGTTGCCGTTACAAACAGCAGAGCAATGCCTAGAAAAGCGACAAAGGCCAGAATCAGATTTCGAAGGATACCCATTTAGACCGATTTTCAAAAGCAATGTTAACAAGGCGATCCCGACTGCGATACTGAATCGGGAAAAAGTTATTTTGGACTGCCCAGCGATTTTTTCTTCCATTCAAAAAAGTTCAAGGGGTACTATGAGCGTAACGAGGGTTGTACTGTGATCAGTGGTTGTACTCTAGAATCGATTCCCAAAATTTTCATGTGATTTCCAAGATTTAACAAATATGTTAAAACATGTTCTAGAGATCAATTTCTTGAAATAAAGAACACAATTGAAACTTGAATTTAGATATCAACTTAGTACTTCAACACTTCAATGAATAAAGTTCGATAAACTTAGCAAAAAAAGGGGACATATCTGGCATGTTTTCGTTTTCTTCGAGTAATCTCATTAGCGTAGCGTGCGTAGGCGAATACGAATAAAACGAAAGTCAACGACAATCCATCATGCTCAACAGTGTGACGTTTAACGATGCAACTATCGATTTTTTCAGTCTTCCTCGAATACCTTCCAAACCAGACGACTGACTGTATTCATTGATAACTTATTGCCTAGTAAGGAATTTCTTTCCCAATCAAACAGTCCGCTTGTGTACCATTTGCTTTTCATTTTCAACTGTTTAAGAAGTTAAATATTATATCTCAATTTCGGTACTTACGGGAAGTAAAGGGGGTACTTAGCTTAGAGAACATCCTTAAAAACATAACCTAATGGAGCCGCGAATCCGAAAACCTAAGCCTTCATCATTTCGGCATCCTCCTCTAGCATGGCGGACGATTCTTCCAACTGCTTTTCCAGCTGACGGGCGTCCACATACTCGATTTCCTCCTCGTCCTCGCCTTCCACGTCCATGAGCAGGGCCGACTGTTGGGCTTCCTCCTTGGCGCGGCGCTCTTTGAGACCGACCGCAGGTGACCGGATGAGGGAGATGTTCTTCTGCACATCCACAATGTCCCGGTGGATTTCGTGGTCCCGAGCCTTCCGCAGCCGTTCCATGACAAAGTGTCGCTCCCGTCGTTCCTTGATTTCGGTAATCTTTTTGATGGCATCGATCGTTTTGCTCCACAGTTCCCGGTTGTATTTGGTAGGAACATTGCGGCGCTTCTCGAACTCGAAAGCCGGGTCGATCGTGAGCTCCTTGCCGTTGGTCTTCCGGTACACCTTGGTCCAGCGGGTCTTCCTCGGGTTCTTTTTCTTGTTAAAAGCACGGCGGCATTTGGAACGGCAAAACCGAAATACCTGTAGCGAGGTAAACAAATCAGGTTAGTTCCGAGCATTTTTCATCGTAGAATTCTCAACTTACCTTGCAGTCATTCCTCACAAAAACCATCCCGTGACCGGGAAAGATCTTACTGGAGCAGAAATAACACGTTTCTATCCTCATTTTGATGTGATTTCAGCACAAAAAAGTGGAAAATTTGTGCCAACTGAGGAATTACAAAACAAGCACATGTGTTTTGTAAATAAAAAGGAAAGACGAACGGTGCGTCAAGTACCGTCAAATGAAAACTACCTGATGCACGATAAAGGCAAAAGGCTTACAATCGGCTTGGATTTTAACCAAATTTAGGAATCAAAAGTCGAAAGGGCATAAAATCATGCAACATTTTTTTTAATGCAAAACAAGCATGAAAAACTTTTATTTATATAATAATCATAAAATATTGATTATTATAAGAATTCGGAAAATTTCTGCCAACGATCTGCTGGAAACTTACCTCAGAACTGAAATAAATGATAAACATTTAATTATTTTAATCGTAAAAAAAGATGAAATTTGATTCGAAGTTGGGTTTGTGATTTCAGTCGTTTCTGTCGTTGAATTGATGTAATTTTTGTGATATTTGTCATTTTTGTTATTTATGTTATTTATGTCATTTTAGTAATTTAAGTAATTTTTGTAATTTTTGTAATTTTTGTCATTTTTGTCATTTTTGTCATTTTTGTCATTTTTGTCATCTTTGTCATTTTTGTCATTTTTGTCAATTTTGTCATTTTTGTCATTTTTGTCATTTTTGTCATCATTGTCATTTTTGTCATTTTTGTCATTTTTGTCATTTTTGTCATTTTTGTCATTTTTGTCATTTTTGTCAATTTTGTCAATTTTGTCATTTTTGTCATTTTTGTCACTTTTGTCATTTTTGTCAGTTTTGTCATTATTGTCATTTTTGTTATTTTTGTCATTTTTGTTATTTTTGTCATTTTTGTCATTTTTGTCATTTTTGTCATTTTTGTCACTTTTGTCATTTTTGTCACTTTTGTCATTTTTGTCATTTTTGTCATTTTTGTCATTTTTGTCATTTTTGTCATTTTTGTCATTTTTGTCATTTTTGTCATTTTTGTCACTTTTGTCATTTTTGTCATTTTTGTCATTTTTTTCATTTTTGTCATTTTTTTCATTTTTGTCATTTTTGTCATTTTTGTCATTTTTGTCATTTTTGACATTTTTGTCATTTTTGTCATTTTTGACATTTGTGTCATTTTTGTCATTTTTGCCATTTTTGTCATTTTTGTCATTTTTGTCATTTTTGTCATTTTTGTCATTTTTGTCATTTTTGTCATTTTTGTCATTTTTGTCATTTTTGTCATTTTTGTCATTTTTGTCATTTTTGTCATTTTTGTCATTTTTGTCATTTTTGTCATTTTTGTCATTTTTGTCATTTTTGTCATTTTTGTCATTTTTGTCATTTTTGTCATTTTTGTCATTTTTGTCATTTTTGTCATTTTTGTCATTTTTGTCATTTTTGTCATTTTTGTCATTTTTGTCATTTTTGTCATTTTTGTCATTTTTGTCATTTTTGTCATTTTTGTCATTTTTGTCATTTTTGTCATTTTTGTCATTTTTGTCATTTTTGTCATTTTTGTCATTTTTGTCATTTTTGTCATTTTTGTCATTTTTGTCATTTTTGTCATTTTTGTCAGTTTTGTCATTTTTGTCATTTTTGACATTTTTGTCACTTTTGTCATTTTTGTCATTTTTGTCATTTTTGTCATTTTTGTCATTTTTGTCATTTTTGTCATTTTTGTCATTTTTGTCATTTTTGTCATTTTTGTCATTTTTGTCATTTTTGTCATTTTTGTCATTTTGGTCATTTTTGTCATTTTTGTCATTTTTGTCATTTTTGTCATTTTTGTCATTTTTGTCATTTTTGTCATTTTTGTCATTTTTGTCATTTTTGTCATTTTTGTCATTTTTGTCATTTTTGTCATTTTTGTCATTTTTGTCATTTTTGTCATTTTTGTCATTTTTGTCACTTTTGTCAGTTTTGTCATTTTTGTCATTTTGTCATTTTTGTCATTTTTGTCATTTTTGTCATTTTTGTCATTTTTGTCATTTTTGTCATTTTTGTCATTTTTGTCATTTTTGTCATTTTTGTCATTTTTGTCATTTTTGTCATTTTTGTCATTTTTGTCATTTTTGTCATTTTTGTCATTTTTGTCATTTTTGTCATTTTTGTCATTTTTGTCATTTTTGTCATTTTGTCATTTTGTCATTTTTGTCATTTTTGTCATTTTTTGTCATTTTTGTCATTTTTGTCATTTTTGTCATTTTTGTCATTTTTGTCATTTTTGTCATTTTTGTCATTTTTGTCATTTTTGTCATTTTTGTCATTTTTGTCATTTTTGTCATTTTTGTCATTTTTGTCATTTTTGTCATTTTTGTCGTTTTTGTCATTTTTGTCATTTTTGTCATTTTTGTCATTTTTGTCATTTTGTCATTTTTGTCATCTTTGTCATCTTTGTCATTTTTGTCATTTTTGTCATTTTTGTCATTTTTGTCATTTTTGTCATTTTTGTCATTTTTGTCATTTTTGTCATTTTTGTCATTTTTGTCATTTTTGTCATTTTTGTCATTTTTGTCATTTTTGTCATTTTTGTCATTTTTGTCATTTTTGTCATTTTGTCATTTTTGTCATTTTTGTCATTTTTGTCATTTTTGTCATTTTTGTCATTTTTGTCATTTTTGTCATTTTTGTCATTTTTGTCATTTTTGTCATTTTTGTCATCATTGTCATTTTTGTCATTTTTGTCATTTTTGTCATTTTGTCATTTTTGTCATTTTTGTCATTTTTGTCATTTTTGTCATTTTTGTCATTTTTGTCATTTTTGTCATTTTTGTCATTTTTGTCATTTTTGTCATTTTTGTCATTTTTGTCATTTTTGTCATTTTTGTCATTTTTGTCATTTTTGTCATTTTTGTCATTTTTGTCATTTTTGTCATTTTTGTCATTTTGTCATTTTTGTCATTTTTGTCATTTTTGTCATTTTTGTCATTTTTGTCATTTTTGTCATTTTTGTCATTTTTGTCATTTTTGTCATTTTTGTCATTTTTGTCATTTTTGTCATTTTTGTCATTTTTGTCATTTTTGTCATTTTTGTCATTTTTGTCATTTTTGTCATTTTTGTCATTTTTGTCATTTTTGTCATTTTTTGTCATTTTTGTCATTTTTGTCATTTTTGTCATTTTTGTCATTTTTGTCATTTTTGTCATTTTTGTCATTTTTGTCATTTTTGTCATTTTTGTCATTTTTGTCATTTTTGTCATTTTTGTAATTTTTGTCATTTTGTCATTTTTGTCATTTTTGTCATTTTTGTCATTTTTGTCATTTTTGTCATTTTTGTCATTTTTGTCATTTTTGTCACTTTTGTCACTTTTGTCATTTTTGTCATTTTGTCATTTTGTCATTTTTGTCATTTTTGTCATTTTTGTCATTTTTGTCATTTTTGTCATTTTGTCATTTTTGTCATTTTTGTCATTTTTGTCATTTTTGTCATTTTTGTCATTTTTGTCATTTTTGTCATTTTTGTCATTTTTGTCATTTTTGTCATTTTTGTCATTTTTGTCATTTTTGTCATTTTTGTCATTTTTGTCATTTTTGTCATTTTTGTCATTTTTGTCATTTTGTCATTTTTGTCATTTTTGTCATTTTTGTCATTTTTGTCATTTTTGTCATTTTTGTCATTTTTGTCATTTTTGTCATTTTTGTCATTTTTGTCATTTTTGTCATTTTTGTCATTTTTGTCATTTTTGTCATTTTTGTCATTTTTGTCATTTTTGTCATTTTTGTCATTTTTGTCATTTTTGTCATTTTTGTCATTTTTGTCATTTTTGTCATTTTTGTCATTTTTGTCATTTTTGTCATTTTTGTCATTTTTGTCATTTTTGTCATTTTTGTCATTTTTGTCATTTTTGTCATTTTTGTCATTTTTGTCATTTTGTCATTTTTGTCATTTTTTGTCATTTTTGTCATTTTTGTCATTTTTGTCATTTTTGTCATTTTGTCCATTTTTTGTCATTTTTGTCATTTTTGTCATTTTGTCATTTTTGTCATTTTTGTCATTTTTGTCATTTTTGTCATTTTTGTCATTTTGTCATTTTTGTCACTTTTGTCATTTTTGTCATTTTTGTCATTTTTGTCATTTTTGTCATTTTTGTCATTTTTGTCATTTTTGTCATTTTTGTCATTTTTGTCATTTTTGTCATTTTTGTCATTTTTGTCATTTTTGTCATTTTTGTCATTTTTGTCATTTTTGTCATTTTTGTCATTTTTGTCATTTTTGTCATTTTTGTCATTTTTGTCATTTTTGTCATTTTTGTCATTTTTGTCATTTTTGTCATTTTTGTCATTTTTGTCATCATTGTCATTTTGTCATTTTGTCATTTTTGTCATTTTTGTCATTTTTGTCATTTTTGTCATTTTTGTCATTTTTGTCATTTTTGTCATTTTTGTCATTTTTGTCATTTTTGTCATTTTTGTCATTTTTGTCATTTTTGTCATTTTTGTCATTTTTGTCATTTTTGTCATTTTTGTCACTTTTGTCATTTTTGTCAGTTTTGTCATTTTTGTTATTTTTGTCATTTTTGTCATTTTTGTCATTTTTGTCATTTTTGTCATTTTTGTCATTTTTGTCATTTTTGTCCTTTTTGTCCTTTTTGTCCTTTTTGTCATTTTTGTCATTTTTGTCATTTTTGTCATTTTTGTCATTTTTGTCATTTTTGTCATTTTTGTCATTTTTGTCACTTTTGTCATTTTTGTCATTTTTGTCAGTTTTGTCATTTTTGTCATTTTTGTCATTTTTGTCCTTTTTGTCATTATTGTCATTTTTGTCATTTTTGTCATTTTTGTCATTTTTGTCATTTTTGTCATTTTTGTCCTTTTTGTCCTTTTTGTCCTTTTTGTCCTTTTTGTCATTTTTGTCATTTTTGTCATTTTTGTCATTTTTGTCATTTTTGTCATTTTTGTCATTTTTGTCATTTTTGTCATTTTTGTCATTTTTGTCATTTTTGTCATTTTTGTCATTTTTGTCACTTTTGTCATTTTTGTCAGTTTTGTCATTATTGTCATTTTTGTTATTTTTGTCATTTTTGTCATTTTTGTCATTTTTGTCATTTTTGTCATTTTTGTCATTTTTGTCATTTTTGTCATTTTTGTCATTTTTGTCATTTTTGTCATTTTTGTCATTTTGTCATTTTTGGTCATTTTTGTCATTTTTGTCATTTTTGTCATTTTTGTCATTTTGTCATTTTGTCATTTTTGTCATTTTTGTCATTTTTGTCATTTTTGTCATTTTTGGTCATTTTTGTCATTTTTGTCATTTTTGTCATTTTTGTCATTTTTGTCATTTTTGTCATTTTTGTCATTTTTGTCATTTTTGTCATTTTGTCATTTTTGTCATTTTTGTCATTTTTGTCATTTTTGTCATTTTTGTCATTTTTGTCATTTTTGTCATTTTTGTCATTTTTGTCATTTTGTCATTTTTGTCATTTTTGTCATTTTTGTCATTTTTGTCATTTTTGTCATTTTTGTCATTTTTGTCATTTTTGTCATTTTTGTCATTTTTGTCATTTTTGTCATTTTTGTCATTTTGTCATTTTTGGTCATTTTGTCATTTTTGTCATTTTTGTCATTTTTGTCATTTTTGTCATTTTTGTCATTTTTGTCATTTTTGTCATTTTTGTCATTTTTGTCATTTTTGTCATTTTTGTCATTTTTGTCATTTTTGTCATTTTTGTCATTTTTGTCATTTTTGTCATTTTTGTCATTTTTGTCATTTTTGTCATTTTTGTCATTTTTGTCATTTTTGTCATTTTTGTCATTTTTGTCATTTTTGTCATTTTTGTCATTTTTGTCACTTTTGTCACTTTTGTCATTTTTGTCATTTTTGTCATTTTTGTCATTTTTGTCATTTTGTCATTTTTGTCATTTTTGTCATTTTTGTCATTTTTGTCATTTTTGTCATTTTTGTCATTTTTGTCATTTTTGTCATTTTTGTCATTTTTGTCATTTTTGTCATTTTTGTCATTTTTGTCATTTTTGTCATTTTTGTCATTTTGTCATTTTTGTCATTTTTGTCATTTTTGTCATTTTTGTCATTTTTGTCATTTTTGTCATTTTTGTCATTTTTGTCATTTTTGTCATCATTGTCATTTTTGTCATTTTTGTCATTTTGTCATTTTTGTCATTTTTGTCATTTTTGTCATTTTTGTCATTTTTGTCATTTTTGTCATTTTTGTCATTTTTGTCATTTTTGTCATTTTTGTCATTTTTGTCATTTTTGTCATTTTTGTCATTTTTGTCATTTTTGTCATTTTTGTCATTTTTGTCATTTTTGTCATTTTTGTCATTTTTGTCATTTTTGTCACTTTTGTCATTTTTGTCAGTTTTGTCATTTTTGTTATTTTTGTCATTTTTGTCATTTTTGTCATTTTTGTCATTTTTGTCATTTTTGTCATTTTTGTCCTTTTTGTCCTTTTTGTCATTTTGTCATTTTTGTCATTTTTGTCATTTTTGTCATTTTTGTCATTTTTGTCATTTTTGTCATTATTGTCATTTTTGTCATTTTTGTCATTTTTGTCATTTTTGTCATTTTTGTCATTTTTGTCCTTTTTGTCATTTTTGTCATTTTTGTCCTTTTTGTCCTTTTTGTCCTTTTTGTCATTTTTGTCATTTTTGTCATTTTTGTCATTTTTGTCATTTTTGTCATTTTTGTCATTTTTGTCATTTTTGTCACTTTTGTCATTTTTGTCAGTTTTGTCATTATTGTCATTTTTGTCATTTTTGTCATTTTTGTCATTTTTGTCATTTTTGTCATTTTTGTCACTTTTGTCATTTTTGTCATTTTTGTCATTTTTGTCATTTTTGTCATTTTTGTCATTTTTGTAATTTTTGTCATTTTTGTCATTTTTGTCACTTTTGTCATTTTTGTCATTTTTGTCATTTTTTTCATTTTTGTCATTTTTGTCATTTTTGTCATTTTTGTCATTTTTGACATTTTTGTCATTTTTGTCATTTTTGACATTTGTGTCATTTTTGTCATTTTTGCCATTTTTTGTCATTTTTGTCATTTTTGTCATTTTTGTCATTTTTGTCATTTTTTTCATTTTGTCATTTTTGTCATTTTTGTCATTTTTGTCATTTTTGTCATTTTTGTCATTTTTGTCATTTTTGTCATTTTTGTCATTTTTGTCATTTTTGTCATTTTTGTCATTTTTGTCATTTTTGTCATTTTTGTCATTTTTGTCATTTTTGTCATTTTTGTCATTTTTGTCATTTTTGTCATTTTTGTCATTTTTGTCATTTTTGTCATTTTTGTCATTTTTGTCATTTTTGTCATTTTTGTCATTTTTGTCATTTTTGTCATTTTTGTCATTTTTGTCATTTTTGTCATTTTTGTCATTTTTGTCATTTTTGTCATTTTTGTCATTTTTGTCATTTTGTCATTTTGTCATTTTTGTCATTTTTGTCATTTTTGTCACTTTTGTCACTTTTGTCATTTTTGTCATTTTTGTCATTTTTGTCATTTTTGTCATTTTGTCATTTTTGTCATTTTTGTCATTTTTGTCATTTTTGTCATTTTTGTCATTTTTGTCATTTTTGTCATTTTTGTCATTTTTGTCATTTTTGTCATTTTTGTCATTTTTGTCATTTTTGTCATTTTTGTCATTTTGTCATTTTGTCATTTTTGTCATTTTTGTCATTTTTGTCATTTTTGTCATTTTTGTCATGTTTGTCATTTTTGTCATTTTTTCATTTTTGTCATTTTTGTCATTTTTGTCATTTTTGTCATTTTTGTCATTTTTGTCATTTTTGTCATTTTTGTCATTTTTGTCATTTTTGTCATTTTTGTCATTTTTGTCATTTTGTCATTTTTGTCATTTTTGTCATTTTTGTCATTTTTGTCATTTTTGTCATTTTGTCATTTTTGTCATTTTTGTCATTTTTGTCATTTTTGTCATTTTTGTCATTTTTGTCATTTTTGTCATTTTTGTCATTTTTGTCATTTTGTCATTTTTGTCATTTTTGTCATTTTTGTCATTTTTGTCATTTTTGTCATTTTTGTCATTTTTGTCATTTTTGTCATTTTTTGTCATTTTTGTCATTTTTGTCATTTTTGTCAGTTTTGTCATTTTTGTTATTTTTGTCATTTTTGTCATTTTTGTCATTTTTGTCATTTTGTCATTTTTGTCATTTTTGTCATTTTTGTCATTTTTGTCATTTTTGTCATTTTTGTCCTTTTTGTCCTTTTTGTCCTTTTTGTCATTTTTGTCATTTTTGTCATTTTTGTCATTTTTGTCATTTTTGTCATTTTTGTCATTTTTGTCATTTTTGTCATTTTTGTCACTTTTGTCATTTTTGTCAGTTTTGTCATTATTGTCATTTTTGTTATTTTTGTCATTTTTGTCATTTTTGTCATTTTTGTCATTTTTGTCACTTTTGTCATTTTTGTCATTTTTGTCATTTTTGTCATTTTTGTCATTTTTGTAATTTTTGTCATTTTTGTCATTTTTGTCACTTTTGTCATTTTTGTCATTTTTGTCATTTTTGTCATTTTTGTCATTTTTTTCATTTTTGTCATTTTTGTCATTTTTGTCATATTTGACATTTTTGTCATTTTTGTCATTTTTGACATTAGTGTCATTTTTGTCATTTTTGCCATTTTTGTCATTTTTGTCATTTTTGTCATTTTTGTCATTTTTGTCATTTTTGTCATTTTTGTCATTTTTGTCATTTTTGTCATTTTTGTCATTTTTGTCATTTTTGTCATTTTTGTCATTTTTTGTCATTTTTGTCAATTTTGTCATTTTTGTCATTTTTGTCATTTTTGTCATTTTTGTCATTTTTGTCATTTTTGTCATTTTTGTCATTTTTGTCATTTTTGTCATTTTTGTCATTTTTGTCATTTTTGTCATTTTTGTCATTTTTGTCATTTTTGTCATTTTTGTCATTTTGTCATTTTTGTCATTTTTGTCATTTTTTTGTCATTTTTGTCATTTTTGTCATTTTTGTCATTTTGTCATTTTTGTCATTTTTGTCATTTTTGTCATTTTTGTCATTTTTGTCACTTTTGTCAGTTTTGTCATTTTGTCATTTTTGCCATTTTTGTCATTTTTGTCATTTTTGTCATTTTTGTCATTTTTGTCATTTTTGTCATTTTTGTCATTTTTGTCATTTTTGTCATTTTTGTCATTTTGTCATTTTTGTCATTTTTGTCATTTTTGTCATTTTTGTCATTTTTGTCATTTTTGTCATTTTTGTCATTTTTGTCATTTTTGTCATTTTTGTCATTTTTGTCATTTTGTCATTTTTGTCATTTTTGTCATTTTTGTCATTTTTGTCATTTTTGTCATTTTTGTCATTTTTGTCATTTTTGTCATTTTTGTCATTTTTGACATTTTTGTCACTTTTGTCACTTTTGTCATTTTTGTCATTTTTGTCATTTTGTCATTTTTGTCATTTTTGTCATTTTTGTCATTTTTGTCATTTTTGTCATTTTTGTCATTTTTGTCATTTTGTCATTTTTGTCATTTTTGTCATTTTTGTCATTTTTGTCATTTTTGTCATTTTTGTCATTTTTGTCATTTTTGTCATTTTTGTCATTTTTGTCATTTTTGTCATTTTTGTCATTTTTGTCATTTTTGTCATTTTTGTCATTTTTGTCATTTTTGTCATTTTTGTCATTTTTGTCATTTTTGTCATTTTTGTCATTTTTGTCATTTTTGTCATTTTTGTCATTTTTGTCATTTTTGTCATTTTTGTCATTTTTGTCATTTTTTGTCATTTTTGTCATTTTTGTCATTTTTGTCATTTTTGTCATTTTTGTCATTTTTGTCATTTTTGTCATTTTTGTCACTTTTGTCAGTTTTGTCATTTTTGTCATTTTTGTCATTTTTATCATTTTTGTCATTTTTGTCATTTTTGTCATTTTTGTCATTTTTGTCATTTTGTCATTTTTGTCATTTTTGTCATTTTTGTCATTTTTGTCATTTTTGTCATTTTGTCATTTTTGTCATTTTTGTCATTTTTGTCATTTTGTCATTTTTGTCATTTTTGTCATTTTTGTCATTTTTGTCATTTTTGTCATTTTGTCATTTTTGTCATTTTTGTCATTTTTGTCATTTTTGTCATTTTTGTCATTTTTGTCATTTTTGTCATTTTTGTCATTTTTGTCATTTTTGTCATTTTTGTCATTTTTGTCATTTTTGTCATTTTTGTCATTTTTGTCAGTTTTGTCATTTTTGTCATTTTTGTCATTTTAGTCATTTTTGACATTTTTGTCATTTTTGTCATTTTTGTCATTTTTGTCATTTTGTCATTTTGTCATTTTTGTCATTTTGTCATTTTTGTCATTTTGTCATCTTTGTCATTTTTGTCATTTTTGTCATTTTTGTCATTTTTGTCATTTTGTCATTTTTGTCATTTTTGTCATTTTTGTCATTTTTGTCATTTTTGTCATTTTTGTCATTTTTGTCATTTTTGTCATTTTTGTCATTTTTGTCATTTTTGTCATTTTTGTCATTTTTGTCATTTTTGTCATTTTTGTCATTTTTGTCATTTTTGTCATTTTTGTCATTTTTGTCATTTTTGTCATTTTTGTCATTTTTGTCATTTTTGTCATTTTTGTCATTTTTGTCATTTTTGTCATTTTTGTCATTTTTGTCATTTTTGTCATTTTTGTCATTTTTGTCATTTTTGTCATTTTTGTCATTTTTGTCATTTTTGTCATTTTTGTCATTTTTGTCATTTTTGTCATTTTTGTCATTTTTGTCATTTTTGTCATTTTTGTCATTTTTGTCATTTTTGTCATTTTTGTCATTTTTGTCATTTTTGTCATTTTTGTCATTTTTTGTCATTTTTGTCATTTTTGTCATTTTTGTCATTTTTGTCATTTTTGTCATTTTTGTCATTTTTGTCATTTTTGTCATTTTTGTCATTTTTGTCATTTTTGTCATTTTTGTCATTTTTGTCATTTTTGTCATTTTTGTCATTTTTGTCATTTTGTCATTTTTGTCATTTTTGTCATTTTTGTCATTTTTGTCATTTTTGTCATTTTTGTCATTTTTGTCATTTTTGTCATTTTTGTCATTTTTGTCATTTTTGTCATTTTTGTCATTTTTGTCATTTTTGTCATTTTTGTCATTTTTGTCATTTTTGTCATTTTTTTCATTTTTGTCATTTTTTTCAATTTTGTCATTTTTGTCATTTTTGTCATTTTTGTCATTTTTGTCATTTTTGTCATTTTTGTCATTTTTGTCATTTTTGTCATTTTTGTCATTTTTGTCATTTTTGTCATTTTTGTCATTTTGTCATTTTTGTCATTTTTGTCATTTTTGTCATTTTTGTCATTTTTGTCATTTTTGTCATTTTTGTCATTTTTTTGTCATTTTTGTCATTTTTGTCATTTTTGTCATTTTTGTCATTTTTGTCATTTTTGTCATTTTTGTCATTTTTGTCATTTTTGTCATTTTTGTCATTTTTGTCATTTTTGTCATTTTTGTCATTTTTGTCATTTTTGTCATTTTGTCATTTTTGTCATTTTTGTCATTTTTGTCATTTTTGTCATTTTTGTCATTTTTGTCATTTTTGTCATTTTTGTCATTTTTGTCATTTTTGTCATTTTTGTCATTTTTGTCATTTTTGTCATTTTTGTCATTTTTGTCATTTTTGTCATTTTTTGTCATTTTTTGTCATTTTTGTCATTTTTGTCATTTTTGTCATTTTTGTCATTTTTGTCATTTTTGTCATTTTTGTCATTTTTGTCATTTTGTCATTTTGTCATTTTTGTCATTTTTGTCATTTTTGTCATTTTTGTCATTTTTGTCATTTTTGTCATTTTTGTCATTTTTGTCATTTTGTCATTTTTGTCATTTTTGTCATTTTTGTCATTTTTGTCATTTTTGTCATTTTTGTCATTTTTGTCATTTTTGTCATTTTGTCATTTTTGTCATTTTTGTCATTTTTGTCATTTTTGTCATTTTTGTCATTTTTGTCATTTTTGTCATTTTTGTCATTTTGTCATTTTTGTCATTTTTGTCATTTTTGTCATTTTTGTCATTTTTGTCATTTTTGTCATTTTTGTCATTTTTGTCATTTTTGTCATTTTTGTCATTTTTGTCATTTTTGTCATTTTTGTCATTTTTGTCATTTTTGTCATTTTTGTCATTTTTGTCATTTTTGTCATTTTTGTCATTTTTGTCATTTTTGTCATTTTTGTCATTTTTGTCATTTTTGTCATTTTTGTCATTTTTGTCATTTTTGTCATTTTTGTCACTTTTGTCACTTTTGTCATTTTTGTCATTTTTGTCATTTTTGTCATTTTTGTCATTTTGTCATTTTTGTCATTTTTGTCATTTTTGTCATTTTTGTCATTTTTGTCATTTTTGTCATTTTTGTCATTTTGTCATTTTTGTCATTTTTGTCATTTTTGTCATTTTTGTCATTTTTGTCATTTTTGTCATGTTTGTCATTTTTGTCATTTTTTCATTTTTGTCATTTTGTCATTTTTGTCATTTTTGTCATTTTTGTCATTTTTGTCATTTTTGTCATTTTTGTCATTTTTGTCATTTTTGTCATTTTTGTCATTTTTGTCATTTTTGTCATTTTTGTCATTTTTGTCATTTTTGTCATTTTTGTCATTTTTGTCATTTTTGTCATTTTTGTCATTTTTGTCATTTTTGTCATTTTTGTCATTTTGTCATTTTTGTCATTTTGTCATTTTTGTCATTTTTGTCATTTTTGTCATTTTTGTCATTTTTGTCATTTTTGTCATTTTTGTCATTTTTGTCATTTTTGTCATTTTTGTCATTTTTGTCATTTTTGTCATTTTTGTCATTTTTGTCATTTTTGTCATTTTTGTCATTTTTGTCATTTTTGTCATA
>NC_073693.1:358807941-358835585 GCF_029784155.1 Uranotaenia lowii | reverse complement strand
GAATCGCTATCTCAGTATCTGAGTCTGAATCTAATCTGAATCTGAATTCTGATAATTCTGAATCTTGAATCTGATCGAATCTGAATCTGAATTCTGATTCTGATTCTGATATCTGAATTCTGATCTGAATCTATCTGAATTCTGAATCTGAATTCTGAATCTGATTCTGAATCTGAATTCTGAATCTGAATTCTGAATCTGAATTCTGAATCTGAATTCTGAATCTGAATTCTGAATCTAATTTCTGAATCTGAATTCTGGAATCTGAATCTGAATCTGAATTCTGAATCTGAATTCTGAATCTTGAATCTGAATCTGAATCTGAATCTGAATTCTGAATCTGAATTCTGAATCTGAATTCTGAATCTGAATTCTGAATCTGAATTCTGAATCTGAATTCTGATTCTGAATTCTGAATCTGAATTCTGAATCTGAATTCTGAATCTGAATTCTGAATCTGAATTCTGAATCTGAATTCTGAATCTGAATTCTGAATCTGAATTCTGAATCTGAATTCTGAATCTGAATTCTGAATCTGAATTCTGAATCTGAATTCTGAATCTGAATTCTGAATCTGAATTCTGAATCTGAATTCTGAATCTGAATTCTGAATCTGAATTCTGAATCTGAATTCTGAATCTGAATTCTGAATCTGAATTCTGAATCTGAATTCTGAATCTGAATTCTGAATCTGAATCTGCTGAATCTGAATTCTGAATCTGAATTCTGAATCTGAATTCTGAATCTGAAGTCTGAATCTGAATTCTGAATCTGAATTCTGAATCTGAATTCTGAATCTGAATTCTGAATCTGAATTCTGAATCTGAATTCGATCTGAATTCTGAATCTGAATTCTGAATCTGAATCTCTGAATCTGAATTCTGAATCTGAATTCTGAATCTGAATTCTGAATCTGAATTCTGAATCTGAATTCTGAATCTGAATTCTGAATCTGAATTCTGAATCTGAATTCTGAATCTGAATTCTGAATCTGAATTCTGAATCTGAATTCTGAATCTGAATTCTGAATCTGAATTCTGAATCTAATTCTGAATCTGAATTCTGAATCTGAATTCTGAATCTAATCTGAATCTGAATTCTGAATCTGAATTCTGAATCTGAATTCTGAATCTGAATTCTGAATCTGAATCTGAATCTGAATTCTGAATCTGAATTCTGAATCTGAATTCTGAATCTGAATTCTGAATCTGAATTCTGAATCTGAATTCTGAATCTGAATCTGAATCTGAATTCTGAATCTGAATTCTGAATCTGATTCTGAATCTGAATTCTGAATCTGAATTCTGAATCTGAATTCTGAATCTGAATTCTGAATCTGAATTCTGAATCTGAATTTGAATCTGAATTCTGAATCTGAATTCTGAATCTGAATTCTGATCTGAATTCGGAATCTGAATTCTGAATCTGAATTCTGAATCTGAATTCTGAATCTGAATTCTGAATCTGAATTCTGAATCTGAATTCTGAATCTGAATTCTGAATCTGAATTCTGAATCTGAATCTGAATCTGAATTCTGAATCTGAATTCTGAACTTCTGATCTATTCTGATCTGAATTCTGAATCTGAATTCTGAATCTGAATTCTGAATCTGAATTCTGAATCTGAATTCTGAATCTGAATTCTGAATCTGAATTCTGAATCTGAATTCTGAATCTGAATTCTGAATCTGAATTCTGAATCTGAATTCTGAATTCTGAATTCTGAATCTGAATTCTGAATCTGATTCTGAATCTGAATTCTGAATCTGAATTCTGAATCTGAATTCTGAATCTGAATTCTGAATCTGAATTCTGAATCTGAATTCTGAATCTGAATTCTGAATCTGAATTCTGAATCTGAATTCTGAATCTGAATTCTGAATCTGAATCTGAATCTGAATTCTGAATCTGAATTCTGAGTCTGAATTCTGAATCTGAATTCTGAATCTGAATTCTGAATCTGAATTCTGAATCTGAATTCTGAATCTGAATTCTGAATCTGAATTCTGAATCTGAATTCTGAATCTGAATTCTGAATCTGAATTCTGAATCTGAATTCTGAATCTGAATTCTGAATCTGGAATTCTGAATCATGAATCTGAATTCTGAATCTGAATTCTGAATCTGAATTCTGAATCTGAATTCTGAATCTGAATTCTGAATCTGAATTCTGAATCTGAATTCTGAATCTGAATTCTGAATCTGAATTCTGAATCTGAATTCTGAATCTGAATTTCTGAATCTGAATTCTGAATCTGAATTCTGAATCTGAATTCTGAATCTGAATTCTGAATCTGAATTCTGATCTGAATTCTGAATCTGAATTCTGAATCTGAATTCTGAATTCTGAATTCTGAATCTGAATTCTGAATCTGAATTCTGAATCTGAATTCTGAATCTGAATTCTGAATCTGAATTCTGAATCTGAATTCTGAAATCTGAATTCTGATCTGAATTCTGAATCTGAATTCTGAATCTGAATTCTGAATCTGAATTCTGAATCTGAATTCTGAATCTGAATTCTGAATCTGAATTCTGAATCTGAATTCTGAATCTGAATTCTGAATCTGAATCTGAATTCTGAATCTGAATTCTGAATCTGAATTCTGAATCTGAATTCTGAATCTGAATTCTGAATCTGAATTCTGAATCTGAATTCTGAATCTGAATTCTGAATTCTGAATTCTGAATCTGAATTCTGAATCTGAATTCTGAATCTGAATTCTGAATCTGAATTCTGAATCTGAATTCTGAATCTGAATTCTGAATCTGAATTCTGAATCTGAATTCTGAATCTGAATTCTGAATCTGAATTCTGAATCTGAATTCTGAATCTGAATTCTGAAACTGTTTTGGTTTTCGAGTTGTTTTCAAATACAACAACGATATTTGAAAACAACTCGAAAACCAAAACAGGTCCCAGTGAAAAGTTTCGATGCAGAAAATTGTTAGACACCCAATATTCAGCAGACAAACGAATATTCTACTTAAATTCGTCAACAAAACCAGCACTTCAAGATAAGCCGAATCAAACTTAACAAGAAACGACACTTTATCGCCTCTGATGAAGATCCAATAAGGATTGAAACGTTGGAGTAAAAAAACAGTCATTTTACTTAAAAATAGGAGACTAATAGCCGTTAAAAATCCTTAAAAATCAACCAAAACACGCGCTCCATTCATGAAGAATTGTGAATCTGAGTTCTGAATCATAAATCTACATATATTCTGAATCTGAATTTGAATACTTAATCTGAATTTTGATTCTTAATTGTGAATTTGAACTCGTATTCAGAATTCTGAATCTTTTACTCTATTCAAACCATTTAAAACTAGATTTTTTTTTAATTTTAAATTTAACTTTTTGTGATTTTGCTTGCTTTTCACACTGAGTATTCAAGCTTGAGTTCCTTTGATCACTTTTTAACACTCAATTCAGCTGTCCGTGCACTTTTGAACCAAAGCCTTCTTTGCTTGTTGTTTAGTTTGTTCCGTTTGTTTTGACCGTTTTGTCAAACTTAGCAGGATTTTCAAGAAAAAGCACATGGGATCGTTTTTGAACAGTCCAGTTTTGATCCTTTAAAACCACTTCCACTCAAAGTTCTCATTTGAATTTCAGAATAACCGCACTAATTACAAACGCACCTTGCGATTGGCTGGAAGCGTACGGGCCACCGCCGATGTCACCCGCCGAGCTGAAGGTACGGAGCCGAGTAGGCATAACCCGGTGCCGGGGAGGTTCCGGACGGCCGAGACAGCCACGGCCAGGACACTTAACACCACAAACACCTTCATGATGATGAGTTTGCTGTTTTGGATCACCAACTGGAGAAAAAGTTCTTAAGATGCTTCTACGATGTTCTACCGTATGCTGTTTACTTAGTCGGAACAATGCACAATTTGGACTGTGATTGAATTTGGCACTGCAAATGATATTTATACACCGTTCAAACGATCCTCGCTGGAAGCCGCCCGAGTCAGCTGCTGAGGGGGCTCACAGTTTAGGGGTCCATCTCCATCCACGATCATCGACAACGATCATCATCAACAACAGCAACAAAAACAACAGAACCCAGGGGCCGAAAGTGCACCACAAGTACTTACTCGTACTTGTACAGTTACTAGCCTAGACCAGTAGCAGTAGAAGCACACTCACACAAAGAATCCGGCGCCGTGACACGACGCGGGCCGCACGAAGAAAAGAAGCCACCCGAAAGATCGACCCCATCAACTGTGCCCCCATCATCGTGGACCAGCAGCGAGCTACCCGACGATGATCACAACGATCATCATCATTCGATCTGCCGAAGGCACCCGGCCGGCCATCGTCGTCTTCACGATCATCACTTGCCGTTGTTGGCCATCGGGAAGCCTCCGGGAGAACGAAAAAATCCGCGAGAGCTGACCATCCATGCCGCCGGAGATCCCACGAACCGCGAGGAAAGGGTCAACCCGAGAGCAAGCGAGCCAGCGACGACAGGTAAACAAGGTAAACAAATTTAAAATTAATTTGACACTTTTACTATCTACGGTTGATCTTCTTCGTCGTCCGCCGTCTTAATATGGATAGACGAACCCTAAAAAAGTGGTTGGTGGCGTTCCGATGATCTCTCTCCCCCAGTGCCGTGCCGTGGCTCGAATTCGGGGGGCCCCATTCGCTCATTAGGGAGGCTCATTTCGTGATTGATGCCCGGCCAAGGTGAAACAGTGCAAGTGCTCGTTATATTACCTTGCCGAAAGGTAGACGACGACGGCATCACACTACTTAACGATTGTGGCGACAGGTGCCGTAATTTTTTTTTCGTTGCGCCCTGTAGCGGTTTCTGCCACCCACAATATGGTGTAATCGACGATTAACTCAAAAAAAAAAAATTAAGAAAAAAATCGTTTAAGATGGGTAAGTAAACAAAACTGCGCTTCCGCATGTGGCGCGATTCGATTACCGGTGGCTTATCACTCACGAGGACGTTCATAAAAAAATGACTATTCATGAGCCCCTATGTGTGAATTTAAGCAGTCGGCAGTAAGATACAAGGATGCAGCAGAAGAGCGTGATGACCTCTGTCCATCGCATTTACTTCTGTAATCGCGTTAATGATTATTTATATGATGGCCGATAATGAGGCGAATTCGATAGTGCAATAAATACGGTTTCATTAGCCGTGATTGTTTAATTGAATAATCGAATAAATTTGACGCAAACTAAACGGACACGCCATCAGATAGGCAAACTTGTTTGTAATCTTTGAAGGGTGAGAGAAAATCTGTAAATATACGAATTGGAAATCATACTTATTATTTAAATTTCTATCAATTTTCACGTTATGTTATTATTTTAAACTTCCTCAAGTCAAACTTACTTAAAGTACCTTAGGCCCAAGGCCGTGCGAAGGGGGGGGGGGGGGTTAGGGGTTTAACCCCCCCCCATGGAGATTTTTTCCAAGTAAATTTTTCAAGTAGTAAAGGAATTTACTTGATCTTAAAAGGTGTTCAATAAGTGTTAAAAAAAAGTCAAAAAATTTTGGAATTAGTCTTCAAACACTCTAGGCTTGAGACATTCTATTTCATTACACTACATACAAAGGTATATGCCGTTCACAAATTGGAACTAATTTTTGCCTTTCAATCGATCTTTTGTTTTGAAACTCAAATCTTGACATACAAAAACTCTACCTCGTCTTTGGATGAGTTTTTATTAAGAAGTGTAAACAAACAGATTTAGAATTTGAGACCAACCATTTTAACTTCAAAATTAATTCATCGAATACTAATTTTTACATCAACAAGTTGGAAGCCATGTATCATATAACCCACGATGGTCATCAGAAAAAGCAAAACAAAATCTTAAACCTAGTATCCTCTACTTTATTACTAAAATTTTGATTTACAAAAAATCGTGCTAATCTGAAATATTCTTCATGAAATCAATTCCAGTCTTAATATTATTATGTTTTTCTTGTTCTTCTAAATGCTCAACATCACACTCAAAAACGTTTTGATAAATTGCACATGGCCACAAAATTCAAATACTTCGAGGTGCAAAAAAATTAAAAGCTGATTTTGATTAATTTAGGTGCCCTTGATGTAAGTATGAAACTTTTCTATCAGTTTTTGTTTTTCAATAAACTTTTGAAAATTTCTGCATTTTTTTGACAAAACTTTAAAATTAAACTTTTAAACAAAACAAAAATTTTAAAATAAAGTTATTAAATCAAGACTTCAAGTTATTTTGAGTTCTGAGAAAAAAGTTATAGAAGTTTTCTATTTGTTTACTTTTCCCTAGTTTTAATGATATTTTAAACCAAGTTACATTTTTGCTGTTTTAAAGCAAAAATAGAATCGTATTGCAAGTTTAAAAAATTTTGTTAAATGAATTAAATTTGTTTAAACTTTATTCTGTAGCACCTGAAATACTTTTGATAATATCCTTTTTATATTAAAAAAAAACTGTGGAATTTAACCTTTTTAAATCATGCATTATCATCTTTGAAATATTATTTTTTTAATTGAATTAAATAGGTACAATAAACAAGATCAAAATCAATTTTTTCTTAAACGTAGATTTGTTATTTCATCAGTTATCAATGATTGATGTCACTTAAAACTGATACATAATAAAGCTAATAAACACCAAACGCAAGGTGATAGTCAAAATTTGTTCGAGCTCAGGACGCTTAATTCTATCACATCAATAATTCAATCCTAGGCCCCAATTTGCAGCTCCCTTGAGTTATCATAAATTCTATTAATAAGATTTTAAACTGGTTAGATGAGTTTATTGAAAAAAAAAATCCTTCTAAGAAGTTTTAAAACTTATCTTTTTCATCTTCGTATTTTGTTTTAATTTTTATATAAATTTATCGAATTTTAAAATCAAACTTTTAAAATTTATTGATATATTTTTATAAATTTTTTTTTTTACTCTGATTTTTTTGTTCTGAAAACATAATCTTCTTTGAAGCCTTTAAATCGAAATTTTTACCTTAGTTTCCACCTTCTCTCTTTTAAAGGACCAAATAATTCAATTGAAAGTGACAAATGTTCAGTGCAATAAATTTTTAACTTTTAAACTTTCGATTGAAAATTTATAATCGTTTTATTTATTTTCATCGTATAAAATCATGTATTTTGATCGATCATTATTTTTAAATAATCTTTAGAAAGTTCGAAAAATGATTCAAAGTAGTAACTCAAAAGTTAAAATTTAATGCGCAATGTTAACTTAATTTTTATTATCTTAGTGCTTTAGATTTTTACAACAAAACTTGGATTTTTTTGCTTTTTATTTTAGTTTCTCATTGGTCACTTATCAATCTGTAATTTGGCAGTGTAATTGAACATGATGTATTATTACTACATAAAGTTATTATTTTGAACTTCCTTACTTTTTTAGCCTTTTATATTAATAACTTGAAGAATTTAAATATAGAAAAAGGTTTTATCGGTGACTTTGATCACTTAAAATCGTGAAATATAATTGAATATTTTCTTCTTATTATCAAATAAAATTCAATCATCAACTATTGAATAAATTCTTCTAACTTCAAAATAACCTTTTTTCCTAATCTTGAAATCACACTTCAAATCATGATTTTTTTTAAATTCAAGATATTACAGTTTTTAAATCAATTTTTCAATTGGAAAGTAAGAAAAGAAATGTAAAATTAGATGATTAATAATAACAATCATTATAATTTTTCTAGCAATTTTAATTCGTGGTCAATTTTTAACGGTTGTACTCCATTTACCCGAAAACCATTGCCCAGAATGAAAAATCCCCAGAATTCCCCAGAATTTTTTTCCCCAGACGAACCATTCCCCAGAAAAATTTTTGCCAGAATGTACCATTTCCCAGAAATTTTTTCACCAGAATGAACCATGTACCAGATTTTTTTTCGCCTGAAGAACCGTTTCCCAGAAAATTTAAAGCATTTATCCTTACTAGAAATTATTTAAAAAAAAAAAAGAATTGTTACAAAAAAAATGGGGTTTCATAACTTTATTCTTTCGCGGCAAAGCCGCAACCAACGAGGATGAAGGGGCTGAGGCGGCACAAAGCCGCCGAAGCTCCCAAATCCAAGGAGGCCGCCGACCCGCCGTCGGAAGCGGCGGCCCTAAGACATTGGTCTAGGTCTGCCGGGGCTTCCTAGGTCTGCGTGAAAGCTAGGGGTGATCCCTTAGCCCCGTCCGCCACGCGACAGCGTGAAGGACAAAACGTCTTTCAAGTTCGAACGCGCAGCGTGAGGAGTCGGATACCAAAACGGTTTTTTAAAGGACCATGGTAAGCATTGAATCAATTAAAGTACCCAAACCATAAACAAAGCACAGTATCTAATATATAAAGATGAGTTGGACTATATATTAGACTGAGTCGATTTGGGGTCATTTTGGAATTTCTCAAACCCTGGGGTCTTAAAAGCTTCGTCTTGGTCCAAAACTCATCCATGATTTTTTGCAGAATTTTTAAGTAACGTTTACATGAGTAAATTTGAACTTTTAGGTTTGTATGGGAAAATTGAATATTTTGTACTGAAAAATCAACATCATTTTTGTTTCGTCTGTGGAACCGAACCAGCTGATGATTTTTGTGCCAATTTATAAAATTCCTCAACGAAATTTTCTGCTGAACAACTTTGTCGAAGACCATAACTTCGTATCATATTAGGATAAAAAGTTATAAGCTGTTTTACAGGGGTATGTCTTTTCGCACTGATAAACAATAAATTCAATTGACATCCCTGCTGGGTGCCTAGCGAGGTATTGCGTGACTACTTTCCATGCAACACTTTGCGAGGCTCAAGCAGTGATGTCGATTGAATTTATTGGTAATCAATGCGAAAAGACATACCCCTGTTAAACAGCTAATAACTTTTTTTCCTAATAAGATACGAAGTTATGATCTTCGACAAAGTTGTTCAGCGGAAAATTTCGTTGAGGAATTTTATAAATTGGCACAAAAATCATCAGTTGGCTTGGTTCCACAGGCGAAACAAAAATGATGTTGATTTTTCAGTACAAAATATTCAATTTTCCCATACAAACCTAAAAGTTCAAATTTACTCATGTAAACGTTACTTAAAAATTCTGAAAAAAATCATGGATGAGTTTTGGACCAAGACGAAGCTTTTAAGACCCCAGGGTTTGAGAAATTCCAAAATGACCCCAAATCGACTCAGTCTACTATATATGTTTGTTTGTTTGTATGCACCTTATACAAATCCACACCGCTTAACCGATCAGCTTGAAATTTGGTAAAGAGATGTAGTTGAACCATGGTAAGGTTTTAGTAATAGTTCTGAGCCCCTCCCACCTAAGAAAAGGTACCCTCCCATACAACTTTCTTTTTTATTCCCACAACCCAAAAGTCATGGCACCCATTTTGGCAGCCGTTTTTCGTTTCCTTTGGCGGGGTTTTTTTTTCACCTTCATTATGGGAAGAGCATTAGCAAAGAGCATTCAAAGTTCAAGTATACTGGAAAGCAAATCAAAGCTTGCTGATCATTGAAAATTTGAAAGGGGGAATTTTGGCGGGTATTTGAATTCCTTCTTCTGTTCTAAGCACGTGGTAGTGGTAGGAGATATTTGAATGCAATAATGAGCCTATATTTTGGATTGCAAAATACAACTAGCCTGTTAGAAATACATTGAATAGAATTGTAGTGATCTTCAAAGTGCTTCCTGCCGCCGCTGGGGTGCTTTGAGAGTCTACATAAATATTCAGTGAACTGAACAGTGAACAGTGAATTGACTTCTTCAGCTGAATGAACCGATTTTCATAAATTCCAGCTTTTACGAACCAACTATTGTCGAATTTTTAGAATCTCTCATAGAGAAAGAAAAAAATAATAAGATTCAGAGTTATAAGTTGAAGGCCTCGATTTCAACGCTTCAATAGCCGTCGGGGAATTTTAACGGGGGATTAGAAAATTGATCGTGTATTATCTGGAAAAACTGGATCTGGTTCCGTTGGAAACAAATCCATTACATGAAACTTTTATTATTTAAATCTGAGGTTTTCAGTTTAATGCCATTCTATTTCTTTGGCCAATTTATAACTTTTGAGTCAATTTGTTCAATTCTATCATTCAATTTAGATAAAACTTATAGTAGAACCGTTTAGTACTGCGAATTTCAACAAATGAACTTTAAAATTGATCACACTTCACAAGCATTAATGGGATGAATGTCCAAGAATAGGAAGATCGATTGAAATGTAACTCACATATAAAATTAGAATGGTTACTTCGGTTCAGAGGTGGTTTGCTTTCAAAAACTTCAAAATACCAAATGTGGCACTTCCACATTTAAGACCAAGTTCTCATAAAACAGTGTGAAATAAAAGAGCGAAAAAAGTAAACAAATAGTTTAAAACATGCAATGTGAGTCTTCAACATGGTTTAACCAGATTCGGATGTTTGTTTAGAAATTTCAAAGTAGATAAAGGTCTAATATACCATTGTACAGGGAGATCATGCGTCTTGAAAAGTGGAATGATATCCAAAAGAGATTTTTATTAGAGTCAGAATGGGAAAGATATCAAAACAATTTGATCATTTGAAAATCTATATATATAAAAATGAATGTTTGTCTGTCTGTCTGTTCCCTATAGACTCGGAAACTACTGAACAGATCATCGTCAAAACTGGCATCTAAGGGTTTTTGAGGCCGGGGATGGTTTCTGTAATAGTCAAAACTCCATCCGACTTAAGGGAGGGGGGGCTTCCATACAAAATTTGTAGTTTTTCGAAACAAATTAAAGTCATGACATCCATTTTCTTGAGATTTTTTTTTTCCTTTGGGCGGTTTGTTTTTCGTCTCTATGGTCGAGGCGTCGAGCCAACGTCGCAAAAGGATAGTAACCCAGGCATAGCATACTGATCAGTAGGAATATTTTGGCGCGTATTTCTCAACTAAGCATATTTTCTTTGAGGGGTTTGTTTTTCGTCTCCATGGGCGAGCAAACGTCGTCGCAAGAGGATAGTAACTAAAGCACACTGTTCATTGATTGCTGGAAAATTTAACAATAAGGCGCCTGTTTCTCAAACACGTGGGGGCGATATGCAACCTAGATGTGTTTTTTTTTTGCTTATTTGATTTGTACACAGCACGTGGTAATAAATGACGCCTAGATGTTACACGAATTGGTATTTTATCAATCGAATCAAAACCAATTGAAAGATTTGCAAAAATACTTCCATATTTAGTTCGTGTTAATGTAGGTAGCATTCGACTTTTCATTCAAGAAACATTAGAACATGTTCAAACGTTCAACTTTTTCTGTAAAAAAAAATTTAAAAATTATGTTTTCTTCTAGAAATTGTTACTTCGGCCCAAATACACAACTGAAACGAATTTAGAATTGAAAATGGGAGCTTTTTATTTTAAATAATTCTGAAATAACCATCGTACTTTTTGCTTACATACCAATTCAAGTACGTACTTAACATGAAAAGTGTTTTTGTGTTACATGGCTGCATAAAAGAGACTTTTGATCCCCTTCGTTTTTAAAAAGCGAGACTTTAGAACTGATATTCAACTGGACGCAAAATTTTTAAGAGAAATTTTTAGTTTACCCTTAAAGTGTTAAAAATAATATTCCCTTCTGTCAACTTACACGGTGGGGCAAGGGCAAACGTCGAACTTTTAAGAAATTCATCTTCAAAATGATTCAAAATGTTGGAAAGACCAGAAGGTATATTCCGAATGTTGAAACTGCAGCGGATATTGAAAATTATTAAATGTCTTTGTAAATGAAGCTCATTCCCTTTGAACGGCATTCGTTAAAAGTGGAGTAAAAACATTAATTTATGCTGCAGGAATACTGCAGATATATCAGTGAAACTTGATAGAACAAAAAACAGGAATTCGTATTAAATCCATTTTAAAGCCATTACTCTGACGCATCTGTTTATAAGCTTTGCATTGACACTTGCTCCAATATACGGGACAAATGTAAATTTAGAAATTTGTTTTTGCCTAAATTTTTGAATATTTGACTTTCAAAGAGAAAATAAAAAAAACACGCTGAGAACTTATTTAGTGATGCAACTGATATTTTTTTTAAATATTTATATGTTTACCGTAGTATATTATATTTAAAAAAAAAAAAAAGAAATTTGCACTGTATTTAATACATAACTAATTTAATTTATTTTTCATTACCATGATAAGTGCTTTTTGGGTATCGAGCCGGTTAAATTTGCCTACCTTCTTCAAGCAGTGGGGGACAAAATTAATAAAGATGGGAGAGCTCCCATGTAAATTTAAGATAAAGAGCTTTTCAAAGAAGGCACAATATTTAAAATGGTTTTTTTAGGTACAGAGTACAAATTTCAGATCTTGAAAAACAAATTTAAAGATCAAGTTTCATAAATAATATATACCATCTTTGAATTGCAATTCAGAACTGCAGCTGCAGCTCTCATTTCAAAGTTGCTGGTTCTGAAGTATGATGAGGTTTGATTTGAAAAAATGCTCTCCAAAATCTAAATTTAAATAAATTTTTACAAATTACATTTATTTCCGGAAGGTGTAGCAAAGCACAACGGGTCAGCTAGTAATAAATAAAAGTCCAAATCTTTTCAAGCTTCCTTAAAAATGGTGGATGAAAAAAATGTTTATCGTGATGAATATGCATTCAAGGGAAATTATTTTGTATGTCTTTTAATTAAAAGCTCATACCTTTAAGTTTTTCTATAATATGAAAACGATAAACACAGTGAATAAACTCAATAAAAAACTGAACAATGGCAAAAGATGCGCAAAATTGCTTATAATGATATAGTTTAATATAAAAATTCTAAAGTCAAACGACTCATTTTGATTTATGTTTAATGTGAACCCGAGCATAGCCGGGTAAAATCAGCTAGTTGGTTATAAAATAAATTTCGTTAGAAAATTTCAAAGTCATAGTTTCATTTAAAAAATCATTTTGAAAAAATTAATTTCGAATCATATGAAATATTCAAGAATTCATTAGAAAAAAAACCAAATAAAAAATACTAGGGGAAAAAATCTGGGATTTGTGCCATTCTGGTAAATGTTTCATTCTGGGGAAAAAAATTCTGGGAAATGGTCCATTCTGGGAAAAAAAATTCTGGTAAATGGTGCATTCTGGGGAACTTTTTTCTGGGAAATGGTTCATTCTGGGGTTTGATTTCGGGTATTTGTCATTCTGGGGGAAAATCATTCTGGGCAATGGTTTTCGGGTAAATGGGATACAATCTTTTTAACCTAATCTGACATTTTTTGTGAGTTCAGTTATTTTTTTTAATTTGATAATATTTTTTTGTATTCTATTTCATTTAAATTCATAAGAACTCATTTATGTCTGAAGCTTTGATTTTCAATTTGAAAACTAGACTGTTTAGAATTTATCTTCAAGCAAATTTCTAGTTCAGGATAAGGAACATCATTTTGAATAATTTATTAATGACTTACTGGAAATAGCATTGATTTGAAACATTAATTTTGAGTTGTTTTGAAAACTTTTATTTATTTTATCCCAAAAATTCATTATTTTTGGGTTTGTCTAATAATAATATGTACGAAAATGGTTAAGAAACCAATTTCCTTATTTATTACGTGTTTTTGGAATTGTTATCATTTTTGGCTAAATTTGAATTTCGAAAACATTTTAACATGTTATTTTAGGGTGGAGGCATTTTACAAACATGATGGGGGCATACAAAAACACTCTCTTATTCCACTATATATTCATTTAAAAACCTCCACAAAAGCTGAAATATGTTTAATTTCTTAAGTTTATTTGAGTAAGAAACAAAAACCATCCTAGTTTTTGTTTTAAGCTTCTTTGAGTATAATTTTTAAAAGTCGAAATATTACATCAAAATGTATCAAAACCTTGTATGATTTTTTAAATTTTTTTGAGTAAGTAAATTCATAAAATTCTTTCTTGCCTTATGTTTTAAGCGTATTACCCTCAAAATGCATTGGTCAGATAAGCTGTCTAGTCAGCCATTTCATCAAACAGCCGTAGGGTCATTTAACCCGATAGGCCCATTTAGGAAACCTTTCCCCTACACCAGGTTATAGATGCATATCAACTTTAGTTATTATCCCCTCACAAACAATCACCGACGCACACTTTCGTAAAAACAGCACACATAGCCTGCAAATGACCTATTGTCTGTATCGACGAAACGAAAGTCTATCTGCGCTGCCTAATTTTATAAGTCATTTTCATCCCCAGATATTTTGAAGACATTTTCATTCACAGTGAAACCATTGCTAAATTATGTTTACCTATGCTTTACAGATTCTATTGGTTCAAGAAACATAACAATTGGTCCACTAGTTTAATCAAAATCATGAAAAAGTTAAAACAACTTCCATTGCACACACGGTGTGCAATCGGTCTTATAGCCTCGGAAAGTCATTGCACACACGGTGTGCAATCCGTCTCGAGTGGGTTAAGAAAGTGCTATTTTTTCATTCGATTTTTCATTTTTACAGCACTGATGTGATAAGATACTGTCTAGTAAACACAGCTAAGAAGGAAATTCAGGATTAAAAGCAGATTCATTCAAATACTAATACTAATTCAAATACGACTGCCGAAGTGATGAATGTAAAGCACTCTTTCAGAAAAAAAATGTGTCTCCGTGAACATCACGTAACAAATATTACGCCACCCAGTGCAGCGTATCGATATCGAACAAAGTAACAGTAGATATTACAGCTATGGATAATTCAATCGCATCAGAAACAATCTAACAGCAACGGATTGAATCTCCCATCAGGTGCTGATCTATCACGTCACCAACTGCATCACCGCTTCGAAGCTGATTTAGTAGAGCAACACTTTATGCTCTATTCACGGTATTAAACATGATATTTGGTTAAGCGTTACATGGTCATATCTCACTGTATTTTTTTTTTAAGTCGTGAATATTGTACAGTGGCTAGAAAATTAGCTCAATTGTTTTTGTTCCTTCCAAGAGAAAATCTACCTTTTCAAATCTAACTTCAGCATCTTCACAAGGAATGGACGAACGCTGGCCTACGAAGATGATGCATTATATCACCCGATGATGGTGTACGGCCGATCGACAATTCTCGCGCTGAAAGTCCAATAAATCTTGCCATAGACCTGCATTCGTTGTTGCTGCACATTTTGTATGCAGTAATGAATGATGAAGTCCCGCAAGTTATTTGTAGTCTCAGAATGGTCCATTCACTTCTTTTCAATTGAAATAACTCGCTAATAGCTGAAGAACGGTAGCGCATAACGAACTAGGCCTAACCAACCCAAATGCAGCGGGGATTGTGCCAATGAACTGATTGATCGACCGTTAAAATCTGTGCAATGCTCTCTTTGCAAGTCCGAAACCAATTGTAAACGACGACCGATGACGCCGTGGCGCTCCCCTCGAATCGAAAAACGCAGCGGACACTGACTGACTCACTCGGTTGCTGGAGATCGAGCGTGGAATATCTCGAATCAGCAGCAGCCGCAGCATCAGTTACAAATAATTCGAGGTCAGTTTGGTCTGCTTGTTCGCGGGCAAAATGCAACCGGCAGCATGGCAAATGTCATCTAATTAATTTGATGAACTATGCAAGCACGTTCACCTGCCGAAGATCTCTAGAGGTAGTTAGTTACAGATTAAGTGTCGCTATGTTTATAATCTCCAATCTACTCCAAACTAGGGTCTTTCATGAACTACGTTCCATGTTGATTTACAGTCATTTGCCCAAATGGATCATCTCCTTAAGACATAACATTTTTCATCATGTCTCCAGGACTTGAACCGATTTCTTACTTTAAGAAAGGACGACCCCTCATCGGAATAAAAGTACCGGCTAACGCAAACTGCATCAGATTGTTAAGCTCTAGCGTTCAAAGATTCATCCCAGCGAAAGGGACAGAACTGTATGGCTATTTGCTACTGTGCAAGCAACGAGCTAGCTTAAGTGCGGTACCTAGTGCACTTCAGTATAGGTACGCAACATAACAAGTACTTCACCTAATAACATTTTTTCAAGTTTAAAAAGGAGTGTTTGGTTAGGAGCTTTCGGCAGAGTATGCACTTAAGCCGAGAAGAGTTCATCGCATCGACAAATTTCGACCACCCCAGCTAGACACGACCGAAAAAGATGGGAACGGTGCAGAGAAGGGATTCGTTAAAAGGCAGCAGCAGCATATTGATCTGTTTCTGAAGAGCGTTTCGACAGAATAATGACACAGTTCTCACCGGGCTCTAATGAGTTGGGATTAACGAACAAACATTGCTGCTTATTGCTGCCTGCCCGCCTACAAGCTGTATGATTTGGAAATGTGAACTTTGATAGGGTTGTTGAGTTATTGTGGGTCAGTCAGTTCTCGATAACCGAACAGTGCTTAATCAACAAGGCTAAGTTGACTCACAGAGAGTTCTCTGTGGTTGATTGTCACAGTAGTACCGAGTTTCAAAATTTCTGAATTTCAAAATTTCTTAAAAAATACTGAATGAATGAATAATGATCCATGGAGGTTAGTTGAATCGGTAAAAGTTTGCCTTTCTTTAAAGTTCCTCTGCAATGGACATTTTAGCACATCATATGAATAGAAGATCATATGATAAAGATTTTTGTCTTGTTTCATCCTAGTCAATAAGTTTCACACGGTGTCTCTAAGAGAAAACTTTATTTTTCGATAATTAGCATCGCTTATTTTTATACCATTCGAAAGCTGGGACTTGCCCTTTTCATTTGAGTCCAAATTTGAAATAATCCATCGGGGGGTCAAGAACAATTTATTTTTTCAAAGATTTTTTAACCTTTTTAATGGTTTTTTTAAAAGAAGATCATACTAGTGTTAGTTGCCCTACTTTGGACCCTTTAAGCGATGGTTTTTCTAAATCCATAAGTTTCTCAAATAGACGAAAGTTTTATATTTTTCAGAAAGTCTAATTATAGTTTATATGATCATAAAGGGTGATACGATAAAAATTTGGTCAATATCAACTTGACGTATTTCTTTCAATTTTGCATTTAAAAAATCTGAACACCCCTCATTTTGAAGGTGTGTGTGTAGAATGTTGCTCCTATTTTGATTTTGGAATTCACTCTTCAGTTGTTAAAATGCCGTCCAAGGAAGAAGAGCAACATATCAAAATTTTGCTCGCGCATCGCGAAAATCCGAGCTACTCGCACGCAAAGCTGGCAAAATCGCTAAAAGTTGCCAAATCAACCGTTACAAATGTAATTAAAGTGTTTGGAGAACGTTTGTCGACAGCCAGGAAGTCTGGATCGGGGGGAAATCGAAAACCGGAAGCCGCTGAGACGACAAAGAGAGTTGCCGGTAGTTTCAAGCGAAATCCTAACCTCTCTCTCCGAGATGCCGAAAATAAGCTGGGTGTATCGTCTACCACCGTGCATCGAGCCAAAAAACGAGCCGGACTATCGACTTACAAGAAGGTAGTGACTCCAAATCGCGATGATAAACAAAATACGGCGGCCAAAGCGCAATCCCGCAATACACGACGATGCTGACGAAGTTTGACTGCTTGGTAATGGACGACGAAACCTACGTCAAAGCCGACTACAAGCAGCTTGCTGGACAGGAGTTTTATACGGTAAAATGAAGGGGAAAGGTAGCAGATATTTTCAAGCACATGAAACTGTCAAAGTTCGCGAAGAAATATCTGGTTTGGCAAGCCATGTTTACCTGTGGCTTGAAGAGCAGCATTTTCATAGCTTCCGGGACTGTCAACCAAGAAATTTACGAGAAAGAGTGTTTGAATAAACGTCTGCTGCCTTTCCTGAAAAAACACGGTTGTTCCGTACTGTTTTGGCCGGATTTGGCATCTTGCCATTACGGTAAAAAGGCCATGGAGTGGTACGCCGCCAACAACGTGCAGGTAGTTCCCGAGGATAAGAACCCTCCCAACACACCAGAGCTCCACCCAATTGAGAATTACTGGGCTATTGTCAAGAGGAACCTAAAGAAGACCAAAACAACTGCTAAGGACGAGCAGCAGTTCAAGGCAAACTGGCTTTCTGCGGCGAAGAAGGTGAACAAGGTGGCTGTACAAAATCTGATGGCAGAGGTTAAGCGTAAGGCCCGGAAATTTGGATTTGGAAAAGCGGAAGCCTAACTGAATATTTTTGCTGAATTTTATACTATTAATTAAACTTGAAAAAGAAATTTAATTTGATTTTTTAAATCAACGATTTCACCGATTTACACGCGTTTTCCCTTGACCAAATTTTGACCGTATCATCCTTTATCTGCAAGTTTTAATGAGAATTTTCAAAATAGGTTTGCCGTTATTGAAAGATTTGCAAAGATATAAATGATCAACATTTCCAACTCTCATCTCCAAAAATGAATTTTAGAGTTAGTTTAGAAATGAGCATTATTTTTTGTTTAATCCTTAGATACGATTTCAGCGCTGCTGACGTGATTCGAAGACAAATATCACTGTTCTCTTGTATGTTTATGAATAATATTTATATTTTGTTCAAATTTGCCCAGCCCGACGGTTATTTGGCCGAATGGATGTTAGGCGGATTGGTCGTAGGGCCGAATGAATGTTATGAAAAAGTTTCCAAATAGTCATTATGCCGAATGGATACAAGGCCGGATTTGACCATTCGGTTTGCGACCATTCGGCCTAATGATCATTCGGCCTTACGAACATTCAGCCTATCGTCCATTCGGCCTAACATGCAGACAAGTGTAAAAGATTTCTTATTGACCTATCTACCATTCATTACGATCATTCAGCCTATGACCCTTCGGCCTAACGACCATTCGTCCCAACATGCAAACAAGCGTTAATATGTCTTATCGGCCTGGCATACATTCGGCCTAACGATCATTCGGCTTTACGATCATTCGGCCTTACGATCATTCGGCTTTAAGACCATTCCACCAAATGACCATTCCGCCTAATGAGAAATCGGCCTGACGACCATTCGACCTAATGGCCATTCGGCCAAATGACCATTCGGCTTAACGACCATTCGGCCTTGTGACCATTCGGCTTTATGACTATTCGGCCTTATGACTATTCGGCCTAGTAACCATTCGGCCGAACATCCTTTCGGTTTTGCGTCCTTTTGGCCTAATAGCCTTCGGCTGGATAACCGTCGGCCGAATAACCTATTCGGCTTAGTGGCCTAATCGGCCTAATGTCCATCGACCGAATGACCTTCGGCCGAATGATCTTGGGCCGAATGGCTTGCGGCCTCATGTCCGAATGACCCAGCCCATGTTTTGTCCCAGATTTCACTGGAATCCATTTGCTTCTGATAAACACCTTAGAAGCGTCATGTCGCGACATATGATCTTATGTCCTTCAGTAAGTGGTAACATTTTGAAAATCATCTGATCAGAGCGCGCTGAAATTAATTCCAACTCTTGAAATCTTGGTCGACGAGAAACCCATACTTGAAGAAAACCTTATGTTTTGCACGGTTGAAAATAATCGACTCAAAAACATGGAGGAAATTTTTATTTTTTGCCCTTAAAACTCGACAAAATATTCAATCGAATATTCGTTTCACCAAATAGATGAAATGGTCAATATTCGGTATTCGGCCGTTAGCCGAATATCTCTCTTCAGTGCATCTGTAATTTTTTAATTAAGATTTGATTTGATGTTCCGAAATTTGATTTTTTTCTCGTTTCGAATAAAAAGCTAGTTTTACCCCCGCGAGATTTGTTCCAATTATTTATAAGCAAACAAATTTGACATATCTTTTGCTCGATTGGAATGACACTGACAGTTTAACGAAAATTCCAATCGGCACACGGCGCCTCATTACAGTAGGCTCTTTAGACTGAACGAAATTGGAAACCATGGAGATATACACGGTAACGAAGGCTACCAAGATCGAGAATCTTTTATTCGAATGCAGTGCAGTCTGGTATCGACATTGCCTAGCGTCTGAAGAATCTAAACCGGTTTGCGAAGAATGAAACATGAGTGTACCCTCCGTTTGTCTGTGCAAGAAAGTCAATTATTATCTTTGACTTTTTCTTACAAAAAGAAAAAAAAATCTTCTTTGAAAATGAAGAGACAATTTTGAAATCGGTTGAAATCCAGCTGAGTTACAACTTAATGTTTAAAAGGGAAATACACTCTGAAATATGGAGAAGTCTAAGTAAGCGTTGCTTTGCAAGAACGTCAAAATTTCCGCTTCGTTAAATAAGTGTTTTTCCGGTAGTAAAAAACAGTTTAAATACAATAGCTAATTATAACTGCGAATGTGAATGTTGTTAACTTATTATGAAGTGCGCTGTATCAAATTGGATCACTTGGATATTTCATACAAGCTGTGAGAACCGGCCAAACGGCCTCAGAAATTTCGGTAGCAATAGGTTCCGCAGTATCAAAACGACATATGTAAGCCCTGCTCCTGCCAACTAAAGACGAACGAATCCGAATCAGTGAAAAGTGTATCCTCTCGAGTACAGGTTATTTGGTGAGATCTAACCTTGTTACCTGTTACAGTTTTAGATTTTACATTGCATAATTTTTCAAAATGGTAATTTACCATTTATTTTGCGGTATTTACCACATGGTTGACCTGACCGGAGTAATCTCTACAATGCATGTGTGAAGGTAACAGAGATTCCGTTAAAAAGAAAAATAAAGGGCACAAGTTGTAAATTTTGAGAAATTATCTTTTTGTAGGAAAACCAATTCATCCAAAAAATGAAACTTATGCTTAATTTATCCGTTGAACAATTTAAAACAAATTGAAGAAGAAAATTTTGACGATTTTTAATCATCCATTTAGATCATAGATGTGTGTGTTCGTGTTTCCCAATACGATAAACGATGGGCGATCAAATTTATTGAGGTTTTTTGCAGCTTTGCATCGAACTCGTTTCCGAAATAAAGGCTATTATAGTTACAATAGCAGTCCATCCATTATTCAGCTTAAAGTTTGATCAGTCCGAACTCGCACAACTAGATACAAGTTGATAATTTGGCTAATTTTACTTAATCGATCGTTTTCAGCCTTTGCTTTGCACTTTTCTTCAAATCAGATAACCACCACTCCAGTAGATGGATAAAATTGACTCTTAAGATCATTATACTACCAAAATTAGCTGTTTTGATTACAGCTTCATCTAAGCTACACGAGATTGATATATGCATTTAAAAACATATAATCTATCTGAATACACGTTCAACCGTTTAAACTTTTGTTTCTCTATCTCAATTTGAAAAATCAACTCTATATTAATGGCTATCATCATCATTACAATTGTAAGCAAGCGACTACAACTGACAGCATTGAGCCAATCATAAAAGATTTTAATCCAACAATAAGCTATCATGGTTTTGTTTGTTACATCGACCAGTATTCGCCAACGAGTTTAAAGCTAGAATAGATTAAAAGAAAATAAAAAGCTTCAGTTAAAACAACACTTTTAATTTGTTAGATTGTGAGATGCTCAATTATACAACTTCATTGTAGCCAATCCATCTTGCGTCAATCAGGCACACAAAGTGTCATCATTATCATCAGATCCCTTTCTAAAACCTAACTGCCAAATGGATTTCAAGCCATCGGAGCATCAAATTTGTCAAGCAGATGGTCAGATAGCAGTGCACTGCAGTGTGGCGTGACCCTTCCCTGATGGGGGTCCCATCTAGAAAATCAACAAACACCTTAACGCTGCCCTCCCTCCTAATGTGAGATCGCAAGCATCACTCATTATAACTATCATCAGCGACCACAATCGAAACTGTCCGATTAGATGGTTGTGATGCTGCAAAGAGGCCATCTTATTCTAAGCTATTTATGCTCAGTAACTAGTACCTGAAAGCTATGCTCTTAGTACAACCGATTAGTTGCACTAAAACTGGATGGACGGACAGCTGCAAAACTACAACCAGTCATCAAATTACGCGAAAAGATGTTTTTCTACGCAATCATCATTTTCCTGCTTGTAGGACCTAACACACTGGCTGACTGGCTAGTTCGCTGATCGGTATCATCAATCTTGCTGAGAGAGGCTAAAATCTGCAACCTTCTGACCAGCAATCGACGCTGATGGGTGCAATTTTCAGCTGGATTTTAATTAGGAAGTTAATCCCAAAGCTTTTGGCCTGTTGAACGATCGCGTAGGATTTGTTTTGTATTTGGCGGAGGTTAAAGGGGGAAAATTGCATACAAATGTATAGATAACTGACATTGAAATGATCTGAAAAATTCGACACGCTTTCTAAGGACCGAAAAGTAAAGTTTTAATGAAATATTTTATCATGTATTAAATTATAAAAATGGATAATTTTATATTTTAATATTTCTTGGACATCATTGACTGTTTTTTAAGCATTTTAAAGGAACCACGAAATGTTTTATATACCTTTCTTACAGGTCGATTTGTTGATCATTAATTATAGGTCTTTACATAGCTTCATAGGTATCTTTCGCTTCTGCTTTACGAGTTCCGACGATGCCTGTGAATTTGTGTGAATTTTTGTACCCTTTGTTAACGAAGTTTTTGCGGAACTGGGATGCACAATTAAAATGAATTTTATTTTCAAAAATTGGATTTTTTTTCTCTTCAATCTATAAAAGAAAGAAATTTAAAAAAAAAATTAAAACAATCCATAGAAAATATCATACATTGCTCACTCCAAAATACATGTCCATATGGCTTGCTAGCAATATCCAGAAATCACTAATCAAGATGATCAAAAATATTTAGTAAAATTTTACATGACGTCATCGAAACGATAGGGATCGATAGGGATGGGCGCGCTCGCTATCATGGTATACAATTTACCACCAAAATGAAAAATCTAACAAAAATGTCAAATATGACAAAAATGACAAAATGACAAAATGACAAAAATGACAAAAATGACAAAAATGACAAAAATGACAAAAATGACAAAAATGACAAAAATGACAAAAATGACAAAAATGACAAAAATGACAAAAATGACAAAAATGACAAAAATGACAAAAATGACAAAAATGACAAAAATGACAAAAATGACAAAAATGACAAAAATGACAAAAATGACAAAAATGACAAAAATGACAAAAATGACAAAAATGACAAAAATGACAAAAATGACAAAAATGACAAAAATGACAAAAATGACAAAAATGACAAAAATGACAAAAAATGACAAAAATGACAAAAATGACAAAAATGACAAAAATGACAAAAATGACAAAAATGACAAAAATGACAAAAATGACAAAAATGACAAAAATGACAAAAATGACAAAAATGACAAAAATGACAAAAATGACAAAAATGACAAAAATGACAAAAATGACAAAAATGACAAAAATGACAAAAATGACAAAAATGACAAAAATGACAAAAATGACAAAAATGACAAAAATGACAAAAATGACAAAAATGACAAAATGACAAAAATGACAAAAATGACAAAAATGACAAAAATGACAAAAATGACAAAAATGACAAAAATGTCAAAAATTACAAAAATTACAAAAATTTCAAAAATGACAAATGTCATTTGGTTGTTTCATAGAATTATTTTCAATTTCTATTTTATTTAATTTGAAATTTATGGCATTTTTGTTAATTTCGCAATTATGCCGAAATTCCTGATTTTGTCAATTTTTTAATTTTGCCAATGGTTTCGATTTTGTCCACCTTGTCATTTTTGTAATTTGTGTAATTTTTGACAATTTAGGCTATTTTGTTAATTTTGTCACTTCTGTTCATTTCGCCTAATTTGTCGAAATACTCAATAACAACAAAAGTGATAAAATTGGCAAAATAACAAAATTTCAAATATTGACTTTTTCAAAATAGTCAAAATTAATGTACCCTACGTGTAAAAACCGTATATTTCTTGAGCAATTATAATTATACCCAATTATTTGTAAATATATTCGTTTTTTTTGTTCACTTCAGAGGTTACTCAGAGCAAACGTTGAATTTTTTGAAGCACATGGCTGGGCACCTTTTTTTTTAATTTGTATTATTTATTCTTATATCTCTTTTATTTGAAAGTTACCGTCAACTGGGGCATCATGCAACACTTTTCAACTTCAATGGCTTCTAAAAATTTAATGTCCCTAGATAATCATACTGCTTGTACATCAAAAGTTTTAAGGTTTATGTGATATCAAATTGACGTAGTCATGAAAAAATTATTTGTTTCACCAGTTATTTTCAATTTTACAAAAACATGCGATGTTGTAACAAACTTTGTTTATAATGAAAAATTAAATGAAAACGTAAGAAAATTTATAGTTTATGATATACTTACTACTACTGTCATAACGCATAAAGCACCAATTGCAGAAATTTTTGGTTTTGTTCGAATTAAATTTTACATTTTTTTCTGCCGAATTTTGTTTAAGATAGCGTATAAGGGAGCTGCATACATTTAGGGGTAACAAATACTTCAAAAAAATTTTACTAGTTGAAATCCTAAAAATGATTGTTTGGATGGATGAAATTTGAAAATAATAAACGCGTAATGCAAAACAATCATATTCCAGCATATGGAAACGAGATTTCAATGGTAAATCTTTGATTTACATTTTGATGCATTTTTGCCTAGACTGGTAACTGAATTATAAAAATATTTTTTAATAATAATTTGATGATTGTCCCAAAATATTTTCATACCAACAGTGTTGAGATAGGATAATCAAAGCAATAAAAAGTTTGTTGGTGATATCATTGAGCCAATCCGCCATACTGGATAAAATAATTTACGTCATCAAAATATGTTAAAATTTGTTCATCTGCTGCTTGTTTTTTTTAATTTTCTATGAGAATCAAAATCTCAGAAAAAATATCTCACGATGTGAGAAAATATGTCATCATCATTTTGTTGTCATTAAAGGATAACTTAATTAAATTATAGTAAACTAAGAATTGAATAAGTGTTATGGTATACAAATGTTGCATCGGGGTGATCACCCCCCACCACCCCCCCTCCCACCCCAAACAGCAAAAAACCGTTACGAAGTACTCGCGAACGCTGGCTTTTTTATAAAAACTAAGAACTTTTCCTAGTAGGTTTACTTTCAAATTTTCAAATTTTTTCACTCCGTGGGGGGTTTGTTCAGTAAAAAAATTATTAATCACTTAATAGCTTAAAATTGAAAAAAGTCGGTTCGCCAAATTAAAACAGCTGTAACTTGCAACTCCCAGGACCGAATTTCACCAAATAACATTTGCTCAGGTATTTACAGCGTTGAATTCGAATTTAATGACCATATTCGCTGCCGGCCATAAATTTGGATCACCCCCTCAAAAAAAACGCTAATTTGTTTGGGCATATCTCAGTCTTCTTATGACATATTGCATTTCTTTTGATTTCATTCTAGAGTCGATGAGCAAAACCTTCTTCTTATATTATTGGCAAAATGTATGGGAGAGTGGGGAATCATGGGCCACTTTTTTTCGTTGATCCATAACTTCTTTATTATAAAAGATAAAATGAAAATAAAAAATGGTATGGTTTTCTACATTTTCAAGGTATCATAAGGTATTTTTTAAAAATTTTAATAAGTTATTTTCCCCAAATTCTGACTGTTAGAAAAAAAGGAATATTTTTTGGATTTTGAAAAATGGTGGGGAATCGTGGGCCACCAAATCTAAATTGACCAAATAAAATGCAAAGTTTATGAGTTGACCCAAAACTGTGATTTCCTAATTCATTTCGTTATTTAAAAGCAATTTCAGATGATGAAGTAAAAAAGAGAGCTGTGTATGATCGCATAGATTCCAAAACCTGGCTCGCGAACGTTTTGGCAAAATTTCTTATATAAAATGGACAAAATATTTTTCATAACTCTTCATTTGGCATAAGAAAACATTACAGATAGGAAAAATGTATTTTAAGTTCAGGATGTGTATAAAAACACAAAAATATAGGTGATTCAAGATGTGTGGCCCACGATTCCCCACAAGCTATGATTTGCAAATTGGTTTCGTTTGTATGACTTATTGATGTTTCATCAAAAATTCCTTTCCACGTGAAAGATCGTGACAAAACTAAGATCATAAGCGTATGAGCATATTTTTGTTATGCACTTTAGGTTCCCCATCGATGAAATTAACGGGTGTTTTTTATTATGTAAATAAATTTTTCTAACTTTTTTTAGCTTGATAAATATAAGAAGCATATGATGCGTATTTCAATCATCAACATATAGGAATGTATGCTCACGCAAAGCGACGACGATGACAGTTGGATTGAGATTTTTATCTCAACACACATCTGAGATATTAAAAGTGGCCCACGTTTCCCCATGGCCCACGATACCCCACTCTCCCCTATATGTTTACTTAAATAATATGACTTAAACTTGGCTCAAAGTTGGAAAATTTATAAAAAATCAAACTTCATATTTAAACCCGATCAGTTCAAGATTGGGTGGACCGAATTTAAACATTTGAGTTGCATATGAATCTTTTTTCATAAATATCAAAACAATTTTTTTAAAATTTTGTGCTAAAAATTTGCATAGTGCTCTAAATAGATAAAATAGCTACTTAAGTTATCGATCAAAAGTTTGGGCTCACCCCTCAGTATGGTGTATCGGCAAAAAGTTTGGGATCATGTCAAACATGCAATTTTCGTGCGTATCTCTGTCATCAAACAACGTTTCGCTAATCTGATAAGTTGTACTTAATAATTAATACTCATGAGTTTTTTTTTCGCTTTTTGGATATTTAGTGAAAATGTTTTTTCAAACCAACTTCGTTATAACTTTAGCTGTAGTTTGATCATTTTTGATAATGTTCACCAAACAGTCGGTATGTTCAATAAATACCTACAAACTTCCACTATAACATTGTGATCTTACAAGATATTTCAGATCGGTTTGGCTCCATGTTGGATGGATCAACATATCTTGAGATCCTTTTTAGGAGTGAAGACTTGAACAAAAAAATGGGATTTTACCCCCTTCTCTCTCTCCGTGCACAAGTGTGGATATTTGGCAACCTCTCCCCCCTTCCCCAGATGTCCACCTGAACAGATTTGTCGATTTCTGTTGCCTACATCTTATACTAATTTTCCATTTCTTGGTTTATTTTTCATTGCAAGTTCCGATTTTTACAGTATGCATCTCCAAAACCCATATTTTTTCTGAATTAAAGCTATCGAGACTGACTTGACAATTTATCTTAAAAAGATACATTTAAATTTCAGAATGTTTTCAATAATGATTTCTTATTTTGAAACGTTTTTGAAAAAAAATTAGCTTTGATTGTATTTGCCTCGACGTAACAAAAATGACCGATTTTGGTTTATTGATATAAAACGATTTTTCATAATTTGGTAATTTTTCAGATTTTGAGAATTAACATACTTTTACGTTTTATGAAGAAATACAAATTTTAGATAAATATATGGAAATGGCCAAACACATGAAATTAAAAATGTGTTTTCTCGAAATAAGTGTTTTTTTAATTAATCATTTATTTTTCTAGTCGGTATTCGGCCGTTCGCACTATTCGGTACATCTATAATAATATATATTCAAATTTCTAAAAATACTGGAAAAAGTACTTCTGAAACTAGAGGTGATGGATAAAATCTGATAACAAATCGAGTTCAGAAATTTATTTCCAGAATCAGTTTTTAAACTATAGGCTCCAAAAACTTGCCTATGTTTAATTTTTCCCAAGTGAGATTAAACTATTCCGTCATCCCCGA